>NW_025336598.1:36007722-36212377 GCF_004798865.1 Varanus komodoensis
TTTTTTTTTTCTGAACTAAAACCTCACTATTCAGGTTTTACTGCAATGTTGGCACTTTATGATAAATAAGTGGGTTCTGGGTTGCAGTATGGGCACTCAGTCTCTAAAAGGTTCACTATCACTGAGTTATACACTCTCTCTCTCCCCGCCCCCTTTCTCTTTCCTTCACTCTCACTCTCTCACTCACTCTCACCCTCTCTCCCACACAGACCCCTTAAGGTTCTCAACTTGTCTCCTCAAGTTCTGCTCACCAGGATTTCAAAGCTGCACAAATGGATCAAAATATGTTTAAAGCGTGCTTTTGTTTCTGAGAAAATTCTTTTTAAAGCTACACAATTTAAAATTTAGCATCATGTAAATATTAACTGCTGTCATTTCTTTCTGAATTCAATCTGCATGCAGAAGGGTTTGATCAATGTACGAGGCAAGCAACAGAAGAATGCATTCAAAACCAAGGGTATATTAAAAACCATAAATGTGAGGACAAATTTAATTAGATCAGGAGGAGGGAGTTCAGTGAGACATTTTTTTTCTTTACAGCTACCATCATAAAACAATTACCTGGTCTAAATCCAACTTCATGATGGCCTTCTGAAGATATCTCACTCCGCCATGGATCAATTTAGTGCTTCTGCTGCTGGTCCCAGATGAGAAATCATCTCTTTCTACAAGGGCTGTTTTTAGGCCTGCGTAACCAGAAAACCAAATTAACTTCTTAAATTACACAATTTGTATGTAATTCATTAAAGACCCTTCTCTAGGGTAGAGACAATCACAAGAAAAATTACTCTGAACATGGATAAATTTGTATTCCAAGTGCATGGCACCTTTTCTCTTTGGCAATGAAAAGTAGCAGCTTCTTCAGGGAAATGGTTCTAGAAATGTGATACATGAAAATGACCACAGCCAACTGCAGGAGAATATATACACAAGTACTAGATAGCTAAAGAAAAAGCGTGAAATGCACCTAGAAGTCTGTAAACAAATGGAACCCTGATTTATTCCTCTGTTTCTTACTACCATAGAAGGACAAATCACTTCACAGGGACTACGCTAAGACAATGAGCCCTATCTGCACATTCCTGAGAGTACAGCCCACTGAACGAACTAGGATTTACTTCTGAATAGATATACAAAAGATGACACTCTATAATATACTAAATTTGGGCTACATCAGGAAAGAAGAGGTAGAGGGGTCAAGCATGACTCCAGTTTGCCCATCTATTTCACATCACTAAATGTGCGAGCAGCTGTAATGATTATATTAATAATTGTTTAATTGTTGTCTTATTTAACTTTTGGGAGCCTTCTTCAGATGAATGCTCTTTGTACTCTAAAAGCTAAAAAAATAACCAACTTGATCCCCAAATCAAGCAAAGCTTTATATGTCAAATTGGTGAAGCCAAATTTTAAAATCAGTAGGCTGGCATATTAAGAACATGCTAATATGTCAGCTTTTGGCCATTACAGTTCATTGTGTTTCTGCATATGGAATAGAAACAATAATATTAAAAACTGAAGTTACCTTTCAGTAATGAGTGATTATTCACTTAATAAAATTAAGTTAAGGCTGTTTTACCAAAACATACCAAAAAGGCACCTAGCTTAAGCTTTCAGCAAAGTGACCACTGCATTTATATATCAAAAAATCAAAGGCAGCAAAAATCTATCAATAAATGTATTCCCATCACTTCACAGTAGAAACAGAGAGAGCGGTTACCCTATAAGGCACCTCAAATCCTTTTTTGCATACTGAAAAGTAGCAAAACAAAGAAAGAAAAACGTGAGTTCTTCCCCACCACCACCCCTGCCCTTTATGTGCCTATACATAGAGAAGAAATTGATTCCAGTGAAAGTAGGAAGGTTATCCTATTGCCCCATTAGTTCAGAGGTAGGCTGACTTTAGTATTGTGTAGTCCACTTTTGCTTTTTTTCTCTTCCTGCAGAGTTCAGCGATTTGTAAACTTAAAAGAGCAAAAACATATACGAGGACTAACTTACACTGAATGACCCTGACTACTTTCTTGTTTAAGAATCCAACTGCCTTGACAGAACAAAGTAATGGCCACCGAGTCCATCATTCTTTGCAAGAAACACAGCAAATGAGAAGTTTTTAATTACCACATTACAGTCTGCTTCTGGTGTTTACTTTGCAATACTTTATACGAAATTGGCATTCTACCCACATATCATACATGCCTGCTTTTGGAGGGGAACCCAGAAGCATGGGGAACATTAAGTATGCACCATAGTTCTAAGTGGAAGTAATCTTCTGGTGCTTCTATAGACAGAGTGACATACTTCTTCACAGGGTGCGTAGTTAAATGATAGCATTCACTACCACAAGATGCAGCGAGGGCCATTAACATACATGGTTGTAGAACAGATCGATTCAGGGAGGCTGAGGCTACTAGGAATAATGAATTCACCGTGCATAAGGTTGTAGAAGAACCTGCAGTGCACCCGGCAGGTGATCAGGATCACCATGAGCTGTTCTCCCTCCCTTCTCTCTCAGTCCTCCAGCTGGCATCCCAGTGTACTCTGCAACACAATCCATCTTGTCTCCCCCAGCTCTGCTTTCATGAGAAGCCCCTTTCTCCAGTGTTCCCTCGCACCCTGAGATCCCAAGAAATGCAACTGGGATCATATTTTTGTTGTTATTACTTTGGCTCCCAAGTAACAAATTGAGACTGCATATAGGCTTTATTGCAAGCAGCTGACAGCTGTCAAATACATAGTTGTCATGGGAATACACTAACAAATGGGGGGGGTGGCAAGGTAAATGCACTAAAAGTGGGTGGGCTTTACAGCTCCCCCTTAGCAAGACAGTTCTCTATGTTTTAAGTATTAAACCTACACCTGTCAGTACTCCTTCTCCTTGGGACACTTCCAGAGGGGGAAGAGAAGAGAACCGTATGAATGAAGTACCCTCTCTCAGTGTGTTTCCACACTCTGTCTCACACACTTCCAGCCAGAAATTTTTGACAGCTATCAGGAGACTACAGGAAATGCCCCAAAAAGGAGTTGCAAAAAGGGGCTGTCTTCATTATTTCCCCTTTCTGCATTAGCTGGAGGTTCAGGGAATGTCCCAGAGTGAAGGACATGGTAAACCCAGCCAGTTTATCCAGTATCTGAGACTCTGTGCCTCTGACTACAAAGGGCAACAGGAGCAGGCTATTGCCCTCAAATCCTGCTTGTGGACTTCCTGTAACCACCTAACTGGCCTCTGTGGGAACAGAACACTGGATTAAATAGATCTTTGGTCTAATCAAGCATAAAGCTTGTGCTCTTACGATATTCAGAAGGAGCTTGGTCTGCAAATGGGACTCAGGTGGATCATTTCATTACTAAAATAATGCCCTATACTAAAGTAATACACCTCTGTTTAAAACAAAAAGCTCAGCTTTTATTATTTTTAAAATGTGGATATGAGAATGGATTTTGGCAACTTCCAAGTATTATAAATTGGAACAATCCTAAATTGGACTATTTATTTATTGATCCAACAGAGACCTACATTCCATGATTTGGAAACTGGGATCTACATTCACTCTCTCAGGTGACTTATTAGCACAAATGAGTATTAAGAAGCTATTACTATTCATTATTCTCAAGAAAAACAAAACAGTCAAGAGCTCTTACTATTTATCATAGGAAACTGAAATATAATATATTTTAGAGCATTTCTGTTATTCTCTCACCTCCTATCATCACAAATAAAGATTATACTTGGTAATGCAATGCAGAGTATAACCAATCCAAAAAAAACTTCTATTAAATTAAGACACTGTGCATTGGAAGCTTTTTTTCATATTAAAACAAGTCTCGCACACCAGTGATATAATGCATGTGGAGTTTAAAGCCACAATGTTATAATCACAAACTAACAAATATTAATTCTGTTAAGAGCAACATTAAATTCTTTCTTACCTAATCCTAGCTGAGGATTAAGAGTATTACAAACACACATTCTCAATGGGGAAAAGAGATTCAAGAAATTTGTGGATAAGTCTACAAATATGGGAATTCCTATTTCATCTATGAGTCAGCTAGTGAGCCTGGCAAAAAAAAAAAAAAAAAAAAAAAACCATAAGCGTTTAAGTAAATAATTTGTGCACTACATTACTGATTCATTTCCTAGTTTCCTTCCATAATTAAACCCCAGAGTGATAAAATAAACAAGAGATCTCAAAGAAAAGGAGGTAGAGGGGCTGCTAAATATTGCGTTCTTCAACCATTATTAGGTTGACAGCATTTCAGATAGTGGAGCAGGCTAGACAAGCTTCTGAAAAGGTTTACTTAGCCCTCCTGCTTTGAGGCTGAGGTTGGGGCAAGCTCGTCTCTCGAAAGGTAGGCTCACAAAAGAGAATTCTACTTCAGTCCAGCCTCCGAGTTGGAATTATTTTCTTTTTTACTTCAGGAAGGAAATGAGGGACCCATATTTTCCTGCTGAGAAGGTGAAGCAGCAAAGTAGGGAAACCTAAATGGGACCTAGAGCTGATTTTAAGGGAAGGTGCAGGCACTCAGTATGGGTACTAAAGACAGCAGGTGCCTCCTGCACCATTCACAAGGTTCAGAATTGATTAAAGTGTGGTTCAGCATGAGCTTCCAGCAGCAGTGGCCCCAGGAATATGGCTGCTCCAGCAACATCCCCATGATGGTTGCAACATGAGTCCCATCCTTTACACTTCCATGGCAGACAATTCTGTGGCACTCGTTTGGATGATAATAAACACCACAAGCTAGAATTCTCAGGGACAGGGAATCATATCTACAATATGATCTCCTGTTTAGGATTCAGACATGACCTAGTGGAATCCATCCCTCTAGCATTTGCAGACTTCCTCTTGTGCCCAGCCTGGCCTTGAAGAGTGAGGTGAGCCAACAGGAAGTCTACACACAGTCATGAAAAGAAGGCTGGGCAACCAGCAACCCTCTTCTGTGTTGGGACCACAAATGGTTACTGCAGGTGGCACAGGAGGGGGATGCTGCTTGTGCAATAGTCACCATTCCTAGAGAGCTTCACATTACCAACCTTCCTCCGCATAAAGTGCAGCACCCCAAACAGCTTCCTCAGGGCAGGGCATGCTAAGCACAAGTTCGGCCTCAGGACCATTGTGACACAGACCCAAGTCCAAGCAGCTGAGTCCAGGAAACCCAACAGATTCCCAAGCTGGATGCCTCATACATCCCTGCTCCTGAATTCTAAAAAGCAGTCACAATAGAGGAGATATGGATCAGGGGTCCGGGGCTGAAGAAGGGAAAATTTAATCCTTTATATGCCATGTCCATATTTATATTCCTTCTCCTAAAGTTCTTATTATCACAGAGGGGAGAGAGGAAACATCATACAATCCCATTCATGGTTACCAGCACAAGGATGGGCTTGAATAAGGAAAATATCAACGTAGGAAAGATCTATCACAGATCTCCTGTACCTCATTTAGTATGGCCCTAAGAGGTCTTGACTGGTCAATGAAAATGTTAATGATATATTGCAACTTCAGAGTTGATGTATTGATCTTTCAACATGCAGCGAAAATGAAATTGCCATAATCAGAGACAATTACCAAATTTTATGGACAAACACCAGGAAGTGACTGCCATCATGCGCTTCTGAGAACATCCAAATGGAGACAGAATGCTGTCCAGCACGGCAGTCCTATTAGTTGCCAACAGCCTTTTGCTGCTGGACTCCACAACTCTCGGGTATATTTTTCGCATGCAATCGGCCTGACTTATGTGTTAGTGCTGGGAAGAGCCGTGCACATAACTACCACAACAATTTGTACCAAACTGTTAACTTAACAGATATATCTTCTGAACTCCAGCATATGCGTGTGTGTGCATCTGAACCATTAGTAATTGCACTGTGAAATAACAGAATTATCAGGAGATGATGATCAGCCACAGGCACACAAAAACAAATAATTACTTGTCTGTTTCATAAAATGTAGTAATTCACAAAATAAATTCAATTAAGATAAGCACCTTGGGGAAGGAAGTACAGTCTCCTGGGGGTGTGGAGGTAAATCACAGCTCCAGAGCAATCTCTAAAGTTATACAGCAATCTTTAAAACTAAAGGAAGTTGTAAGACCTGCTAGTGCTGCAGCGATTACCAGCCAGTGCTCTTTCCATGTGGCAATTTCCCATTTGTACACACTGATTTGAGAAAACAGGAAGGAAGAAGGTGAACAGGTACCACAAGATTCTTACACATGCTGATGAAGAGAGCAATGTTTTTGCATACCCAAGGAAGCAATGCAGAGGAACATTCCCCTTTGCTCTCCTTTAACCTGCATTAGTGTGAGGATTTTGCACTGCTTTATTATAAGAGTCTAGTATGATCAACCATGTTAGCCTCTCTTAGTCTCCCTAAACTTTCATGTCCTCAAAAAAAATCTAATTATTCCCAGTAACTTTAGAATATCAGAGCAATTCGTTTTTGTCAAATGTGACTGAAGATTAATGGATACAATCAGGAATAATTTGGCAAAAACATATCAAAGACAGAGAAAGCAGAATTTGTTAAGTGAAGCATCAAACTTAATATGAGAGCAAATCCCGTGAATGAAGAGCAACAATACACAATTCATTAACCAAATGCCTATGATTATTTCACACTTCAGAAAGCTACTGATACAATCAACACATATTGTAAAAAAAAGGATAAATACAGAGCAGCTTCATTGTTTCTTGCCCATTTCTCCCAATTTGGACAGAAACCAAAATTTCCTACCCGAAACACTTGCAAAACCTTATTTGCCCGCAATACCAACACAGATCAGCAGCAGATCTGCAAGGATTTCTCACTCTTAATCGTTCTACAATTGTAAAAAGACAACTCCTCTACTCTGAAGTGTGCTGCTGAAATGAAGAAAGTGTGTGGGATGGCAGCAGACACCTAGATTTGGTTCCTGTGAGAAAGGATTGTGCCCTCTATTCAGTTCTGCTACGCAGAACAAATTCCTGGGCTCAATTTGATGAGGTTTTAGTAAAGGGATGATAACCAAGTTGATTTCCCAAGCCTGAAGTTTGTTCACAGCTGTACTAGAGACAGTGGTCCAGTTGGGACATCAGAACAACCCAGTTTTTTTTTTTTTTTAAATCCCCATTTATTGTGAGAGATCATGCTTCTGTAGGCTGCCCAGTCACTCCAACTGCAATTGTTTGGAAAACACAGCAGGCTTTTCAACAAAGAAATAATCCACAGTTAGAATTCAAAGTTAAACAAGACACACACTTGCTCAATACAACCTCTGGTTTTTAAAAAACAAAACAAGTTGCTGTCATGTACAAGTTAGGCCTGACTTTCCTCCCTTCAATTAGGACTTCTTTGCTCAACCGTCCTTGTTCATTCATGTCACTTTATTCCAAGCCATGACATCTTGACAAGGCTATCCTGAGTAATACAAAACCTTGGGAAAAGGAACATATGATGTTTCCTGCTGCATTGAGTAGAGAGCTATTTCCTTTCCTGGCATAGCCCGACACATTCATTTTTGCTGCCCAGGTGTGATGGGAGTGCAAGAACAGCAGACCGTTCCACACAAAGAAGCAACCCGTTACCTTTGAAACATCCGCAAAGTGCTGCTTAACAAGCCCACCTGCTGCCAGGATGGGACACAGATCATAGACAGAGCAAGGCAGCCAGGCGGAAGCCAAGAGAGGGGAAGCTGGAGGGTTCACCTGCTGGAAGTGGATGGAATGGAAAGTGACTCACCGAGTCAAAGGGACACCAGCAGAAAACCAAGACAAGGAGTCCCTATGCTTTAGAACAGCGGCATATGAGCAGGCATATGGTGGAGGAAAACATTTTTTAATTATTATGATTAAATCCTGCAATTTAAAAATGGGTATTTAAAATTTAAAATGGGTATTTAAACATTTAAATTGATGTGTATGTGTATACAGCTTAACTACTCAAGTTCTGCAGTTTGCTCAGCTCTCATATTCTAAATATTTACTCTCTGCTTTTCACCTCATGAAAATTAACTCTTCTGCTCAGTAACTAGCAGCCCTTGTTTCCAAACCTCAGGCTCTCCACATTTTCTGCAGAGATGATAAAAAACAGGAGGGGAGAAGTAGCAACTGGCTGTTTGCTACTTTGGATTGTGATTTTTTAGCGCATACAAAATATCCAATTACTAAAAGATCTTATTTTGAAACTATATGAAGACTATTTACAACTCAATTACGTGCCTTGTAGTTGCTTGACTGAAATTAGTTCTTTCAATTTGCCTTTTTCTGTGATTCAAATTTCAGATTTAAAATGGTCTTGATGTAAGCTAACCTCTCTTCCTCTCTCCTAGCTTGGATGTATCCCTTGCAGACCAGCTGAGGGCTTAGGATGCCCTGCAACATGGACAGGGTGGCAGCCAATCACCGTCCGGCATTTGTGGCTTACAAGCAACATCTGCTGTTGTGCCGTTGCTTACAGCAGCCTAGCCACCAAGCAGCAAGGGTTACTAGAAAGGCGGATCAAGTGAGAAGAGGGCAGGAAGCCAAAGCCTAAACACACAAGCACTTCAGGCTGTAGTCCAAAATTATGCCACACTTCTGCTGGTTGATCTCAATGCTCTGTTTGCCGCATTCTCAAAGCCACAAACTAGATGAGATGGGAAGGCAGAGTTCCTGACTCAGTCAGCAAGCTAGGTGCGGGTGGCGACAACCACCATTTTGGTCTCAGCCTTTAAAACAAGGAACCCCACAGGATTCTACAAGGAATGAGCGCTAATCCAGGGAAGCGGGGGGGGGGGGGCTTAACTACAATTTCAATCTGTGACTTTATCACCCTTAAAGAAAAGAAACTGTTCTGCATTCTCCTAAAATGTGAGGTTCTGGAGTATCAAGATGACTTTTAAGAAGGAACCAGAGACAGATTAATTGCTTGATCCCATGCAGTACTTCAAAATGTGTTGGATTAATCATAGGCTAGTTCAATCTTCCCCAACCTGGTGCCACTCTAACTCCCACCATCCACAGCAAACATGGCCATTAAACTCCACAACTGTTAGGCTTGGTCCATATCCAGATTATATGTCTAAAGATCTTAGGTCCTCTGACTATAACAAACACTTCCTCAAAAGCAAAGCTTTCTGGGTGGCTTTAAATGAATTCAAAACAGCTATTCAGTTCTCAAGGGATGAGGATATGACCATATATGACACGGATAACTTCTGTCTATGCAAGACTCACCTCTTGTAACAGCATCTAAAGCACAACCACTTCCTGTTGCACCACCACCTATGATAAGAACATCGAATTCACCATTTTCTCGCAGGGCCTGGAGCTGACTCTCTCTGGTAGGAAGGGAGCTTAGCATGAGTGAAGGCTTGCATTCGGAAGCTTCAACAGATGCAAGGTTACCCTGTGTGGATAAAATACCAAAAATGTCAAGTTCTGAATTAAGAACTGAGACTAAAATAGCATACAGTTGACACTGCAAACTTAGTTCTCTGGTTCAAAATCCCTGTCTGCTGCACATTCATAATCAGAAATAATGACAGTAGTAGCAGTAGTAGTAATTATTATTATTATTATTATTATTATTATTATTATTATAAATTGTAACTATTATGACAGCAATTGCTAAGTATTATTATTACTGCTATTATTACTATACATACTAAGTATCCCCCTCCTCCTTCTGTACCTGGGTATACCTAAGTCTCTCCTAAAACTTACAAGAAAGCTTTCTCAAGGATATATTTTCTTTATATTTAACAAATACAAATCTTAATACTGGTTACATATTGCATTACAGGCAATGCCCAAGTTACAAACACCTGAGTTAAACAAACTATCAAAAAGCCTATTAATGTAAAAAAACATTACTGCAGAAGATCATCATCACCATAGAGAGAGAAGACACAAAATGAAAGAGAGGAAGGCTCCAAAGCATCACCATAGAGAGGAAGTGAAAGGAGAGAGAGGAAGGCCTCCAAAGCAGGCCTTCTTGCCATGCCCATCCAGAGAAAGAAATCTCTCCAGCATTTCCTTGCTGCAAAGAGGAGGCACTGGTGAATTTGGATGGGGGAGGGACTAAAGATATTAGCATTTTTTCCACTTTCATGGGGGTTCTGTCCCCTTAACCCCCACAATTGTGGAGGGCTGACTATACACAATCCCACTTAGATACAAATTCGACTTAAAGATGAATGTCCATTTTCTCAGGAACAGACAAACCCAGGACTGCCTGTATCTCCATTATGAATACCCAGAACACAGGAATGCATACACCTCTAAAATTTATTATACTAAGGATATAATCTATGCATGTTTAAACAGAACCATGTCCTACAACTCCCATAATTCTCCAACCAAACTTACATATAATTGTATTCTATCCAGCTGATGTCCAAAGGTTGCTAGTTCTTTAGAAAGCAACCCTACGGTCCCCTAGACAGTGCCTACCGGGTCACAGGATAACTCAGATTTCCAGAGCAAAGCTCAGAAACTATGTTCCTACCTAGAAGCTAGAGATCCAATTTGTCCTCCTGTGTTCTTGCAAGGAAAGAACTGCTCAACCTTGTTTCCCTGAAGCAAGGTTGGAAAATCAACCTTGTCAAAGGAGCATTTCAAGGGGCAAGGAGGGGAGGAGACTGAATGTGGGAGGACACAAAGCATCCTGATGGCATTCTAGCATCCTCCCCTCTGAAGCATCTCAGCCACAAGACCAAAATCGACTGCACCAGGAGGAGGAGGAGAAGAACTGCAGACCAGGGGGAGTGAGGTGGTGAAGATCGCCCCTGCCACTCTTCCCATTCTGTGCTGGATGCTCCGAAACGTCTGCGTTTGGAGGTTTATGAGTATCAAGGCTGCAAGGGAGAGGGCTGCACCCTTGATTACCCAGAGTTACTTAAAATGCAACTGCACAAAATAGAACATGTTTGCATTTCAGTCCTGTAGACATTCAAGCCATTTCAGCATCGCTCCCAGCACATGTGCGCGCACCCCCCCCCCCATATAGTCTACTTATAACTGGATGGTGTTGTCAGGCTGCCCAAACCATCGTCTGAAGGGGACCTATCATCTTTTCCTAACTGAATAACTCGTGTCTACTTCTGGTACAAGAGTACAAAGGCAGTATACCTTAGTTGAATAATGTAATGAGCAAAACATAGGATTTATGATAACAGGAAAGTGAACTAAGGCTTCAGCGTATTTTATATGCAATTAAAAGGGTTTGAATACACTGTTTTTATTAATTATCTTCCCACTTTAAAAAGAATCCATGCTGATCTACAAAACATGCACCAAAAATGAGCAATTCCTAAAACAATTTAAGAAGTCATGATAGACACTATTATCTTTTCCCATGCACCTGGTGGATGTCAAATTAGAAGAGGCAGATGCACAGCTTCTATTCCAAAATGCTCTTGTTCTGCAATGATCATAACTTGAAGCAGTGGCGGGGAATGTGTAAGCCCTCCAGATGTTATTGATTGCAGCTTCCATCAGCCCCACCCAGCAGTCTAAGGTGAAGGATACTGATAATAGCATTCCAACACCACCTGGAGGGCCACATGCACAGGATCCTATGGGGTGCTTACACCTGCACCGAGTCCCTTATGCATGAAGGACCAGCTGCTTGCAGCAAGATGCACCAGTTCCAGGACAAGCAGAAACTCTTTTTGGAATGGGGCAGGTCAAAGAGGAGCTCCTCCATGTAAGGCTCTGCCCAACTGTCCCCACACAGAAATGTGTATTTCTGCTCATTTCAGGGCCTCCTCTGGGAAGTGCTACATCTCTTGTTGCAAAAGCAGTTGGTTCTGTTCATGCAGTGGAATCAGATAAAACAAGAAGTAGAGTTGGAAGGGGTCTGTAAGGTCATCAAGTCCAACCCCTGCTCTGCTTCCACATACAGCCACCCATCCAGTTGCAAGCCTGCACTTTCCAGCTTAGCAAAGGTTACTCGACACGCCAGCTCCATGTAAAGCTATGCAGCAAGGCATAAACGGCCCCTTCGATTCTGTCCGAACCTCCATCAATGCCTTGGAATATCTCAGTACATGGAACCAGACATCCTATTTCCTGTAGAAGAATGCTAGGGATATATTTTCTTCTTAAAAACAGCTTCTCTCTGCTTTTAGAGAAAGAGAAGATACACAAACAGTATCTCGCTCTACACAAGAGAGCACTTCTATTACCCTGCATTTTATATTCTTGTTTATGGAATTGTACATGAACTCCATGGGTTGAGCAGAAATATGTTTTTGCCATCTTCTTCTACAGTGGTAGAACAAGAAGGCACAACAGTATTAAAAGGCACTTGGCAATATATTTTCATAAACTTGACTTCATGTTTGGAAGCTGCAGCTTAGTTGGCTCTAGGCCAAGCCACTGACCTGAGGGAGTTCTAAGGAGTCATGTCTGCATTTTGGACTGGGTCTACTGAATCTGATACCGTATTAGCTTCTCCTGCTATGCAGCATGATATTAAAAGACAGACAGGGAGACAGGTGGCAAAGCACATGCTCAGCGCAGCACCATGAAAGGGATGCGGCCTATTTGGCTTCACAGCAGCAATAGTTACTATTGCCCTATGTGACTGGGTCCACGTGTTCTCTGCTTCTAGCCATAAAGTCACAGAAACCTGATTGAGCTGGGGGGGGGGGTACAGTATTTACGTTGGAGTAAGTCTTACTTAAGACAACAGGACTTACTCCTGAGTGGACATGCCTACGATTGTGCTATGGCACTTACAGAAAGGTATCTAGACTAGAGATGTGAAGGGTGGGGGAAGGGACGGCAGCGGGGGAGTCTGTGTGCATGAATAAATGTTATTTTTCCAAATTTACTGGAAAAATATAGGGTTGTTTCCAAAGGGTTGTTTTCAAATATTTCCATCCCTTTTTCCTTATTTTTTCCGAGGCCTGTACCTCTATAAAGGACAAGGACCAGCCTGAACAAAAGGGAAGATTCCTGCATATTCCTATGAAACAGGAAAAGCAATACCTCAAAAAGGTACAGGGAATCTTCCTCCTGTGAGAGGAGAAACCATTGTTTCACCACCCTTAAAATGTACCACAACTAAGCCCAAAGGACTGAAAAATGATGTAGGGACAATGGACTCTCTGAGATACCACTAAATCCTTTGGGCTGTGTGCCGCCTGGGAATGTGGGCCAAGTGGTCTCCAGGGAGGGACCTCTGGCGGGTATTGTGAAAGTTTTTTAAAAATGAAGCAATGTGTGCCAATTTAAGGGCTAGAAAGTAAATGGAAAGGAAACGTACGCGCCTGCAATAATGCAACAGTCCATGCAGGTGTGCAAACTTCCCAGCTACTACAGTTGCATCCATTTTGAGCAGGGATGTTAAAATGGCAGGGAACCATTGATACCTGCTGCAGTAAGTGCTCCAAAAAGCAACGGGAAGTGGGAGTTAACATGTCCCCTTTCTGAAGTCGCTGGAGAGTCAGGGAAGTGTTGAAAAGGTGGAGAATAGTGTGAATGGACATTTCAGCATTAGAAATCAAGGGAATTTCATTGGTGGGGGGGAAATATTTTCCCCATCCGTATTCAGTGACCCTTATCCTGCCTTTGCTTCTCCTTTTACTGATGCTTTTCATTGGATGACTAGGCATTTGGACTTCAGCACTCAGTGCTATCCACAATCTCACCTTGTCCTCCCTCTGACAGATAAAACTGACAAGGAAACTGGCCAGGCAAGGCTACATATATGGATCGGCTATACACATCTACTTGTGCACCTGCACAACACTGGCAGTGATATGATGCAATCCCAGCTGCGCATTTTAGAACTCACTGTGCCCCCCTGCCCAGAAATTAAAAGCCCATTAACAAGTAATGGCCCTTCCAAATTTGCCATCAGTGGAAGGGCAGTCACCGGTGAGATAGTCAAAGCAAGGGGGTTGCTGCTCTTGCTGAGAGCCCTAAAACCTTTTCCAATGATCCATGAGAGAACTGCCCACAGAAATCCACTGTGGGCAAGAACAACCCTAACACATGCCCTGGCTTCTTGAGTGGCTTGTGATACATAAGCAGCCCTGCAGAAGCTGCACCAGGTTAGGAGGACACAGCAACCCACCACTGTCACACGGACCTGGCCAGCAACAAGACTATTTTACCAGTGAAACCATAATCACCAAAGGAGGCACATTTGTGTCTAGCAAAGGAAGGTCACTTTGCTGCCCAGGAAGTGCCGATAGCCTTCTGCCCCACTCCCCCAGTACTTAAAAGGCACTTCCCACACTCCAAGGCAAAATCAAGTCCTGCAATTGCTGTTGTTTCTTGCAAACTATTTGCTGAGGCAAACCAGCTTCTTTGGCATGAGATGCCTTTGCTTGTCTGCCTTCTTCTTTGTGAGTGAGAATGCAATTTCTGTGCAGGAAGCAACGTTGCTGTAATAAGCATGAAGAGGTGGGGCACAGAAAGATTTGTAAGGAAACACAAAATAGAGGGCATGAAGAAGGGAGCGAGCAGCCAAGCAGAATAAAGGACTTCGATACCATGAGCAGAAGCTTCGGCTGAGATTTCCCCCTCAACCCAGACAGTTTGGGAAATGAGCAGGTGGGGATGCTAAGGATGCAGGTACCTCAGCACCCCCTCAAAACTTTTAGCCCTCATGGGAGCAGGCTGAATGCAGACAGTGCTGGCCTTGCAGAATTCCGCATTAAAAAGGTGTTGACAGTGACCAAACTTTGCTTCTTTTCAAGCTATCGCAGCTGCAGCAATAAAGAATTCAGTCTGTGGCTTCCCAAAAAAGAAGGGGTGAATGGCACACTGCTGAAAGCTGGCTTGTTACAGAGTAAATGAGATGTTTCTAGGGGACAGAAGAGACAATCTGTGTGCATGCTAATAGAATTATGTCTTCTCTCAGTGCCAGTGAGTGTTGAAAGGACTCATTTAGAAAAAGCCAAAGACCTCTTGCACTGGGTAGCCAATTAGAGCGCGTCTTGGGGCAACTTCCCTTCTTGTGTCTGGAAGTCACAGCGGTCTTTTGCTCCGTCCTCTCTGTGATTGGCAGGCATTATTAAAAAAGAGGACAGTTTGGCTTTCAGGCATGCCCACAGCTTAGAGGTGTCAGCACTGTAAATGGGCTGTCCCTTCCCTGCGTCAATCCCTCCACTTATAGCCCACCTGCTGCTCCACACTGAGGGGAGGGGGCTGTAGGCAATAGGTACAATGCTGCACAACAGACATGCACGTTACAATACACAGAAGCACAAAAAACACGTTGCTCCTTTCTTAGCCCTTTCTCTCAGTAGGACTCAACCTTTTGCAGAGGAATAGACACTATGGTTTTGCAAGAGCAACTTCAGACTTGGCGTTTCTCCACAAGTGTGCCAGAAATGAAGAGTCACCCCGAGGCCACACACCAATTTTGGCTGGCCTTGGTAGCCAGCTCAGAACTGGGGTGGGGAAGGGTGAGAACGTCTGAACCTCGAGAGAATGTCAAGGAAAGGAAGACTTTCATCCTCCGCTCACCCAGTCAAGGCTTGAGACTAGAGGATGAGACCAGACTGGCCTTCAGCACGAAGGCCAATCCAGACGGGAAGCCTCCTGCACACATCACGATGGTCACTGTGTCACGCTCCTCTGGTGTGGAAGAGGTCCTCAGCAGCCTCCAGAAGGTATGAGGCAGACCTTAAGACGAGTGATGGGAATGTGCTACCCCCACATGTAGGTGGACTGCAACTTTCCTCCGTCCTACCCAACACAGCTAATGGCAAGGGATGACATGTTTCTCATCCTGAAGAGCAGAAGGTTATTTTAAGACCCGGGCAATCTTTATACGCTTAGGAAAGTCCCTGCCCCAAGAGACTCCAGAAAAAGAGCACAAGGCAGACATGCAACGATAAGTCCATGGAGTTCTCTGGGGCCTCATCCCTTATGCTCTTAGAGAACAGAAACTCTATCTGTTATATCAGCTTTGCCAAACCTGACACCACGCCCCCCAAATGTTTTGGACCGCAGCTCTGGCCAGCATGCTGTATGGTCAGGAATGCTGGGAGCTGTAGTCTGGAGCATCTGGAAGGCATCAAGTGGGCAAAGAAGGCTAAAGACAACTAAGACTATCATACTAAATAGCTACAAAACTGAATCCAGTATTTTTTAAAGTGCCAAGCCTACTCTTAGTTGGTACTTCTGCCACTATGTACAACATGGCTCCATCCCAGAAAAACATGAGCAGTCTTACAACACTGGAGTGAAGGAACCACACATTCAAGTGCTGCACTTGCATAAACTTACTAGAGACATCTGATCTGGCCATGGTCACACCTGCCTTAGTTACATCCCTGCAACTAAGGAGAGTAACAGGCTCTGCGGTCCCAGTTATGAACACTGTTCAGAACTTTCAGCCTGCTGACCTGGGCCAGTTACAAGAAGCACATGACCCAATGGCTACAACAGCTTCATTGGCTACTGGTCTGTTTCCAGGCAGAATTAAAGGGCTGGTTGTGACCTATAAATCCCATATGGCTTGGGACCCAGCTTCCAGAGAGATTACCTTCTCCCAAGTGAGCCCGACAAGGTCTTGAGATCTTCAGGAAAGGCCCTTCTCTTGACGCCACCATCTTTGGCGGCGTGTTTGGAAGTGACATGAAAGACAGCTTTCTTGGTGCCAGCTGCCATCCTGTGAACTCCCTCTGCAAAGGAGGCTAGGTTTGCTTTCTCTTGAATGGCGCTTTGTCAACAGGTGATGACCACTTTATTCAAGAAGATCTTTAGTATGTAAGCAGGGGTGACTGCTATTTTTATTCTGTTGCTGCTGTCTTCTTACAGAATTTTAATGTATTGTTTTATCATTTTAATCAAGTTTTATTTATGACTGTAAGCCAGTTGGAGTGACATTTTTCTTGGTGGAAAAGTAGAATAAAAATCAAATAAATATATTTTAGTATATTACCAAATGCAAACAAATAAATATGTTACTTACATGCTTTCCTCTGTACTGAGAAAGTTGTGAGAGGCCCCAAACAGTTGCTACAGCACCTCCTCCAACAAGAATAGTGCCTTTTATTGCCTTTCGAAATGCCATTTTTTAATTCTGGGGGAAAAAGGAAAACAGGCATGTTTACCGTGAGTAGAGCAATTGGCTAAACTAGAAACATGAAATCTGAGGGGAAGGGAGTTTAAAGTAAAGTACATAATATGGTATCCATGAAATTTGTGGAAAAATTTTTGCATCCCACCCTTTCTCTGAGGAGCCATGAGTAGAATATTGCCCTCAGCTGACTGAGGAACTATAGGGCATCATTTCAAATGCCTGAAGAAAGTTGTGTCTGCTTAACAGCGAGTCTTAAAACAGCCTTCTCCCATTAGCTGTCCTGCAGAAGTTCTGGGCTAAGTGGCGATGGAAGTCAAAATACCAAATATCTGGAGGAAACTGAGTTGAGAAGGCAGACTTAGGCTAAAAACTTGGCAATCATGATAATATTTCCAAACCAAAAGTGATTGGTTGATGTTCCAAGTAGTCTAAAGAATGATGCTCCCACCATGATGAATTTATTTACCCGCAGTACCTTTATATTGCATTTCAATCATAATGGTTCTTCAAAATGTTTCACTATATATAGTTTTTTGTAAGTATCTCGCTATACAAGTGATATACACCTTATAGAAACAAATTCGGAGATGTCGAATGCTGTCAATGGTATACGTGTTTTCTGGGTTGGCGCCCATGGAAATGGGAGTGACAGCAAAGAGGTGAGCACCCAAGGGGAGCTCTTCCCCATCCACTAAGAATCTCTGCTGCCACACCTGTCAGCCAGTAGCCATCAAAAGTTCCTTGCTTTTGAAACTCCAAGGGTCAAACTACACATTACATGGAATATAGCAGGGAACTACATTCCCTTTGTTTGATTAGACACACAGGAGGCAAGGGCAAGATCCTTACCAAGAAGGCAGCACGAGGAAGTAGGTTGATTTCATCCCAATCCAGCAAGATTGGAAGCAGAATCACTCCCCCACCCATCCAACACACACACACAAAACTAGGACACTTAGGAAGTGGGACGCTCCCATGGAAACACAAACAACAGCTCTTGGAGGCACTGGAAGAATAGCCATTTCTCTTAACCCTCTTAAGTTAATGTCTCTTAAGCCATTTCCTTAACCCTCATTCTGCTGGCAGCAAAGAAAAGTTGGAGGAGGCATTTTTCCTATAATCCTCCCTAGTATACCACACAATTTGGAGGAAATGTGAAATGAACATTTCTGGGATAACTGAAATATCTATATAATAGTGAATATGTTTTCATGCAGTTGTAAGCCCCATGAAGTTCAATGAGATTTTCTTCCAGATAACCGTATATCGGGTTGAAACCTTAGTTGTGACCATGCAAAGGGGCAGAAGCTGCAGGATATTTGCTTCTGCTGAAGTCACCAGAAAAAGGCAAGTGGCAATGCACAAGAAGCATGGGTCCACTATGCTCCTCTCATGAAGATGACAGCAGAAATGAATCCTGGATTAGGAGCACGCCATGCTAGCTGCAGATGATAGGCATTACAGTCCAACACACTTGGAGAAGGCTGACTTATTTTACTCAGTTTCTCACCCTTGAGCAGTGCTCAAGGTGATGAACCAAATATTAGCATTACATGTGTCACTATAGATAGGGGGGTTGTTCTCTAAAAAGTGAATATACTTATTGTGACTATCTTCATACTACACACTTTAAAACAAGCTTTTACTCTCTTAAAAAAGTATTTTACTGATTCCAAAGAGAAAATATTTCATAGGATACTTTCCTAATGTTTCCCAAAACTTTCTTTTAATATTTGGGGGAGGAAATACACACACACTCATTGACCTTCCCTATTTTTCACTCCCCACCCCCCACCAGGCCTACACATCTCTACATTCATCTCCCCAGTGCCAACAGAATGAATTAGATATCATGAACATGCAGAATGAGGTTATGCGGCTGCCAATCAGAGCTCTTGTTTCATCAATATATCGTAGCATTGTTCCTCACATGTGTTATATTGCTAACAAATGTCTCTAAAGAGCTGTTGGTCAAATGCCAGAATTTACCACCATGAGTTTTTCCACTGAACAAGCAACAATAACAAGATCCTCTCGGTTTTATACATATGCTTCAAAATGTCATCCAACAATTCTAACACTAGCAATGGCTGTATACTCCAAATGAATATGTTTCCCACTTCCTAAGTTATCTAGCTGCAAAAGCAAGCTCTGTTTTTAACTGATAAAAACAGCTTTTGTATATGCTGCAGCTTTCATTCATTTACATGCATGATCCAGGTTTTTGAAGGAATCAAAAATTTGGAGCAATGCAAGAAGCACAGACAAGGAGAGACCTCTGTAAAGGTGAGACTTAGCAACTTTTGGTACATTGCTATGTAATGTGAGCACAAGACAGGTTCCTTCTCTACAGACAGGTAAATCTAAATTCTTACAATAACAAACTTCAACTCAAATAACAGATCCCGTACTTGCACAATACTCCTAAAAACAGGCAGTGGCCTTTGGAAAAAAAGTGACAATCTGAATTATAATATTTACAGTTCTATTTTTATTATGTCACTATTTAATTCCTACCAGCTTTCTTCAGAAAGTAACTGTGGGAATGCTGGAAATTGCAGACCATCAAAAGTTTCTTCTTTTATATGTCACAAATAAGGCAGATTACAATTAGCTTAGATACAACACACACTTCTGCCCTACAGAAGTCTAATATTATTGTACAAAGATACAGGAAAGCAACTACTGAAAGAAAGTGGCTACTGAAACCTCCCACTAAGTTCTGTTTTAAGGACCATTTTAGCTCCTTCCTTTCCCAATTTAACAGAGTACCCCACAATTATGAAACCATCATTTAAAGTACTAATAAAGAGATAACATTATTAGAAAGGAAGAATATAAGACTGAAAGCTCCATGGCAAGGCACATAACCCCCTGGATCATTAGAGGGCATTCCCAATGAGCTAAGCACTGTGCTTCTGGCGGAGACAAAGAGGAACGTTAAAAAGCCCATTTCGCGATGTCCAGGGAACAGAGTGGGTCATGCAAGAGAGGAACACGTAGTGTATTCTTCTTGGGGCTGGTTATTCAGCACTGGGAAAACCATGTGGACTGTTTGCAGAAGGGATTATTTAGCTTTGCCCTCACTAAGGCAGCCAACATGTATCTCTGCTGTACCACTCAAGGGTCGGATGGGAGCTCACGTGACTGCAAGCTCAGTTCTGAAACACCCCTTGAAAAATGCTGCCCTGGAAGCCCCCTCCCCAACATGCCAATTTTCTAAGTGCAAGGATGTTAATGCGTTTATGGACTGTAGTGGCAAGCATTCAGCCCTGTGAGCCCCACCTATGGGCTGCAGTGCAGCTGTAGCTTAGTTGCACAGCCAGAAGCAGATGCGCTGGCTGCTCCCATCCTGGTGTTTCTGGACGGCATGTTATTCAGGGAGCATAAGGCTAGCAGTGGCCTCCAGTCAGGAGGCTATATATTACCTCCATTATCAGGGGCAATAAACGCCTCTGTAGGCCAGACGCTGGGAAACTGGAGCAGGGGGCTTCACTTGCATTCAAGCCCTGCTTGCAGCCTTCCTGCAGGCATCTGTGGGAGCAGAATTCATTGCCTTGCCTTCTTTCCTCATGTCTAACAAAATGTTGGATGTCTGCTGTAATCCACAGGTCTCTGAGACCTTGGCAATCTCAGTCAAGACCTCAGCTCCCACTGCTAAATTTACACTACAGACAAGGAGTTCAGCATAGCTTCGTCCACAGTTAGGCCTTTGTAAGCCACAAGAACAGAATCAAGGCCTTTCAGCATCCTTCACCACAAGTATAGTGTGGCACTCAGGGACTTGAAAGGGAAAAGGCGGGGTGTACCTATAATAAATAAACAAACAAGCCTGTCAGGTAGACAATTTTGATAGAAAAATGGGGCAATATTGTTCTAATATATTATTTATTTATTATATCTATATCTCATCTATATCTCCTTTTTCCTTCAAGGAACTCAAGGTGGCTTACATAACCTTTCCTTTCTCAATCCTCACAACAACCCTGTGAGGTAGGTTATGGTGAGAGTGAGTGACTTACCCAAAGTCACCTCGTGAGCTTCACGGCTGAGTGGGGTCTGGAACCCAGATCTCCCACATCCTTGTGCAACCTTCTGACCACAAAACTACGCTGGCTCTCAAACTGCTTTCTTTTATCGGGAGAAAGCTCTCCCTTTTAGGAAAAAGGGATGCCACCAGTGTTGGCCATATAAAGTGCCCCCAATATCGTTCTCTCAGTAACATGCATATTTATGTAGTTCAGCAACTAGACCGCCAGTTATTTACCATTTGATTAGCACAATGCTTTTAAAATGGTTTACACAACATAACGCGATTGCTGAAGCCTGCTGTGTTGTGAATGTAGAACATCTCTCCCGAAGGACACAGAAGCCAGCAGCATTTATTCAAGCTCTCCCCAACCTTCTGCCTTCGAGAGGTTTTAGATGAAAACTCTCACAATTCCCAACTAGCAGCCATGCTGACTGGTCTGGTAGAGGCTGAGGTCCAAAGAGTGTGGCTTAGTGGCTACAGGGTTGGACTGAGACTCGGGGGACCCGAACTCTAGCCCCCCACTCAGCCATGAAGCTCCCTCTCTGCCTCTGGGCTAGTCATAGACTCTTAGCCTAATCCACCTCACAGGGATGATATGAAGATAAAATGGAGAAGCGATGGATTATGCAAGCCACCTTGGACTTCTTGGAAGAAAACTGGATTTGTTATCAGTGTAAAACAAACAAATAAATATTAGAAAGTCAGGATTTAAAATATTCCCATTGGCCACTCAGCCCACCTGCTCCCCTGGCTTTTTAGCGAGAGATGCCAGGGATTCAACCTCAAGACCTCCTGCATGCAAAGCATGTGGGCTGCCAGCGCCACTGAGTGACGGTCCTGCCTTCCTACTGCCCCAGTCCTGCTTCCACATCGGATCAAGCCCCTTCATTTCAGGCGTGCTCGTGCCAGCACAGCACTAAAACCATTAGACAGGAAATGGAGAACTGGCTTTCATTTGGCAACAGGTGCGGCTTTGCATGCATGCCGAAGATTAATTGTGGAATGATGAAGACAAGTTTATCAAATTCTGTCTCTGGTTACACCCTGATATGCCATTGTTTGCAAGCACTAGAAGGAAAAGAGTTCAGCCTTTTACACATTCAATTATATTACACCACCTCTTTCATAAAGGTTATGAAACAGGCATGTAAAAAACTGCACAACTTTTCTCTGACAAATTTTCATAAGGCAAAATCAGCAGACCTATTGCAGCAGTACAGCCTTTTCAATTCTTGCAGCTTATTGTGCAAAGGAGAAAAAGGGAAACCACTTCTCAGATGGTTCTTGCCATCTCCTTTTTTGCAATTCGTGTACTAAAATAAACGTGCATGCACACGCACACAATTTAAATCCACTAGTAAAAAAACCCCCACACACACTTTTTATTGTATTACAGTATTTGCATTTAGGAGGTGGTACATAAATATAATAAATAAATAAAATTTGTTTAACTGTTTAATTGAGGAAAGCAATTGTAACCCCTGAGACTGCCAGGTGGAAGGTTTAGAATTTGATGGAATTCTCCGTCCACTGAGAACACAGAAACCAGCAAGGGTAGAAAGCCATGACAGTATTGATGGCAGGCTGATGGCAGGAAGTGCGGAGCCTCACATGAAATGGGCCACTGCAGGGATGTGGCCAGCCCTGAATCAGCGATTCATCCCCAAAAGGAGCCTGTTTCTAACCCTTCGGCTATGCAAGCCTGAAGCTGAAGTAGTTCGTCTCCCTCCCCACTGCTTTTGGTGTTTGGCTATGCACTGAACTGGATGAGGGCTAATCAACTGAAACTCAGTCAGACAAGGCTGTGATGCTGTTGGTGGGTGGCTCCTCCGACCAGATGGAGGGTGTCTAACCTGTCCTGGAAGGGGAAGCAGGTTTGCAGCTTGGGGGGGCTCCTTGGTCCATCTTTGTCACTTGAGGCTCAGGTGCCTCAGCGGCTCGGAGTGCCTCCTACTGGCTTTGGCTGGTGGCCCAGCTACGCCACTCTCTGGACACAGATAACTTGTACTCTGCACTCTGGTAATCTCTAAATTTGATAACTGCGAAGCACTCTACATGGGACTGCTCATGAAGAAAGTTCAAAAGCCTAGCTGGTGGAGAATAAAGCAGCAAGGTTAGTAACTGGGACCAGTAGGCCAAACACATAAAACCAGTTCTGGCCCAACTGCATTGACTGGCTGTATGTTACCAGTCCCAATTCGAGGTGCTGGTTTTAACATAAAGCCTTACATGGCTTGGGAACACAATACCTGGCAGAGTGCCTCTCTCAGCTGAGATCTTCTCAGACCCTACGCTCAACTCTGAGGCCTTCTCTGAAAGCCAACTCTGAAGGAAGTGGTAGGAGGTGGTGACAAAGGGGAGGGCCTTCTCTATGGCAGCCCCCCATCCATGGAACAACTTATCTTCTGCAGCTGAGCTGGTGCCAAATTGTCATCTTTTCAGCCCCAGGTTAAGATGGCCTTTTATGCCAAGGTCTTTAAAGACTTACTGGGATACCCAGGGGCATAAGGGGATCACCCATCACAGGAGTTTTCAGAGACATTCTTCATTTTAGCTGTTTTAAACTTTTGAATGTTTTTTCTTATTTTCTTATATTTGTATTGCAATTAACAGTCAGTTTTATGGATTGTTGTAAACCGCTCAGAGAGCTTTGGCTAGGGCTGGTACAGGAATGAAATGAAATGAAATGAAATGAAATGAAATGAAATGAAATGAAATGAAAGTAGGGTTGAGAATAAAACTTGAGAAACCCCAAGGAAACAAACACACCCATGATGCCCTGGCCAATACAAGTCAGCATAATTTGGGCGATAGCTGTAAATCTGCCAGGTTGCATACACCACACCAACTCCACTTGCAACTGCTGTGCCTGCCAGCTTTTTCCTACCTGCCCACCCACCTCATGATGATTATGAATTGCAAGTGGGAATCCTAGGCCAGCATGGCCAATGGTCAGAGACAGCAGAAACCTGAGGTGCAAAAACAACTGGGAATCTGTGGGCGGGGGTGGCTGGATTAAACATTCCAGCCCTGTGTTTCATACTTGTCCGTTCTTCTGAAAGGGCACAGGTATGCCAAGAATCCAGGTGTGGCTCACAATCCTACCCACACTGTGCTTGCAAGAAACCCTCGGCAACCCTCTGCTTGGAGTGGAAATAACCAGCAGGAACATGCCCACTGCTTACAGATGTCCCAGCAAGGGGAAAGGCTGCAAAACTGTTTGCAGGGAGCCACATCTTAATCTTCATATGATCAACCCAGGATGCACACCAACTGGCAGCACTGAAGTAGCGCTTCTCCCATCAAGTGGCATCATCACCTGCTAGACACTGATACGGTCATACTCTAAACCCTTCAATACTAATAAGAGCTCACGACAGTAATAAAAATGCACCATGTAATTTAAAGCCTCCAACAAACATTGGCCTATGTACTGGTGCATATTCAACAGCAGCATTAGGTTCTGGCCAGTGCCTAACAATAATAACTACTACTACTAATACTATTACTACTACTTCCTTCCCTGCCCCATCTCCATCAGGTCTGCACAAGTCTGGCACCTACATAAAAGGTTGTTGCTGGTGTCTAAAAATATTAAGTATTCAACTGGACCTCTAGGCTTTTTTATGTTGGTGGGTGCCACAAAGGGTGTTGGCCTCTTTTTGGTCAAGCTGAAGAACTTCTTTTAAAAACACACCATTCCAGGTTAAAATAATTATTAGGTTACAAAACAAATGACAGCTGCAACATTAAATCAGTACCTCACTGGTCACTTTTCTCATCACTTACTCACAGCAACTGGCCCTATGTCCCTCCTACAAAAATGGACAAATCAATAAAAAAACCACGAAGCTACATAAACGTATCTGCCTTTATTGAGGGATATCTTTTGAGTAAGTGATGTAATACTGCATTTAACAGCTAGCCAGGTACTTAACAGGGGACACCACTTGGCTTTTTTGAGGCTTCCTGTCTACAGAACAAAGGAACTGTAGCTCAGATACTACTCAGAAGAGTGTCTGAGATGTTTTTCTTAAAAATCAAAGTATTTCATGCATTACAATGAAAAAGCAAAACAAATTGCCACAAAGACAGTAACTGTAAAGGTGTCTTTTTTGCAGCAATGCCACCCGGAATTCTCTTGAAATTGTTTGTAAGGAGCCCAGTTGTATTCTTCATCACTATCAACCAAGGGCACAAGCCAAGCAATTGGTTGCCCCCCCCTTTTTTTTAATTAAAAAGAGATTGCATTTGGACACCAGGGAGGAAAGGAGCTTGACATCTGACTCTAAAAGAAAGGGACCAAGCTGAGATTTTTAGATTTTTCTTTCCCTCCCCTGCATCCTGTTCTTTTTTTTATTCCCCAAAATGAATAAGGCCAGATATAAGCAGGTGATGTTGGTAAGTCATAATGTGAAGAGTATTTAATTGAAAGACAGCAGTCCTAAATTTATAAGTGATTGACTGTTTCAGCTTTACATCAATATGTCATTTAATACTGTCTTCCACATTCTATGGTTCTCTAAGCCAGGTCTTCACAATGCAACTCTTCTTGATTTGCTGCTTTCTCTGATCATTTTTCTTTTTCTACTTGTTCACACTGTGATCAAAATCTAATACAAATCTCCTCAGGAGCAAGTCCCACTGAGGTCAATAGTCCTCACCCCAAGGCAGGTGGGTACAGGATGCAGCCCCAATTTTATAAGATGGTTCCATGTACTATCTAGTCCAGAGGGGGGGAACACGTGACCCTCTACATGTTGTTGACCTGCACCCCCACCAGCCCTTGCCACCACAGCTATACATGCAGGGTGTTGGGAGTTAAAGTCCAGCAACATCTGGAGGGCCACACATTCACCATTCCTGAGCTCAGCCACCCTCCTTATGGCAGGATAATGCCTTTGAATATAACCGAGACCTGCACAAACTGCCTGACTACAACCCACCAGCAGCCACGCACCAGGAAGTCAAGTGCTCTCTCCCTTTCTCCCCACCCATTTTGCAGTCCCAAACAATCAGTGAATTATCAAGTTCCTAGAGAGCCACAATCTAGGCCTGGTGTGATGCAAGCCTCTTACTGAGATGCAAATGGCACCGATCTAGTTTCAGTCTCATTAGTCTGTAAATGAGATATTAGAATGTTGTATAATCAGCCATCCTTTTAATATGTAAGGAACAGAAGCTGATCACAGAAGCGCTACAACTTCAGCTAGAAGGGTGGAACAATAGAGATCTAGTTCTGGAGTACAAGAGAATGCAGTGCTCTCCTGACAAGATTCAGCTTCAGCTCCAGGACCAAGAAAGCTACCACCATGGCTGCTATGCTAACTACACCTCCATACCTAGAGTGACAATTCAAGACCTGTCTGTAGGGTGTTTCCACAGGACCAACAATTCTGCAGGCAGAAACTGATGCAATGAAAACTGTGGAAGCCATAAATGTGGCTGCCAACGGACTTTTAACCTTAGCTATTGTGTGTGAAGTATAGGCAACCTAAAAACTGAGAGCAAGCAAAAGTTAGCGTCTGAATTTCTTTTTTACTATAAATAAATTGAAATAGTCAGTTGCAACCATGCTGGTCCCAGAAAATGAGGAACGGGGAGAAAAAAAGACATGCTTGTATTGAACGTATTTAACTATTCCTGTTTAGGAGACAAATGCCATCTTTGAGGTTACATGGAGCTCTTCACTAAGCAGCTCTTGCCTCATGATCATTAGGCAGAAAATATATACTTCTGTTCCAAAGCACAGACTCCCACATCTTGTACAGGTGTGTGAAACTGTCCCCAGTGGAAATGCATTGGGGGATGCAGAAGTCCTTGACAAAACCCCCCAAATGGTAACAGGCACAAAGAGTTTCTGATATGAGCTGATGAATATACACTAGTTTCTGCCTCTCCGTTGGCAACCACTCTGTGTGTGTACACACAATCTGAAACTACCGCAGATGTAAAATCTCTGCACTGCTGGCTTTGGAGCACTCTGCATGGTCTCCAGCCAACTCGATAAGGTCAAAAGCAAAGCATTTAGGAGCCAGGGCTTCACCTCTAGAGCGTTTGTCACCATGTACTCACAGTATTAGTGTCACTGCACCAGTGTAGTGATAGGTGATTCTCCGCCTTGGGACACCCTAAAATAGAAGGTGCAAAAACAACACGTTGCTAGAGTCTAAGTCACACCAGAGAGGAATACTGACTGACATTTCTTCTGGCAATAGTTTTTGTAACCAACAGTCTCGAGGACCTGAGTGCCATTTTAGATAGCATAACTCAAGCTGAGGATGGAGACCCAAGTCCTCAATTTTAGGCTGAGAGACTGAGTATATTGAACTGGACTTCATAGGGTGTACTTTTAAATAATTATGTATGAAATCAGACTGCAAGTGTGATTCCTCAAACAGGAGGGGTCACAAAGTTAGGGGACAGAGGAAGATGCACCATACTGAGGCAGACCCTTGCTCCATCCATTCCAGTACAGGCAACACTGACTGGCAGTGGCTCTCCAGTTTCGGGCAGTTTTTCCAGTCCTATGTGAGGATCGAACCAGGGACCTTCTCCCTGTAAAGCAGGGGCTCCAGAACTGAGCTACGGCCCTTCCTCCTAATTCTTGGCATGGCAGGCGCTTCATCATGGTAAGCATGTATGACACGAGGAGCCCCAGCTTTCCTCTTCAGCCTGGCATAAGGCACTGCGGTGCAACACAGCTATGCGTAGGGGACTGCCCCACGTGCTGGAGCTCCCAGCAGCAAAGGAAGGCTGGGCATGGCTGTCTGGGTGCCAGGATGTCACGATGCTTGGAGCACCTTGCAAAGCCCACAGCAATGGTGGGGACAACCCAGATCTGCCTCCCAACTCCAAACTTGGAATGGGAGAGGAAATCGTTGCTCATCTCAGGCAGAGGCACAGAGCAAGGTCAGGGACAAATGGGTGCAAGATCTCAGCAACCCAAAGCCATGCCTTGGCTATCGTGGCCAACCAAGATATATGCTTGAATTGGGGCGAACTTTGTACCAAGTTCAAGGGGCCTGCCATCAGAAATACAAACAACATGCCAAAGTTGATTTCTATAACTACTGCTACAGTCAAGATGGCATGGAAGGTGCTCTGCGGCAATATCATCACTAAAGGAAAATGAACACCAGCTTGCATAGAAGCAGAGCCTTCACAGCTGCCACCCCAAAATGAGCGAATGTAGTTCTCCACCATCTCCCAGTCTTCACAGTCCTCATCAGAAGAGTCAGTGAAACCCTGACCTTGGAAAACGCACCAAGAATAACTGTCTAGTCCATTCCCACAGAAGTTTCTCCAATGCCCAAATATGCCCATGGGTGCAACCACCACCCTTATATTAACTTTCAGAGCACAATGGGTTGTATCCAGTTTTTGTCTCAATTAAAAACAGACCAACTAAAATTAATATACCATAAGCTAGACTAATATTAATAAAAATCATGAGTTAAAGCCAATGTATGCCCATGAGTTTCTATTAGTTTTTGGTCGTTAAAAACAGAAGTTATTTATTATGTGGATTTTATGGCAGTTTATTGCTCCCATGGGAAAGCAATAAATTTGTTTTTTTCTGCAGTAAGCTGTCTTAGGCCTAAAGGAATAAGGCCCAGCATAATATTGCCAATAAAAACCTGGAGTCAAGTGCCCTCTATAAAGACTCCACAGAGATACCCTATACATTAGTTAATACATCAAAACATGACCTGACTTGCTGAAGACGACCTACATGTCTCTTAAAGCCACTAAGGGGTTCAGGCTTGACAAAACATAACCACTTCTGCTTATTTCCATGCAAGCAAAAAAACAAGGATGACATTGCTCCTTTGCTCCTGGGCCCCATGTTCCCCTTATTAAGTGCACAACTGAAAAACTAGTGACATACAGCAATACGTTCCGTTACTGTACATGATATACAGTAGAAGTCTTCCACTAAGAACCAAAGTAGCTGAGGTACTATTTGTGCCAATAATAATTATGTGGATGGCCTTTTAAGAATAAATGATGTGCAGGGGTGGTCCAAGAAGGAGCAGGACCCTGGCATGGGGAAGGGAGTAGTGAGTGATCTGTTCTATACTGCAAGAGCAAAGGTGGCTTCTGGCCAATAGACATAAAAAGAAATGACAGCTCTCCTGATATTATACCTCTTCAAAAACCACACTGGAAACCTCACGTCTCAATGTTCTCCTCATAAAAAGAGCATCCACGTATGAAAAACCGCACACCAGGGAGAACTCTGAAGCCTTGGTCTCCAGCATGCTGGACTGCAGGATTTTATTCTGGAGTAGAAGAGTACACAGGAAGATGGTGTGATTCCCCATTTGTGCTCAGAAGCGCTAAAGTTCTGGGAAGAGCCTACCATGTGCCTTTTCTGGATGTCTGAAAGGATTCTTAAAAGAAGGGTCTTTCCCAGTAGTTGGCCTCAGTCTACCTCTGGTGCCAGTCGCTAGGAAAACTGTTGTAGAGAATAGCTTGAAGAGTTGGGGATCTCCAGAGGCATAGCAAAGCCTTTAACATATGTATTGTGCTTGCTGAATAGAAAAACCAAAAGCATGGAAGGAAAACATGTGGCTGGACATTTACTGTAAAAAAAGAAAAAGTGTTGTGCTCTTTTACTCTTTCAAACCAGAAAAGGTGGGTGGCTGCTTTTAAATGCTCAAACACCTTCCTTTCCTTCTGGTTTCACAAATATTTACAGTAACAAAGAGGCCTGTTGCCAGCATTGATCATTAATAATAAAGGACTCATAATAACCAAAAAAAATCCCAAATCCCAGTTATCAGTGTTCCATTAGTTGCGCATGCGCGCACATGCACACACACTGCAGAGAGGTTGGTGGACAACTATGAGCAGTGGGCTTTTCACCACCCAGAAAGCTTACCCAATAAGGGTTCACGTGCTTCTGGTAGCTCTCCGAAGAGCCTCCGTGAACCAGAAAAAAATCTCTCCGTGCTGAAAGGGAAGATTTCAAGCAGGAAAGGGCACAAGAAAGCAGCTGCTAGGTAACCAATATGTCTACTGTAACATAAAACTTTCTGCCCAAGTGATAATATAGGGTCCATTACTATAACGGTATATGAGTTCATATTTAGTCCTAAACATTAGTTTAAAATTTGAAAAGTAAAAAGGCTTATTGGAATGCTTCCACCAGTTTGGAAGGTAAAAACTAAAGTGAGCTGTTTTTGTGAGGTCTGGTGACCAGTTGTATGAGTCCATGGAAAAACTTCCAATTGCTGGTTTTAACTGCGTCAGGATCACCCGTGCTTCTGGGTACCTGCAGCTCTCACCTTCTGGTTATCCCAGAGTTACTAGAGGTTGCAGAAATGTCCTGATGTCTGCAAAGGTTGGATGTTCTGCTAACTAGTAAGTGAAAGAAGCTAACAAACTGTTTGAGCTGTCACAAAGTAAGATTGCTAAGAGGCTGACATTCAGTAATAAGTCATTTCGTTCCTTCTTTAAAGAGCAACAAATCTGACTATTATTCAGGTCTTGGGGTTGAAGACCTACCCCCTTGCTTCCCCAAGCCTTGGATCTGAAAAGGGAAAAGGAAAGGAATGTATTCACCATTCATCATTTCTTCTGCCCATGCTGTGCCCATGCAAGTCCATGATCTGGCCACATGGACACACCAAGGGACACACTGCCACCTGCCTTTAGATACCCACAGGAAAGAATCAAATCCTTCAACTTCCTGTCCTGTGTCCCCTGTGGTTTCCTGTTAGGATGGAGCCAGCCAGAGAACACAGAGCCATTGCCATGGCAATATCATTCCTTCATGCCCTCCCCCATCATCACCATGGTGATGGGAAAGACAGCAGCTCTTTCACCAGCAGATCAGAGTCCTGGACAGACAAAAGCTGCCATGGATGCAACCCAGACAGGTATGAATGCAGGGCCGGGGGACACGCAACGCACACCTCACAAATTCAACTAAAAATGACTTTCTCAAAATGATTGATCCCTGAATTAGCTCTAACACATCCAAGGATTTACACCAGGAATTGCAGCCACTCAGTTGCTTGTTCTCGGAGGCTGCTGGTGTGGGTGAATGCAGAAATTCACAATGTAAGTAGACCTGCACATCCAGGTTAGGACAGTTTGCCACTGTGAGGCCAGTTTTAGCAACATCCCTACAACCTGTATAACAGCTGTAACCATGATGCAGTTCTACCAGCATTCATGAGACTATTCCACCATGAATGGCTAAATGGATAACCCTACCATTTTACAAGGATTTAGCTAAATGAAGGCACTCTGGCCCCCTCCAGATGGCTTGGACTACAAGTTCCAGCAGCCCCAGCATTTGGCCATGCTACTGGGCTCAAATGAGATATGGTCTGAAATACCTACATGGCATTCGGTCGCTTGAAATTCTGTTATTTGAGAAAAACTAGCCCTATGAACTTTTCAAACCATGGTATAATACACAAACATGTAAAATACTTTAATATCCACAGTTAACTCTGAACTCAAAGCACTCCATCCATGTCTCATCACAATGCCCAAGATCAGAATGACCTTAACAGAAGCATCTTTGTAATAAGTCAAGCTTTCTTCATGGCTGCAGCCTCACAACTTCAGATATTTCTCTGCTTGCAAACTGCCATGTTTCAGGGCTGGGCATTTTCTGAAAGTAATAAAACTATGCCTCTGTAAGCTAACTTTCAGACAGAAAACAAGTTAGCAAGGCCAGGACAAGGACAAAATTACAATATTTGTGGGGGTTTGCCTAGCTGTGTATATTTTTAAAGTACCTTTATATGTTTTTGTCTTAACCTGAGCCCTGGGGATAAAAATTCAAACAAACAAAAAAAGAGTAACTGGAGAAGAAGAAACCACTCTTAAAGTAAGGAGTATAATTATAGTTGTAAAATAAAGCAAAGTACAGCATAACCAAGTTATAAATTAAACTAGGAATCTGAAAGCTAATGTGAATTTTGCAGTGATCAAACCCAGATTAGAGTTGCAATACAAAAATGGAGGTGGTTTGAAGTTCTTATACAGAAGACAAAAATACATCTTTTTCCAAGAGACTTCTGGAAAAAAAAAGCAGACTTTGAAAAAAAAAAGTGGGGGGATAGTCTCTTTTATCTTTTATGTGTGACTAATTGTTGTGAACTGCCCAGAGCACTTCGATATAGAAATGAAATAAATAAAATTGTTCCTTATATTAGTTTGAATAACTTTACCAAACTTCCTCTGCCCCTTACAAGAATGCCCCTGGGATGGGCTTCTTGCCTAGAAACAGATCTTATAGGCCCAGGAGAAGGAATGCAAAAGTTACTCCATTTACAAAGATAACATCTAACTTGTAATATTCATTCTTCAGGACAGCCCTGGGCACTTTGCAGTGCAAGATGGCACACAAGATGACTTCTAACTCCCTGTACAGAAACTGACCAGAGTGGCTCTCAACAATGGTGACAAGCTCATTAGGACATGTGTGGATAGACCTCAGTTCTGTGCAAACCACTCTGTGTTTATTAGAAACCACAGATCCACTGCACAGAGCCAGCAGCATAAGACACAGCTGCCAAATCAAAGAAATTTGGGCCTGCAAATGTGTTTGAAGTACCAGAAAGTGAAGGAACTCATGCTCCTTCCACACATAAAAGTGCTTCTTGTTACATACACTCCAGTGCCCATCACTTCAGCAGTACAGTTTTGAGGTGGGTGGGAAGTCGTTTTGTTGCCAGTGTTACTATTTGGAACCAGAAATCTTTGCTGATCTACTTCACATGGCCAGTAATCTACCAGTAGATTAAAAACTACTTTCTGTACACTCCAGCTTAAGGGAGGTGGTGCGAGCTACCTGGTCTCAAGAGCTTTGTCCTCCAATACCTCTTTGTTTCTTCCTGCTGTCAATCATTTGCTGCCTTCATACTGCCTAATAGTAGGCCAATCCAGCTTTCCAGCTTGCCACTATTATTCACTGACTATATTCAACAACAACAACATTTGACCACTCCTTCATCTACAAACTGGCATCCAAAAGGAATGCTCAGACAATGTCCAAAAGCCTCCTTCTCAAAAGATCCATAATCAACCTCCTTCAAAATCTTCATTATAATCTTATGGCATTATATTTCGGAGGATCTCAAGCAGGTGCTGGAGCAGGGGTGGGGGATGAGAGTGAAGTATTCATTTCTGAACTGAGAAGCACTAAATATCATCAGTTTGAGACTAACACCCTCCAGATAGCAAGCTCCTACCCCAGTCTCGGATATGCAGGGGATAGTTGGGATACATCAGTTGTGTGGGAAGAAAGCCATCAGCACATGCTCAGTGAACTTTCGAGTTTATTATTGCATCACATGTCCCTGGGCTGATCCATGGAATGAAAACAGCTACAAAGCCTCGGTTCGGATAGCTGCTGGCTCACTTGTAGTAAACACCAAAGATGTAGGCCTATACTTCTCCCATACTCCTTCCTATCACTATGGCCGAAAGAAAACCTGTGGATCAGTGTCCAAACAAAGGGACGAGGGACTCAAAGCAACCAGAATTCTTGACCCGCAGCTGGACTGGCTCAGACAGGACCAAGCACTTTGCACCTGGCCAGAGACACCGTCGCCTTCCCACCTGTAACATTATCCTCGCCTTTCACAAAAGATCCTTCGTCTGAGCCCCGGCGGGTACAGTTCTCGGAAACTACCCGTCCCGGCTTTGGTCATCCCTCCTGTGCCCCTGCTTGGGCTCTGGCAGAACCACAGAGAGGCCCGAACAAGTTCAGAAGGCAAGGTCGCCGGATCCCGCCGCCCGCCGCAGGCACTTACACTGTCCTGGCCGAGCCCCTGCTCCTCCGACCCCGTCGCCCCGCTCAGCCGCGCCTCGCCGCTTCCCCGAACAGGCTCTCCGGCCGCCTGAGCTGGAGGAGCGAGGAGGAGTCAGCATCGCCCGGCAAGCCGGGCTCGGCTCCCCTGCCCGAGGCGCGCAGCCACCCACGGGCTCGCCGGCGCTCGCAGCCCAGGCGGAAGTACGCGAGGGAGCGGGCGCGGCGGAGGCTCTTTGTCGGCCCAGCGGCGGGCGGGAGAGAAGCGGCGCCCCCCCTCGCGGAGACCTCCGGCTGCTCCGATCCCGCGCCGGGGCCTGCTCGCAGCCAGGCGGCGGTGCCCCGGAGGAACCGCCGCCGCCGCTAGGCCCAGATGCAGCCGCCGCCGGCAGCGCGGTCGCGATTTCGAAAGCCCCGCCCTCGGCCTGTCCCTGGCCGGAACGCTCTTCCCGCGGGTCGCCTCGCGGCCAGCCGTTCTGCAGGCTGGCTGGCAGGCGCACAGCCGTGGCCGCTCCCCGGCGCGGGTCTGAGCCGCGTCGCGCTTACCTCGCTCCTGCCCTGCCCCGCACCGCCGCCCGTGCCCGTGCGTGCCGCTCCGTGCGAGCCGGCGGCACAAGGCGAGCGTTTTCTTCCCGAGCGGCGCCAGGGGGGCCGCCGCGGCTTGCAGATGAGCACAGATGGGCGCCCGGCCAGCGGCTTCCCTCGCTTCTTCGTGCCGCCGCCGCGGCTTCCTTAAGGCGTGTCTCCCGGAGCACACAAGCAGGTTCCCGTAATGTCGTGGGGAAGGAGGGTGGAGTGCCGCTTCCCGCTCCTCCCTTCCCACACACGTGTTAGTGGAGAGGAAGCCCGCAGATGCGCTCCGGCTGCAAGCTGTCCTGAGAATGGGAGCCCTGCCTCTGCGCACAGTGACATTTGGAGCCCAGGAAACAAGGCTCCTCCTGCCCAGAAAAGTGTCCCCAAAAAGAACTTCCTTTAAAAAGTAGAGACGGCGACGGAGGGAGAACCTTCAGTTCCAACAGCCAAGCCCAGACACTAGTTCAAATGTGTTCTTGGCAGGTAGGACGTCTGGTTTTGTTTTGTTTTACTCTAGAGTGAATCCCGAGGGCCCAATCTGGATTGGAGCACCTGGATCTGCACCACTCTTTTGGAGTTCAGTCTTCTGCATGTTTAGAGAGGAAAAATCTCACAACTCCCAGGATCTCTCCAGCCAGATACTGTAGGTGCATGGATTTCTCCCATGCTAGGGTGCTGGCTGGGGCATGCCGGGAAGTGTAGGGAGTTGTATGTTTACAGAGAAAGAAATGCATAGGATTGCATTCTTATGCTCTCTGGATCCTTTTGTAGGTAACATAGCACCACCTGTGAGGTCAGAAAGCTGACTTTGAGAGGAGAACACTAGGTGTGGAAAAGACTGGAATAGGGCACTGTGGAAAAAAGTACAGCTGGTTGGTTAGAATGTTGAACAGAAGCACTTCATACTGCAACATTTTGTTGCAGATCCCACTTGTATAAACAAATCATCAAATGGAATTAAAAATCTCCATAGAAATAACCCTATCAAAATTCAGTCTCCTTTTCCTGTATTTCACCTCCCCCAGATATACCCTCTCTCCCATGTCCTATCTTTTCCCTCGTCTTAATGATCCTGCTTCATTTCCTCCCCTCCAAGAGGGTATTCTACTAGGGTTGACATGGAAAGTTAAAACAAAATCACTACTTTAAAATTAGAAGCAAGCTAACCAAGGGTCAAAGTAAATCCTGGCATAAATCCTGGCGAAATACCACCCCCACCCTAAATTTGGATTTGAGCCCTTGGACTTTGGTTACAGTTTGATTTAATCACCAGCCTGGTCTCCATAGGTGATCAGGATTGTATGCAGGCAGGTGAGAAGGTAGGCCAATAAGAGATACCATGTGTTATCCCCTTTCTGTGCCCACCACAGAAACCAAGTAAGCTACCAGAGAAAGGTATTCCCTTCTGTGTACCAGAATAGCTGCAGCTCTCCACCGGTCCCCAGTAGGTTGGTTAAAAAAGATGCAGGCCAGTCACCTGTATGGGCTTTTTATATGGCTTTAACCTGTAATTTGCTTTTAGAGATGCAGTGCTATGCCAGTCAATACAGAAAATAGTCCTACAACTCCCAGTATGCCCCAGCCTGGCGTTCAGTGAATTGTTGTGTTTTGAAGACTGTTTTGAGCATTTTTATTTATGAAGCAGTATATACATGTTTAATCAAAATTTGATTAACATAATCTGCAATGCTGCTTCTTTTTGAGCTGAACAAATGTTACACTTAAATGTCCCCAGAGCTGGCACCCCTGATTCTTTACATATTTGCATAATACAGTGTGCCTTTGAATATCAGGTGCTGGTAACACAGAACAGAGGGAGAGCCATCCATCCATATTTTGCTGGTAAACTTCCCAATTGTTTGAGTGACCTGTGAAAAAAATGGACTGCTAGATTAGATTGACCAGTTCTTATAGTCCATTTCATTATCTTCAGTAGAACCTATTTCCAAAGACTGCAGCTCAGTCTTGTTTGTAGTCATCTAAAATCCATTTGGAAGCAGAGAAGGGTACCCTCCATGCTTTTGCAGGTAGTCTGCATACTTTCTTTTTTATGCAGGATGCTTTGTGACACATTGCAAGCATCTGAAGAACAAATTGCATATTTTGTTTCCATTTTGTCCTTTGCAAATGTTCCAGAACCTCCTGGGCATAGAAGCAGCAGCAGAAGAAACAGAAAACAGGAGAAATTTCAAGAGTGAGTAATACCTTGGGATATTTAAGGCAGCCATTTAAAGGCCAAGCCCCTTTGGAGGAAAGAGCCCTGGAGACTTCTAATGTGTCTATAATAATCTGTTTTTAGTGTGCTTTTTTAATATACAGGTTGAGCCACTGGAGCACAGCTGCAAGCACATATCGAGAGTACCAATCCCAAAGGCACTGCATCTATCTATCTATCTATTTATTTTTAAAGCTTTTATATACCATGTACATTATCCAAATAGGTCTCTGAACAGTTTACAATAAAAATTAAAAGAAGACCCAATACACTTAAAAAATACAACATCGTATACATAGGTGTAGACACACCAGTCTCAAACCAATTAGAATAAAATACATAAATAGATAAATAATAGACAATAAACAATCCATAGTGATCCAATGACAGTACAGAATACAATATAAAATTGCATTTTTCTTATTTAACAATTAAAATACTGGGGAAAATAAAGAGGTTTAGCCTGGCACCAAAAATCCTAAAGACTTGGCACCTGGCACACCTCTGTGAGGAGCTGATTCCACAGTCGGGGCACCACAACTAAAAAGGCCCTTGGCCTGGTGGCCTCCTTCCTTACATCCTTTAAAAGTGGCTCCCGGGGAAGAACTTCAGTGGGTGATCTTAAGGTCTGGGTAGGCTTTGATTTCAGTAATCCCTAAACCAAGCTAGCTCACTTCACAGGAACATTCAAAATTATTAATCTTCTGCATCAAAATTGGAAAAGATGACTAGAATCCCAAGATAAACAGTAAAAAGTAATCCACATAAAACTTAAATTTAAATTACCATGCCCACATCAGTGAATATTGGCATTTGCTTCGTTCTGTCAATTTCTGTGGGTTGGCACTCTACCATGAATACTTTTGAAAAGGATGCAACTTTTAATCAGAGTGTTGGTTTGATTTCCTTGAGCTCTCTTTATATCATTGGAGCTATTTGTTGACTTGTTCTAAATTTTGGTCTTCCCTGCTCCAATTAGACATTTCCCCCTGTTCAGTTTTGCAAGTGTCACATTTTGCAATCGATTGGGATCTTGATATACTGAAACTGATAGGGCTCCCCCTACACTTGAAACAGTAAGAAAGGTGTGGCACTCCATTTCACATTGCTAAAACCGAAATTTAAATGTTGGCAAGAAAATAATTGTTTGGAGGACTTGGACAAATAGGCTGATTTTTACTTTGGATCAGCTTGTCAGCTCTAATGATAACTTCCTGCCATTTTCTGTTTTGTGTGCTACATAAGAATTGCAAGCTGCCACTGAATGGCAACACATGCAGCTGAAACATCTGTGGAAATCTAGGTTTAGCCCTGCCATTTTTGCAGGTTCAGAGCCCACTTTGGAAGCATTAAGGTAAAACAGCTGTACAGCCCACAATCCACATCTATAAGTATATGTTATTGGTGAACAAATATGATGCACAGGTCTTTAACAAGAACTAGAGTACCTGTTCTCTCCATCAACGGATTGCTTTGTTCGCATCTATTTCAAAAGGGGTAATGGTTCTTAAGTTACATTTAATTCAGCAAAAACTGATGTTTTGAATATACTGAACAATGCAACATCGTTTCAGTAAGTGTTTATCTAAACTGACCAGTTGTTGGAGGTGGCATGCAGTTAACATTTCTCTCACTCATACATTTTGGTAATACCCAGTGACTGCCTCCTTTTGGGAACAGGTAATGTGATACATTTTGCGATAAAAAAAAATCATTACTATCTACAGATCATCCCATGAAGCTGGTTGAGGAGAGATTTGGGGCAGATAACAAAGGAGTACTTCTTCACGCGTATGCAGTTCACTTCCATTAGATGTAGTGATGGTCACCAATTGAAAGGGGATTGGACAGATTCATGGTGTGGGAAGCTAAGCTAAGAGCCCCTGAAAATCCCGATGCCCTTATGCTGCTTCTGCCAGAGGCAATGCACCCATGTGTCCTGCTTTGGGACCCTGTGAGCAGATGGTTGGCCACAGTGTGAGCCGGATGCTGGACCACACAGACCCACAGTCTGATTCAGGATGACTCTTCCGGACATACTTGGGAATACTTCTCTCCAGATGTAGTGATTGCCTTAAATCTGAGTAAGCTGATTAATGAGATCTTACGGGGCATCAGTAGGTGGGCATCATTGGATCTGGGACGCTGGGGTAGGGTAAATAAACTTAAAATGAAATAACATCTCAAATGGTTTGTTTTACATCACTTTCCTCTGTTTATTCCTAGCAAGTATTTCCAAAACCATAATGCTGTATTACATTTGTATAGATTCTTTTAAGGGTAGGATGAATTCATTATTCACTTCCAGGGAGCTGAAGGAAGCCTACACTATCCTTCTCCCCAGAGAATCATACTTGGCTGTTAATTTTTTTATATGTATCCATCAAGTATGATTATGGGTTTCAAACCACGACTCAAGGAAGAAGGAGGTTTCCCACCACCGTTGGTCCTCCATGTGCAGAGCACAGCCATTGGCCAGCGGGAGGTTCCTCCTAGTGGAGGGCCGGTGTGGTGGTTAGCGTGTTCATGGGGGACCTGGCAGAGACAAGTTCCAGTCCCCACTCGGGCATGTAGTTCAGGGGTGACCTTGGGCCAGTCCCTCAGCCTTAGCCAAAGCCACCTCACAGGGTGGCTGGTGCAGGATGAGATGGACTGGAGGGAGGAGGACTCTGCAAGCCACTTTACAAGAGGAAAAAAAGGGGGGATATAAATGCACTAGAAGAAGAGCATGTGCTTGCACAAATGGGGGTTCCTAATGACCTGCCTACTCTAATTGGGGATTGATTTTGTACCCAGCATGTCCCCAAATCCTCTGGGAACATGCTGGAGTTACTCAGCAGACATGAAAAGTTGCCCCTGAGAGCTTGTTAAGACTTTATGGGTGAGGGCAGGAGGTTAAATAAAAATACTTTATAAGCAGAACTTCTCCTTTGGATTTGGAAAGCCAAGCCCAAAAGGGAGGTTGCTGCATCTGAACCAGTGTCATTCCCTTCAGCTGTGTCCATTCCCTTTCATGTGATTTTGTGACATTTTGATGTTTCTTGACAGTTTCATCACACTGACTATTGTCATTCTGAATATTCTCCATCATAAAATACTTGCCCTCTGAATTTCTCCACACACACAATTGCATTTTGAAACTCATTACTGCAGGATATGATATCTGGCAATCTATTAGAGAATAACACTGTTCTTTTTCTCCATCTCCCCCCACTTTCTGTCTCCCAAACATATGCAGACACGGCTCCAAATACTTTTGTCCCATTTAATCCGGGTGTTATTTAAACACTGTGTAGTTTATTATACATCTCAAACTGAATTTTAGCAAACTTCTTTGATTTGCCTAAAAGGAAAATGTCTTTCTGAAATGTCTGAAATAACAGTAACAAATATTTGGTCAAATTTCAGTAGCAGAGAACACTACCACTGGCAAGCAGTGCCAGGCTGGAGCATTGAGGAAACTAAGCTAAAGCCTGGTAAGCATTGTCTGTCTTGTGCCCCGTGTTATTTTGCACTCTTTCCATCTAGCAAAACATGGTAGGTTCTAAAGGAGCCTCTTTGTGGCCACAGAGCTTATTCCATAGCACAGCATTGGAAAATTTAGGTTTTAATGCACAGGAATTTAGGCAAACTTTAACACCAAGAATACTATTCTTTTCTGGACTTGCATTCTTGTGTTCTGGCAACTAAAGTTGAAATTCTTGCCAAAATGCAACCTTAAAACCATGTCCAGTTTGGAATACGATCACCTGGAATATCATCCAGCCAAACATATCTATTTTCCTGCTGTTTTTTTAAAACAACGTGCACAAGCCTGGACATTAAGTTACAAAGTTCTCTAGGATGGCAATGCAGAGAGAATTTCCCTCCTTATCTACCCATATAATAATTTTGTTTGCATTCCTGATCATCCCTGAACTAAAAGGTAACCAGCGATCAAGACGATGGCTTTGCATTAGGGACTGAGATAAAAACAGATCTGCAGCCCACCTCCTGTCAGCAGCATCTTAGGCAAGAAGGGGACAGCCACTCCCTGCTGCAACTCTTCTGCTCAGTTCTCTTTCCTTCCTGATAAGTATTCATTCAGCAGCCCAGGAACCGCATGCAGCTGCCCACCAGGAGTGCTCCTCTGCCCTCTTGCCACACGCCGGCTTTGTACAGGTTCGGGGTGAGCATTTGCTTGTGACCTGTTGGTGAGTTAACATGAGCAATATTATTATTGCTTGTTCACGCAGGGACCATAATGTTAAAATAGCAATAGTATCTTAAATTTACAATGTTTTATCCATTTATCTGGGGGGAAACCCCATTAAACCTAGTGGGACTTACTTCTGAGTAGACATCTCTGCAGTAGGACACGTCTATGTTCTTCTCAGAGAGAGACGAGTTAGCAAAGAAGGAACCAGATACTAGCCGTTTTGGAATGCAACTCCCATGATGCTTGCCCATTGGCCTTTGCTGACTGCGGAGGAAGGGAGCTGTGGTGTGACATATCTGGAGAGCACCAGACTCTTTGAAGTACAGACTCTTTCAAGAGGAGTCATATCTAGTGTGAGAAAATGAACAGTAAGACGAGGCCTATTTTAAACGTTTTTTTTTTAAATATGCTAGACTATATTTACTTCCTTGTGTCACAAGTTGCGCAGTTCCCTCTTGCACTCTTGTGGTGTCTGGGAGCCCTATCTTCCTTTAGTGCTGGTGGTGCTAATCATATCCCAACACAGAGTTTAACTTACATCAACACCAGATTTAGAATATCATGATGCATTTTTTTAGCACAGAATGTACACAGCCTGTCTAAAAGTACCGAAAACAAATATTTTATGCCTCTTGACAATTTCTTTTCATGACCTTTTTTCATGACAGCAAAATGCAGCTAAAAATAAATCTGTATAAAGAAATCACGGAGCGTCCATTCAGTGGCTTTTGAGTTTCTAAGAGAACTAAACAGAAGTGTCTCTATATACATATTGGTAGCAAAAATTTAAGCAGTCTCTAACATGTCGGGTACTTCTTTGACCTTTGACTCAGCAATATATACTTGTGAGCTCTTAATATGGAGAAGAAAGAGTAAGTGTGGGTATCACCATTTTGATCATGCATTCTAAACAGCCTACAGCTGCGATCTAATGCATGCTTACCTGGGGTAAAGCCAATTGACATTTGAGTAAATGTACAGTGGTACCTCTGCTCACGAACGCCTCAGTTCACCACCAAATCAGGTTGCAAACAAATTTCATAAAAATTTTGACTCAGGTTGCGAACTCCGCATTGGGTGGTGACTGTGATCGCGGCCATCTCACCCCCCCACTCCGAGTGAGGAGATGGCCGCAATCATGCTGGGGGGGGCGGGGGGGGAGATGGCTGAGATGGTGCCCATCTTTCCTGCACGAGCACAACCACAATCTCGGCCATCTCCCCCCCACAGCACGATCACACCCGTCTCCCCCCCCACAAGTGCACCCACGTTCACGCCCATCTCTCCTCCCTAGTGCACTCGCGATTGCAGCCTTCTCTCCCCCTGCCGGTATAATGGTTGCATGCAGGGATGATGGGTGTGATCATGGGCATGCTGGGGGAGCGGGGAGATGGCTGTGCTCATGCTCGGGGTGGTGGGGGGAGATGGCCGCGACCTTTGCTGTTCTTTGTCACTTTGCTTCATGTTTTTGTGATTAAAAAAAAAAAGTTACAGAACAGATTAACCTTATTTACATTGAACCTTATGGGGAAATTTGACTTGGCTCACGACCAATTTGGGTCACTACCAGAGTCCTGGAATGGATTAAGTTCGTGAGCCAAGGTACCCCCGTACATGGGATTGTGCTGTTATCGGTGGCTCACAATACTGCAAACTGCCAAATGTGTATTATTGGCATCTGGTCCCACCCACAAGCCTGGATTCCAACAGGACATTCTTTCCCTTGCTTAATTCCATAAGAATTCATGGTTAGACCTGGAGCGTAAAGCAGCAGCAGTCTTAAGCATTCTTAGTTAGAACTAGGTTGAAATGAAATCAACTGGAGTTGTTTCTAAGTAAGTGTATCTGGAGCTGGGGTGTTTGTGACCTTTTACTGTTTCATAAGCCTCTGTGCTCTCGCTGTGCTTAAAGGGACACCGTCAGAATAGGTAGGCCTAAAAACTTTAAACCACACTGACAAGTTCTACATGACAAATTTTACCGAGAACGTTGCGGCAATTGCCTTGCCGGCTTCCTGCATAAACCAGGCCTTGCTACAGGCTTTGCCCTGCCTATTTGTTTTGTTGTCTCCACAGATAGGTAGAGGGAGGCCTTTCCAAGCCTAAATCTCTGTTAGCTGTTACAACACAAAGTGGATGTACCTGTATGGCTCAGGTTATTATGGCGCAGCTGATATTTGTGATTTCCAGGGAAACAGTGTCAATATAATGTTCTAATGGAGGCCTTGAATAAATCTAATCGCCACCTAACATCTGTGTCATCTTGTTAAAAGATTTTATCTAGTACTTGCCTGCTCAAGCTTTGTAACATGTGTCAAAGTGAAGTGCCAAGGCAGGAGAATTCATTAAACAAAAACAACAGATAATTAAGCTAGACTTACAAAACACCTGGTACTCAGATATTGTCTCCAACAGCTGAGAAATGCTTCTACGAGCTAGGAGAATACCCACAAGATAGTGGCATTGTGTGAAGAAATGAGAACAAGCTATCGCTGTGGGAGCCGGCTGCAGCGCTTCAGCTTCTGTTCTTAGTCCTGGCGCAGGTGGCCTCCCCTCTTCCTTGCTAGTCGTCTCCTGGCCGCCTGCTTGCCTTGGCCCTTTGCCACCGGCCTCAGCTACCCCTTTCTTCAGCTACCCGAGTCGCTTTCTCCTTGCCGCTGGCTCCTTCCCCTGTCCTTCACTTCACTGGCCACCCTGCTTTCCACAGTCTGCCTTGCCAAGGGCCCACCCTCCAGCAGAGGCGTGTGGACAAGGGCCCACCGGAGTTGATCGTCCTTGTTGCCCCTGCAATTCACAGCATCGCCCTCCAACCCTCTTGTGCCGCCCATGACGGTGGTGAGAGGGAGAAGCAGCAGAGCAGCTGCCCACTTGCTCACTGCCTCTGTCCGCCATGCCAGCGAGTGGCAGCAATGGAGAGAAGGCAGATGTGGGACAAGAGTGGCAGGTGGCCCAGGCAGTGGCAGGCAGGCACACGGAGGGCCCTTAAACATGTGGAACCCCCTTTGCTCTTTGCACTCTTCCCCTTAGCTCTGCCATGGTCCATGGAAAAGATGGCCTAGGGCAGGGATGGCAATTAGAGACCGAGTGCCCAAACTGCAACCCAAAACCCACTTATTTATCGCACAGTGCCAACACTGCAATAAAACCTGCAAACTGAGGCTTCAGTTTAGCAAAAACAACGGACAACCAGTCCAAGCAAATATACATACATCCTTGCCAGCGCACTGACTGGCCATGCGAAAGCTCGGAGCGTCACGACTAATGAGTCATGGCACATGATGTCATCGCCTGGCACCGCTACTCCTTTCCGAGCAAGCACATGGCCCTTATGTGCACAATTATCTGATGCTGGGCTGCTCGGGCGGTGCTGGGGTGACTTGGCTCAAATACGGACAGAGAGGGCCCTGCGTGACCACTGTGGCACGCGTTCGATAGGTTTGGCACCACTGCCCCAACCCTACCCTGGTGCACACCCCTAACCCTAATATACAGCTAAAGTTCCATAGAAAAGGGGGCGATTTTGAAAAAACTTTCCTTGAGTAGCTTTTTCTGCACAGCTCATCATTTCTGCCCATTCTAAACACATTCCAACCATCAAAATCATACCAGGACAGCTCGTTTCTCTATCCCTAACCCAGTGATGGTGAGCCTTTTAGAGATTGAGTGCCCAAACTGCAATCCAAAACTCATTTATCACAAAGTCCCAACACTTGCAACAAAACCTGAAAATGGCCGGCCCAAGGAAATATGTGTATATCCTTGGCAGCGCACTGTCCAGCCGTGCGAAAGCTTGGACGAGTCACGGCTAATGTGTCGCGGCTCGTGACGTCCTCGCCTGGCACCGCTACTCCCGTGTGTGCTGTCCTCCAGTGCTCGGCTGCTGGGGCGATGCTGGGGCAACTTGGCTCACATGCTCACAGAGAGGGCTCTGCATGCCCACTGTGGCGCGCGTGCCATAGGTTCACCACCACGGGCCTAGGGAGAAGCAAATTATTCCAGGGGAAGCAGAGTTCCTTGAGAAAAAAAGAAAAAAGAAGCTGACTGTTTTCCAAAAACAGGCAATACTAAACCATTGGAGTCCAGGCAAGGGCTCTGTCGGCTGCTGGTCAGTTCTGTATTTCCCCTTTCTGCCTCGATCATTCATTTGCAGATGTTACGCAGAACATAGCATCTGAAAGGACCCTCGTAGAATGCCCAGCAACTTCTTGCCCCTCAGGTCTAGATGTTTGTACTATCGAAAACCTGAATGGATAAAAAGAAAGCTGTCTGCTGCTTTCACAAACACACGTTGATTAGGTTGGCATACGGCTGTGATTTTCATACTGGAAATGGCTTCTCCAAGGGCTATTAAGCACAGACATGTTTGCATATGGAAAGGATCTCTGCTTGGTCCTAGCAATGTTCACCACCACATTGCAGAGTACAAAACAGGTTTACAATGGCATAAACCAGCCTTCCCCCATCTGGTGCCCTCCAAGTGTTTTGGACTTCAGCCAGTGGTTAGGAATCCTGGATTCAAAATATCTGGAAGGCATCAGGTTGGAGAAGGCTGGAGTAAAGTTGCCATTTGCCACATGTTGCGGCCTCTATGCGATGGCCCCCATTCTGCCATTTGTATGTCTGAATCAGGTCACAAATTCCTATGTGTAAAGAGGGAATGAAACACACCTGCCTTTCAGTGATACTGTGAAGAAGAGAAAGCGTTCATTATGAAGTGGATAAATGCTTTATGAATGGAGTATTTAATCGTAGTAATCGTGTCATCATACAGATTGGGTAAGCGGAAAGTACACAAACTCTTGCAGGGCTATGCAGAAGTGCCCAAGAATGGGCATAGCATCGTATTGAAATCTCAGTCAGGTGTGCGCTACTGACATGACTCGATCTTGTGAGAGATTGCATGATTCTGTGAACAAGAACATCAGTAACATGGCGTCAGGTATGCAAGGCAAGAATATATGTGATGCCATGATTTGAGGAATAGTTCATAGTTCTTCTCTCATGGGCTTGGAACAACCCTCTTTTTTCCATTGTTTTGCAGGTTGTATGCTAACCTATCTAATTGTTGGCCAGCTCCTGAAATCTAATGAGCTACATACTTAATTACTCAAGTGTCAGTTTCTTTAAAATATTTTTTTTAAATCTAAAAATATTGGAAGATTAAAAGATATTGTTCATTTCTGAAACAAACAAGTTGACCAAATTACCTCTGCAACAACACTTTCCTGGCAGACCTTCTTGTTTCTCTTCGGTGCACCTCACTTTTCTATGCTTTCCTGACCTAGTCCATTCAGACTCCTCAACTTCTCCTGCTCCCACTTGTCCTTATTCTCCAGGCCACCTGTGGCACACATATGTAGCTCTCCACTTCCAGCTTTTTCAATTCTTCTCCAATTTGATAGCTTCATTCCTATTCTGAGATTCCTACTGCAAAGCTGAAATTTCAAGCATGAGAAGTTGCACAATGAAAGAAGAATGAGTATGAATGAATGACATAAAATGATATAAACCAAGCAGAAAAGTTTGTTTTCCCTAAGGAATGGACCCACTGCTCATTGTCCATGATGGAGACAATTTTGAATAATAAGCTAGATTTTAGATTTTCAAAAATGGAGGAGAGTCCACTTTTCTTGCCCCCAGCAATGTTCACATGAGCTCCAACAGTTCCAGGTAAAATCTGAAACCATCACATGATCTGCTAGGGCCTTGTGTGGATGCAGACCATTCCTCTATCTCAAGACTACGATCATCCAGGTGCCGTGTCTTCAATAGCAAGTCATGCATGGGGCGGGGGGGAGGGAGAAGGCCGCAATTGTACTTGCGGTGGGGTGGGGAGATGGCTGTGATCGTGCCCGTCTTCCCTGCCTGAGTGTGACCGTGATCGCACCTGTCTATGGCTGCGATTGCAGTTGTGCTCGGACAGGGAAGACAGGTGCGATAGTGGTCATGCTGCGGGTGGGGGAGATGGCCGCGATCATCTGGGGGGGGGGGGGGGAGATGGCCGCAATCTTTGTTGTTCTTTGTTACTTTTTTGTTCTTTGCCACTTTGTTTCAAATTTTTGTGATTAAAAAAATGGTTACAGAACGCATTAACCTTATTTACATTGAACCTTATGGGGAAATTTGACTTGGGTCACAACCAATTTGGGTCACAGCCAGAGTCGTGGAACGGATTAATACTGTACTGGAATTGCAGCAATATGGATTTTAAAATATATCAGACAAGAGCACGCTCCCAAATGCCCAGCTGTCATGTGTAGTATTCAGGTTCCCCAGTCTCCTGCTTTACAGAGGGCAATGCTATTTGGAGAGCTGCCAGAGGACTCCCTCTTTTTAAAGCATCTTCTCAAGCCTAATTTAAAGTTAGGATCTGCAATAAGAAGCAAGGGTGGGTGGGGATCCTGCAGTTCTCCGCAGCAATTAGCACCAGGGCAGGAAACCAAGCAGGTACAAAGGTTCCATGGTCTCAGCCTTCCCTTCTCTATGAAATATATTTCTATTTAAATTTTAATAATTCTAAATGTACAGCTATGCACATAAATTCACGAATGAAAATCTGTGTCCTCCTCCTCCACCACCTCCTTCTTTGGGGGTGGGGTGCATAAATGGCCATCCTAAGGGCGAAAACAGAGACTTCTTTAAATGAGTGCCTAGCTGTGATGCTTTCTTTTTTGCTTTTTACTCTAGAGTAGGTGATGGGACTTGATGAAAATCTTAAAAGTTCCCCTGCCTTCCACAGGCAGGTGTCCTATTTGGATAAGGGCCCCTGTGCCTATTCTACAGTACAAAAGAAGCAGCAGCAGCAGCTGTAGCTTCCAGACACATACTTGCATAATATCTGTGTTAACCTGAAGTTGTATGATTGTGTACAAGTAGCAGAAGCATACCCCAGCATGAGAAATCCATTCTGCTGGAAGGACTTGGGAGTAACTGACAGCATTTTATTCCAGCCTACACACTTTAAAGACGTATCTTAAGATCCATATGCCAGAATCTGAAGTCCTACTTCAGGCATACCCGGTTGGATATTGTTTTGCACAACATCTCCCTGCCATACAACTGTTAGTTCAAAAGCGTTGAATGTCTCCTGAGCTTCTAAAGGGTTTCATGAGCAGAGGGAAGAATGCTACTAAGAACAATCCCCAAATCCCTGCAGCTTGTAGAATTGGTGTAGTTCTTTGTATCCAGATGGTAACTCAAGTGTAGGCAACTGGTACCTTCCAGATTTTTGGAGTCACAAGTCCAGTAATCCCTGACCATTGGCCATACTGCCTGGGTCTGAAAAGACCTGTCTTCTAAAAGCTCTGGAGGGCCCCATTATTCACCTGAATTAAAGATTTGTTTTGTTTTTTTGTTTATTTCATTGGCAATGGAATCACTTTTTTTACTATTCTCTTTTGTTTTTCATTGATCATCTTCATGCATTTTGTCCAACAAGTTGTCAGCTTCCATTACTGGAATTTTAGGAGAGCAGCTTCCATTAGTTTCCAGTATTCCTCCCCAGCCCCCCTGTTATCTTCGTGGGGGGAAATCTGCCAGGTCAGACTTCATTTAAGCAAGTAGCAGAGCCCCTTTGTTGTAAAGGGAAATTACTACATCTTCAGGAAGCGGTTGAGCTGGGGAAAGCATCCTGCTCCTTCATTATAATGCCCCGTGATCCGACGTTGTGCTGCCTTATCTCAAAAGAGGATGTCTGTTCGCTGTGTGATTTAGATACGACAAAAATCAGCCTCAATAAGATTTATTCTTATTAGATGACTCTTTGCCCTGTGGCTTGGTTTTAGAGAGAGACTTCTATGCTTCAAGCCACAATTATATAGACATTAGAAAACCTCCCACCAACCCCATTGGAGTGTGCTGTATTGTTTGTATAAAATAATATCAGATCGTTTATTTCCTTTGGTCTACCCTACATTATTAACACAAGACCCATTTCTGTGTTGACGCTGAGTACAATTAAAATAAATCATTGCAAAGACAGAATTTTACATGTACAGCAGTGATAAGAAGGGTTTTTCTTTAAAGGACAGCTGCATTCGTAGAGCTGGAATCTCTCTCTCTCTCTCTGTTGTCTGTTCACTGTGTGTGTGCGTGTGTGTGTGTGTGTACACGCTTCTGAGAAAATTAATTCCAGTTGTTATAATATTTAGCATTTCTGTAGCACTTTGTTCAAAGCGCTTCGTATACTTCGTCCTAGTAATCTTTACCACAACCCTGAGAGGTATATTATTATCTCAATATTACAAAATAGGGAAAGGCCGATCAGTCTGCGTAATAGACTCATGGCTGAAGTGAAAATCAAACACAGAAGTTTCTGCCTCAGGGCTCATTAGCTTACCTACTATACCATGCCAAATACTTTAAGTTACTTAGATGCCTCTCTAAATGTTAGGGCAGCACCTGTCTAGGGCTTAAGACCTGGCTACCGAAAGGATTGTCTGCTCCCATATAGACCTACCTGCCCATTAAGACCTGGGCAGGAGGTTCTTCTAAAAGAGCTGTCTTTCAAGGAGATAAAAGAGAAGGTAAATAGAAGAAGGGGCTTCTCAGTGGCTGCCCCTCAACTACAGACCAGGCTTCTCAAAGAAATTTGCCTGGTGCCAACCTTGTTTTCATTTTGGTGCCACTTTTCTTTGAACAGTCTTGAAGTTTGCTATTTATTCTGACATCTAGCCAGAAGATAAAACAAAACAAGCACTTTATTAGATTCTGCATATGCTACACATGGTCATGCAGCTTGTTGATTAAGCAGAACTTCGCACAGTTTTCCATATGTGGTGGGGCTGCTCAACTGTGGCTGCAGTTTGGAATAAAAACGGAGAGGAAGCAGGGCAGGGTTGGAGGCTGGCAAAGCATGAGATTATGGAAATCTGGGGACTAGCCTTTGGAAACATTTCGGATCTCAGGGAAATTTGATTCTGTATTGCTGCCTGCCACTTAATCTGCATCAACCTCTCAATCTTTCCTTTGCCCCGTGTTCTTCATGAGGAGCAGAAGCTCATGGCACCAGAACAATATTGTAAAAGAGAATACTCCATTAACTACTTGCTGAATAACCTAGTACCAAAAATGACCAAGGCATCTATAGTTGCTTAATGGTATAACATTTCACAATGGGGTCTTTGAGGAGAGAGGCTGAATTTTGTATGCCAACATATGACTTGGTTTTGATGGACTACTTTTTGTTTATCCAAACCAGACACCCTTCCTGTTGTCACTGTTCCCTGCTCTGGGTGCCCCCATATATATGGATCTGCCCCTATACATGTTTACATCAACCCAATTAATTTATGCCAAAAGAAGATCTCATTAATTCAGCCAAAACAGAAATCGTTTAAGGTCTCCTAATTCCATTTATTGCTTATAAATGTATACCTTCCAAATAGCAACACTTGTGCACAAAGATAAACCGCATAGATCTTACAACTCACAGCTGTCAATCTGTGATACAGATCTCCTGTGATATAATTAGATTTTGCACTGATTTCATATTTTTTAATTTGGGGGGAGCACCCTCCCAAATTTCTCAATCTGCTGTGTAAAAACATCGAATAATTAATCCAATACTTTTACTCTCTTTCATGACACACACAACTCCCAAACTCTGCATGTTTATCATTCTTTGAATATCACTCAGTGCATCACTGTGTTCCAGATGTCTGGCAGGAATTACATTTTATGATTACAATGAGCATTAAAAAAAAAAACCTGGATACCACAGTACAAACCTAACATTCAGATTTTGCAACAGTTTTCCCATTTTTTTTAAATGACCTTTTGGTGTCTGGGCCTCTATGATGACATCAGAAGGAAATGGTGCTTTTTCTTCACTGGTAGTTTCTCTGATCCCATCCTATGATGATCCCCAAAACAAATGTATGGATGGCCAAGGGACATTAGTTTTTTCTAAGAAGATAAGGCCTTCGCACCTTCAGCTAGCAAAAGCGCTGCAACTCTTGCCAGGAGGGGCTCAGTGGCAGTTCAGCCTCTGGAGCACCAACCGTGCCATGGGATAAAGGGAGTTTGTCCATGGGAACGGTTAGCACAGTTGTTACTGCAGCTGACTCTCCGGCCATTGTTTATACACAGAATAGTCCAAGGGAGGAAGCCTTTGGCTGCCGTGAGACCCAATCTCCCTCTGCAGCCCAGATGACCAGATGACTCAACCCGTGCCTGGGTACGTTCCTGCGACAGAGGCTCTTGTGAGCAACAGCTTGGCAGCTTGACAGTTAGTTTGATGAAATTACCAGGTCTAGATTTTTACATAGCTATATCCTGATATATGTGGGTGAGAGGAAATTGGGCAAACAAATGCTGAAGAGTGGAGGGCCGTGGGATGTTCCTTTTAAGGAGGGTGGAAGGAAGACCTTACATGGCCTGCATTCACGGGAGGAGTTCAAGGAAGGAAGGAATGTTCATTATTGCAAACAGTTGAAAGTTAGAACCACCCATTTGGAACATCTTCAGAAGAATCAGTTAATCAATACCATATCACATTTGTTTTCCAGATTTCTGGTATCTTGAGCACAGCTGTTGTCGTTGTTGATGATGATGATGTTACTTTATTTTTGAATTCAGACCTTCTTTACTCCACTTTTTAAAAGCATATGTATTCAATACACTCCAGCTAATAGGCAGGCATGCGCCTTGAAATTCTGAGATCAGCCAAGGCATGTTGCTTCCCAGCTCTTTTGCTTCCTACAGAATCTGTGGCTGGGCTCAGGACTGGGACCAGGCTTTGTGGGCATCTCTTGACTGTTAGAAGGGAACCTTGAACCACAGAAGCCACCCAAAAGAACCATCTCAAGGAGCCTGCAGAGACTGGGTCAACACCGTCCTCCATGACTTCCAATGATCAGGCAGCCAGGTATCTCTAGACCCACTTGTAGAATGGAGTCTCCCAGTGCCAGTTCCAGAGTTCTGAGGGCTCTTAGGGAAGACCCTTTAATGAAATCCTCCTTCCACCAGCTGCTCTTAATCCTCCTCCTCTTTCGCCTCACCTACTTACTTGACAGGCGGAAGGCCCGTAAGCAAGCAGGCACTGGCAGCTACTGCTCCTCCGTCTCATCACCACCGCTGTCTGGCCCATAGCGAAAGGCAGGCAAAGAAGTGGATGTCATGGTGAAGAGGAGGAGCAAGTTCAGGAAGCTGGAGTGCGGCCCATGGCTCCTAGCCATGCCTACACAGGACACCTGCACCAACAGCCACAGAAGAGTGGATTCCTAGTTGCACAGGAAGCTGAGGTATATGCGGTCATCCCACAGGTCCATGTAGCACAGTACTGTTAACTATGACTGGCAGAAGCTGTCTGGGGTGGCAGGAATTTCCCCAGCCCGTCCCAGAGATGCGGGAGATGCTAGAGACCTGAGACTTCCTGCGTCAGGGATCCAGGGTCATTTCTCACCATGGGCACACTTCAGCACCTCTTGTGGGAGCACAGTTGGGAATCCTTGCTATAAAGAATCCTGGGAATATTCACCCCAAATCAGCGATTTAAAGGCCCAGTAAAGAGAACTCTTGATTATTCTTCTAAAGGGGAAAAACCCAGTCTGAAGGCTTTGCTAGCAATAGAAATGTAGCTGTAAAAGTCATATATAAAGAGGCTGGGATAGTTACACAGATTTACACAGATTATAAAGCAGAAGTTTCCAGACTGTTAAATGATACTGCTTTTTTACAGGCCTTTAATTTATAATCTCACATTTGAAGGCAAAAACAGAAGCTCACTTGGAAATCAACACAGCATTCCAATTATGATAGATCATTAAACAGGACATTTCATATTTGATTGGAAGAATACCTAATTAAAATACTCTTCAGTACCCTCTGCACAAATCCCGGAGAAAATATACAATTATTTACAATGTGTAGGTGTCATTTTAAAGTCATCAGCCTGTTTTATTGACATTCTTAAATTATACATCTGCAAAAATGGATATACCACACAATATTTTAAAGCTATACTGCAGATGTTTCTAATGAAAAAGCATATCCTCTACATTTGGTACAAATAAGTAGGTATTATATGTGCAATGTTTAGTTACTGACTGAATGTAAATTAATACTATCCCCTTACCAAGAATTAGTCAATTTGCTCCCCTGCAAAATTATTTACAATTTTACTAATTCAGCTACTTTATATTGGTGGATTGACCTATAACAAAAGCTAGTGGATACTGAATATGGGTGAACACTCTAATCCTGTGCTGCGATTCAGATGAGGCCTTTATAGCTCTCTTGCCTGCCGCACTTTACGGAGTGCCTATGTTCCGTGTTCTTCCACTAATCCTCTTGTGTTTTCCTATCATTATCCACACCACAGAAAAACCTATGCAGACTTCCAGGGTTATCTCAGGGTTATCTCTAGTGTTTCCTAAACTTACATGCTACTTTTTTGAAGTTTCTCCAGTTTGTTTTTTGTGTTTGTTTGTTTGTTTGTTTGAAGAATCTGCTGGGGAGATGATAGTGAGGCTAGTGCTGCTGCTTTATTTTACTGGATATGCCATTGTCTGTTTTTCCTGCTTTCTGTACACCCTTTTGACTTCTTAATATTGCCTTTATTTTAAATTTTATTTGCTGTAAGCTTCTTTGGTGAGGATGGGATTTATAAAAGCAAAGCAGGATTGTTTAAAATAAATTATTTAGGCAAGCCAAGTTTTTGGAGAAAATCTGATCAGTTCCATTATTTTGCAAGATACCTGACAAAACAATTTTCAGATTTGTTTAAAAACACTTAACTATATTAAGTAACTGGATTTTTAATAAAGATAAGGCTTAATTTTCAAATCACATACACATTGCTGAGTTGTGAAACATAACTTGAAGATTGCCTGATGGGAGCCGATTGTGTATTTTTCAGTTCTTTTCTAGGTATTAGGCACTAATGAACTAAAATGTGCCGAGGGGGAAGAAAACCAATTTGCTGTTTTGTATAACCCGTAACACGCCTACACCAGTTCTGCACATTGACAAATACACATTACTTTGTAAATCCGTGGCATTGTGAAGGTAACTCCAAAAGTGGCACTATTAGGCTATCCATGAATATGCACAGATAATTTCAGTAGAAGGCCTTTACAAGGTACCACATAGGTCAGTGTGGTGAATAAGTATGAGGCTTTCTGCAATGAGAAACACAAGACGAAATCCACAGACAAGGGGATTAGAACATGGAAAACAAGGAGACGACTGCCAAGTAGATGTTAAAAATACTTAAGGACTAGTATGGTTGAAAGTCATGAGTTAAAATATCAGCAAAATATTGATATTAGCCACTCAGGCCAAAATGATAATTCCCACAAAGTTACATAGGGAATGAGGTACGATCCAATCAAACAAAAGTCACCTACTACTCCTAGTCATTCCTTCTTTTTATCGCTTCCCAGATGCATCCAGAAAATTCGACAAGAGCAAAACTGAGATGTATGTGTCCATGGGGGTGGGGGGAGGGGAATCCTCAGGCCTAGAGACCAAATTCCGCCCCCTAAGTATCCCAAACTGGCCCCCTGGGGTATCCCAAAGAGACACACCTCCTTCCCTTGGCGCCACACTCGTTTTCCTGATGACTAATTATTTGGTGATTTTGCAGGTTTTGTACAGCTACTCCCCCACTTTCTAAAAGGTGGCAATGCCACTCCTTAATTACTGGCAGAAAAGGCTAAACTATGCTGGTATTGTTTGTATTTTGGCCCGACCCTCCATTAGAATGCAAGACCTGAAAACGTTCCAGAATGCGATTCACTGCTTGGACTGCAAGGAGTTCTACACGCGTGATGTATAAGCAGAAAGATTTCCTTGTCTTTTTTTATCGACTCCAGTGATGTCCTCCCACCCACGTGTTTGCTTTGAGGGGGGCAAAACATGAACCATACGCCTCAAAATCAATGCTTTTTAGAGAAGTTGCTGTGATGCTTTAAATCCTGGTTGCCTTCCTGCGTTGGTTAAGAACGGAGCCCTGTCCTCTGTAATATGGAGATCATTCTCAGATGTTTTCTTCATTATCGTTTGCTGGGCAGCCAATAATTAATGCAGGGTTGAATGAGCTGTGATTCTGAACAGTGGACAAAATGTGAATGATATTTGTTCAGAGTTAGTAGTGCTTTTTCTTTCAGATTATGCACTTTGCAAAGCAAGCATGTTCCAGGATGTTACTAGAAGCCTAATTAGGAATAATATGGTCTTAGCTTGAAAACTGTGGGCTAATTATAATTGGCTACTGAAAAAAACAAACCATCGCCCCACCAACTGATTTAATTTTGCTTTCTAATGATCTCGAGTATTGAAATTTTGTGATAAGGAGACTAATGCATTCACATTTGCTTATTGTATCAATAGAGTCTAATTTTGTTGGCTCTTCTATTGAATTATCTGATGGATATAACAAGCACTTTTGATTTAGTGTCATTCATTTTTTTTATTTATTAAAGTTCTTTGGTCTGAAAAGCAATATGTTTGTTTTCCGTAATAATATTAAATAGGAATCAATTTTCATATCATCATTCATCTGTTTTTTTCATATTGAATAGCCTGAACTCATTTAACTGAAGTATAACAGATGTGAGCTGAAGTTCTTGCTTAATTCCACATACACTTTCTAATGCCCCCAGCGATCAGAGGCACCCTTTGGCAGCAATATTGGCTGTTGAAACAAAATGCCATCACTTACCATGCCTCTGCACAGCGCTGCAGTGGACACGGTATATCGAGTCTTCCCAGATCATTTGATTTGGCATGAGCACACCCAAAATCTGCATTTGCACACGTGTTAAAATATTATAATAGTCTGGTATGGTTTGGATTCCAGCCAACTCTTTCCAAATGGGTGATCAGTCCTGTAAAAACTGACACCACTAGCCATCTTTCAGAAAAAGGGCACAGAAATGCAGTCATATAGTACACAACCCAAGCCCTTTGTTTTGTCTGTGTATCACTCAAAATGCATATGATGCACCAAGCTGAATGAATTCTAGTAGTGGTGTGTTGCGGCCAGCTTCCTCGTTGCTACTGCAGTCCCAAGCAAAGGGCCAAAGCAGGGAGCGTCTAAGTCCTGAAAAGCCAAAAGAAGTGTCTTTAAAAATCTGAAAGTGGTTGAAGTAGTTGTGAGTTGGCTGAAATGGAAGTCTCTTTAGTCTCTTTGACGATCTAATGAAGAATTAACAGCTATGCTATCTGCTTAGAGAAGACTGTTTGCCCCTACTATTTTGTATTGTGCCTGCAAACACAGTAAAGACTTCAAGGTCCCTAGTGCTCCCTTATCCATGTGAAATTAAACCCTATGGATGTCTCACCACCAAGAAAGATGAGCAAGCACATAGAAGAGGATAAAATAAAACCCAGCCTGCTCTTGACACCAGCATATTTTCTGCTACCTACAATTATAGTTTAAAATCTATAAACTTGTTTTCTCAGCAGTACATCACTTAGATCTCCCATTTTCAAGTTTTAGAAATAATTAACTACTTTAGCTAGAATTCCTTCCCATTGTGTATTCAGATGTTTTATTAAATGATAGCAACAATGTTTAATACCTGTTTTCAATAATGTAATTCTATACATAAATTATCTAAGCAATTTCCTCTTTTTCCTAGCTAGGATTCCAACTTAAAGGGTTGAAGGTGCTTCCAGATGAGGCTTTTCTTGTGCCATCCCACTACTTCAGTCAGCAAATTTTACCAGGACTCCAGACATCACCTTCCATTTGTAGCCCTCTTCTGTTTCTCCACTTCTTCCATCCTTTTTCTCAATGGCAAAAATTCCATTAAGGAAGAACAAAGAGAATAGCTGCACAATTCCATTTGATTAGTAGTAACAGGACAGCTGCATCTGGAATGCCCTGATTCTCCTAGCCATTTATGAATCTAGCTTTCATTACCTCTAGTGGCAGCTAAGTAAATACTATGCACCAGTTCAGACATTCATACTGGTATGCTAAACTATGGTTTATCAAGCCAGGAATGAGTGTCATGCCTCAGCACACCTACATTACCTCCATCCTTGGCATGCTGGCTTTGGTACTTCAGTCCTGCTCTATTTCATAATGTTTTCAATCACATCTGAAACAGAGAGATGACATTTTAAATTACAGTTCACCAAGCAGGATCTTAATCTAGGAACAAACTGGTTATTGGTAGTTAACTGACGTTAAATCAGAGCTGTGCCAAGTCTAAATCAAGCTAGGATTTTTGTTTCATACAAAAGAGGACTTCACAAAGAATCAATACAAGCTTTTTAAAAGGACTCCAGAATATTTGTCAATCAAAAAGCATTGTCCGTACCTGGAAGATCTCACACAAGCCTCCTTCATTTGATCCGATACGGAAGTAATTCATGCCACACAATAAAGTTTGCTTTCCGTGTTCCTGCATGCACAGATATTGGAGCCAGGGCTAATTCATCTGCATGATGATGAAGGTGGGTCCTGCCCATTTAGCACACAGACCCCACTGATGCAAGTGAGATGTGAAGAAGATGAGGATGCATCTTTTTTCTAGAGCATAATATTGTTAAACACCCCACTTTCCTGGGCAAGAAGTTTTCTGCGCAGGGCAGCCCTCACTGGATTTAGTTTCCAGTTGAGGTAAGATTACTGGGGCCATTCTTATCCCCGGCCATTGCAGCACAGTGATCAACCAGTTATTACGAGCTCCCCAAGTATATTACAAAGTCACATGTTAGTTTTGGCACAATAAATTCTATGCATGAATGGTTCACCCTATCATTTTCACAGTGGAAGGCATTTGTGTGGGGAAACCCCGCACAGGAAAAAGAAATGAAAATGTTCTTAATGTCGACTGCTTCTCCTGTGCATATGTTCATTGCAGACAGAACTGTGCAGATGGAACGAGGAATCAGGGCCGGTCCTCCTGGCTCCATCTCCAGCTACTACAAGTTCAAGGTATGAGTTCCACTTGAATCAGTGCATGAACTTCCGAACTCACGTGTACCTCCTACACAGTCTGTTCTCTCCAAAATGGAAGGTAACAGATTATGGATGATAGGAAGCCTGCACACATAAGTTTTTGTGGACCCATCTGACACATTAAACATTGATTGATTATCTGAACCATTTTAATCCAACTCTTCGGCTAAAGAACTCTCCAAGAGCTGCTTAACAAAAATCAGTCATAAGGCAGTTCTTGTCCTCAGTCTACAATCTAAAAGTCATGACCCAAATGGAAAAGGGAAAAACAAACTTAGGCCCTAGTCTTATTCACAAAGTTCTTAGAAGGACCAGCTGAAATGGAGAACAAGTGGAGGAGCCAGATGCCAGTGGTCCTTCAGTTGCACTGACAAAGGACTCCAGTTTTCTTTCTCTTTCAAATGGAATGGCAGACTTTCCCTGATGAAAGAAGAGAAATGATGGAAGAGGCTTCTTAGCAGAGCTGTCACTCTTAGAGCTGCTACTACTGCAGCATGGTGAAATGGTTTAAAAACATGCGGAGGCGGAACACATTTTTAAAAATGGGATTGAATCGAGCTTCTGCTTTCTGTTGGCAAAAGGGTTCCTCTTATGGAAGGTGCCCTTGCCCATCCTGTGGGAATTGCCCCCTTCCTCCACACCCATTGCAGCTCAGCTCACTCTGCAGGTCTCCCCAGCCCTTGGTATAGCATCCCAGGGGCATAGAACAACTGCTGTTGGAAGGAGCAGGTGAAGAAATCTACTTTTGCCAGCACGTGTCTAGATCTAGTTCTGACTGGCAGCTAAGAAATTGGCAGTGGGCAGTTGAGAGAGTCAGTCTGTGGTAGTCACAGAGGGAGGTTTGCTAGTTGGCTTGTGACGTCTTGGAAGAACAAAGAGAAAATGACTGACTAAGGCTTGGAGATTAAACTGTTCCTTTTCTGCAGGATCACCAGAGACCTGAACTTCACCAGCCATATATGACCAAGTAAGTCATATGAAAGCACCACATGACCAAGTAAGTGTATGTAGGACTGGAGCCCTAAATATTGAATATTTCTGGTTTGGTCCTCATCACTCAATGAGTATAAAACAAATACGTTGTGCGCATTGCATGGTAAGTCGTCATCATCAACATCATCATGACAGAATCAGAGTAGTAGAGCTTGAAGGGGCCAGGCGCCCACTGGGTCCAACACTCTGCTCAGGGACTCCACACTGACCATTCCTCTCAGATGGCTGCCCAGCTGCATCCTGAATGCTTCTCAGGTGGGAGAGCCCACAACCTCCCCAGGTCATCGGTTCCACTGTTGTACTGCTCGAACAGTCAGGAAATTCTTCCTGATGTTCAGCCAGAACCTGGCTTCCTGTGACTTGAGCCTGCTATTCTGTGTTCTCCACTCTAGAATGATTGAGAAGAGACCCTGTCAAGTACTTATAGAATGCTATCATATCTCCCCACAGTCGTCTCTTCTTGAGGCTGCATATGGCCAGCTTTTTCAATCTCTCTTCACACAGCTTTGTTTCCAGTCCCAGGATCATCCTTGTTGCCCCTTTGCAAACTTTTTCCAGCTTGTCTACATTTTCTAGATGAGGACGAACCATTGCTGAGAAAAGTGGAACTAGTAGTTCACACAATTTGAAAGTGATACTTCTATTAATGCAGCCTAAAATAGCATTTGCCCTTTTTGCAGCCACATCACATTGTTGACTCATATTCAGCTTGTGATCTTCAACAATTCCAAGAACCATCGTCATCAGTATATGGGCGCACAGTGAAGCAATCATGCAACCTCTTCTTCCTAACCCCAGACTGGCCTGGAATCACTCAATTTATCTGCCCTTGCTGCGTTTGTTTGGTTTCAGGAATTGGACCCAGTTTTTCATGCTGATATACATTAAGGTTGAACAGTTGGTGTGATTATTCTCTGTTTGGTTCTGCTTGCAAGTACTAACATTCATTGCCAATCTCTTGTGAGGCTTAATTTCACTCATTTTATTTAGCTTGCAGAGAAACTTCAACAGAGTTCTGCAATTGATGCCACAGCTTTGCTTCTTGTGGAACTTATTTTACATACCTTTGTCTTGACTAATATTTTGTGAGACAGACTTAAATATTGCAAGAGTCTTGCGATGACGTGGGAGTAAAGGTTTACTAACAGCACACATATGTGCACCAAGGATTATAATCCATCATATGAAATGAACTCTAGTCTCCAAAAGCTTTTGCCAGGGCAAATGTGAATATGCCAACATTTCTTACTACTTTTCTAAAAGTTGCATTCACATTAGGAAAGAAAAAGCTACTGACTAACCTATTAAAACAACTCACTTTTCCTTTCACTCTTACTAGGTGAGATAAATCTGCCCCAACAGAAGGGGGCTATCAGAAGGCATTAAGATGAAAAGGTGATAGAGGGATGCGGTGTGGACTGCTACATAGTAGGACAAGCATTGTTTAGTGATTGAAAGAAGAGTTACTGGCTTTCAGGCATATTTCTGTGATCACAGATGAGTTGTACTGGATGTACATGCTCAGTACTCAGTACACGCTCAACTATCTTACATGTCATTTTACAGGCTCCAGCCAGAGTCCTGCCATTTAAAGTTGGCAAGCAATAATTCTTGTGGAGGTTTCAGCACTGCACAATGAGTTATTGAATATAAAACAGACTATTTCAGAGGGAGGCATATATATGTCCCTCTCAAAACTGACTGCAACATCCAAAAATCATTCTTATTCATGTACATATTTATTTATACAAATGCTAGAAACCCACAGGTTTAAAGGACCAGAGTTAAGCCTAGCCTGGAGAACCTTGATCCAAACTCTCAAAAGCCAGGAAATCGAAAGCTAAGGCTGATGAGAACACCCTATGATCAGTGATGATATTGTGCAACATCACAACTTTTGCTGGCTTGTGACTTATCCTACAAGCACTCCATTTCTCATTTAAGTTGCATATCCAGATTGGGAGGCTTAAGAACATAAGAAGAACCATTCTGGATGAGACCAAGGTCCAACATTCTGTTCACACAATGGCCAACCAGCTGCCCATGGAAAACCCACAGCCAGGACATGGGTGCAACAGTGCCATATTCCTCAGCAACTGGGGAACATAGGATGGAGTATCTGGGACCAGCAAAAATGTTCCATGTTGTCCATCTAGCATTTCTTGTATTAGGTGCTTCAAGAATCCACCTAATAGCACATATGAGCCAGATGAAAGCTATCATCAAATGCTGCGGCCTAATTCACATTTTCTTGCTATATCCACAACTTGAGATTTGGGTATCCTTTGCCTGCAACAGATTTAGGTAGGAGGCCAGCTTTCAACCACACCAAATGATCTACGTGGTCCAATCAAATATGATTTAAAAACTGTTCCTTGAAGTTAAGCAAAACATAACAAAAACAGAAAGCCACTGTCTATCTCTCACAGACATCATCATCATAACATTATATTTATGCCTATGTACAGGCAAGGGTTTTTCCCTCTTATGCATGCATGAATTTCACCTCTCGTGCATATATGAGAAAAAGGATTTGACTGGATGACTTTGCCAGTCATATACTCTCACTTTAACCTACATTACAGTGTTGTTGTGAGGATGGGGGGCACAGAGGCAAATAAACACAAGAAAGCTTTACTGTTCCAGTCCTCTGTTGATCTATCTGGAAATAAATCCCTCTGAAGACAAGAGAATTTACTTCCAACTAAAATGTACATAGGATTGCAGTGGAAATAGAAGAATCAGATTAAACAAAAACTCTTAGACAGGGATAAGCAGAGGTTGGAAATACTATTGTGAGGCAGTGTGGTATAGTGATTAAGAGCACAGGACTGGGACTCAGATGATCTGGGTTCTAGTCCCTGCTTGGCCATGGAGCCAGCTAGAGATATTGGGCCAGTCACAGACTCTCAGCCCAACGTACCTCACAGGGTTGTTGTGGGGATAAGGCTGAGAGCAGCAGGAGGAGACTGATGCAAGCCACTTTGAGTTTGTTGTAAGAAAAAAGGCTATAAAACTAATAAACAAATATTTATAGCACAATCCTACGTGCATGTAAATTAGCTTGCACCAGAATCCACATCCTAACAAGTATAGTTAGAAATGTAACTTAAAAACATTTTCACCCTAACCCTAAAAAGGCAAATTAAAGCTATGATCTGAAGCATACTACTAGGGAGTGAGCCTCACTGAACTGTGGGAATCACTTCTGATTTCAGATGCTTAGGACTGCACTTGGGCACATGGAAAGCTACAGGTGAGGCAGCAGTAAGGGCGGAGGAGCAGCTGAGGGAGGCGACACAGAGGAGTAAAGGACTGGAAGACACAGACAAGTGTGGGGAAGGGGCAAGTGGCACACTTGGGCGAGGAAGAGAGAGGGAGCACAAGTGGCGAAAGGGTGGAGACCAGAAGCAGACCTAGAGGGTGGTTCACTAGAGCTGGAGCCCCAAATATTTCACGTGGAGCCCCTAACCTTACTGAAATAAAGGTACAGAGGCCCTGATGATCTCTGTTGCATCCGATCTTCCTGGATTAGCCGGCATTTTGCCCACATGTGCTTCACCTGATGCCACTCAAACCTTTCTGGGTTTTTTGTTTGTTTGTGCTTGCTTTTCTGAAATCAAATGACCTCTCCTCTGCCCATAGATCTCTTAGAAGACAGGGTCCAGTAAAAACAGAACCTTTAGAACACATGTAAATTAATGTATTTGTTTGCTTATTTATTTATGTCACTTCTGTGGGCCTCTTTCCATACCTAGTGGGGATGGAGCCAAGCACCAGGAAGGGAATCATGAGCAGATGTGGACAAGGGAGGAAAGCAACCAACGGAGAAAATTGTGATGCAGATGACCGAACAGAAGAGGTTGGGATGAACTGCTAGAAGAAAGGGCGGTGCACAGGAAGTAAACATTTCCTCCTTTCCAAGCCACCCATGTGCCCCAAAACAAGGTTTCCCTCCCTCCTCTAGCCACCCTTTCCAGCTTGGGCAGTCCAGGAAGGCACTTTTCCGTGACAGGGAAGAGGCTTTGCACCTACAGGGGATAGCAGAGCTGAAGGGAAGAGTGAAAGAAGTGGGGATCCAGGAGCCTCTGGATAAAACACCTTCGACAGGCCCCTTCCCTTCAGTGCAGCTGCTTCTCACCACCATTGCCAGTGGCTGTTCTTGTTCCGCATCTTCGCTTTCTTCACATTGCTACCACTTGTGTGCTTGGCAGTCGATCTGCTCCAAGTGAAGAGAAGTGCAATGGTAGTGACTTCGAGCAACTCCAAGGGCTCTTGCAGGGCCCTAGGCAGATGCCTTGGCTATCCCCTTCTTTGCCCTTGACGCCCGACGTAGCCCTGATAGCAAACCAGCAGGGAGGAGGGCGAGCCACCCGCGCGAATGAAGGCCAGTAGGTGAGGGGCTGCCCTTAACTCTTTAACCAGTCTTTGACTGGGGGAGCAAGAATTGACACTAGCAAAGGGCAGATCTGAAAACGTGCATCCGAGCTAAGATTCCGCGCAAAGATTTCTGTAACCTGACAAGCGCGGGAGGAGGAGACGCCCTGCCTGTTTTAAAGGACTGTGCACACCTTGTTTCATCCCGCGTGGCCTTAGCCAGAAGCGGCCGAGCAAACTGCGGCGCGCACGACTGAGGACGAGGCAGAGCGCCCTCGCGAGCCTCTCACTTCTGGCGGGAAAGCGGAAACGGGGAAAGCCCTGCAGCGCGGAGCTGGCGCCGGGCCAAGAGCACGGCTAGGGCGGCGCGCGCGCTCCCGCCCGCTCCTACCCCAAAGCCATTGTTTCTTTTCCTGGCGGTGTCAATGGAAACTACCCCCCCCCCCGCACGCCCGGACTGGGCCGGGCTATTTATACAGCTTGGCGCTGCCGTCACGGAGCGCGGCTTCGCTGACGGGGGAGCTGACGCTGTTGGCTGCCGGAGCCGGGCGCGCGGCGTCTTTGGGGCGGCGACAATGGACGCTCTGTGTGCAGCGACCGGGGCGCTCGGAGGGAAGGCGGGGAAAGGAAGATGCCCCCTCGGCGCGCCGCAGCTCTGTCGACGGAGAAGACGCGGCCCGTCGCCCCCTGGAGGTGACCGCTTGGCCCCGACGCGTTGCGCTGGGCGAGGAGCCGAGTCTAGCCGAAGCCGAGCCGACCGGGCGGGGGAGCGCGCGCGCGCCTGGTAAGAAGGGCGCCAGCAGGCGGGTGCCAGCGAAGTCCGGGCTCGCTCGGGGCGCCCGGGACCAGGTATTGCTTGGGGTGGGAAGGCCGTTCGCTCGGGTCCCCCCGGAACAAGCCACAGGAAACCAAGCGGCACAGGAACTTCTTTCAAAAGAAGCCTTCTTCTTATGGGGAATGAGGAGGAGCTTCTCTTCCGTCTCTCCACCCCAGAGAAGCCCCACTTCGTCGAGATCGAGGAAGTCTTCCCCCTTGTGGGGAGGAGGGGCTTTTCGCAGCGCTGAGAAGACGGACGAGGAAGAGCCTTTTCAGGACCGGCCGCGTCGCAGCGGAAGGCGCGCGCGCGCGTTATTCCTGCCTTGCGAGGGGTGGGGGTGGGGTCGCGAATGCACGCGTCCGCATATCGGTTGCTCACGGAGCCCAGGCTTTTCCTCGTTCTGCTATCATTTCTTCATGTCCAATAGAACACTTGGTCTCCCTTTTACGTTTTGGTTTTTAAAGTCCCCTTTAAAGGCTGAAAGCGTATCGAGATCTTAATAGCGTTAAACCCAATTCTTCTGGTACTGTAGGTAGTTCTGTCCTGACAATAGTTTTCGGCGCAGCTGGATTTCCACTGGGTGCAGATGTTGCTAATGGCAGCTTAAGCACGGATGGGCAGATAACATATGGAATGCAACATGTTGCCATATGGTCCCTTTAGCCTTTCACCTCCAAGAATATCAATCAGATATATTCTGGGAGGAAATTTAATGACTCTGAACAAAAAGATGAATTGCTCTGTACAATTTATATTCCTTGACCTGAGACTTTATAGGACAGTAAGTGGATCTTGCAGTCTGTCTAGTAAAGCATGTGAACTAAAATGCAGGAAGACTTAAAATGCTATAAACATCTATTTGTCAGGTGGGATCCAGGAAGCTGTCAGACGTGTCATATGGCCTACTTCCCTATAAAATAACCTGACAGTATAAAGAATAATTGCATTAAATGTATCTATAGGCATCTTATTAAAATGTTATTAACACCCCTTTCTTATTTTGTGTCTGTATGTAGAAATTCTACACTTTTCTGTGTTCCTGGAAAGGGGAAGGAGAAAATACAGTACAGGAGAACAGCGGGAAGATTTAGAAAATGAAATTGATGTTGCCAGATAGCTCTGTTGTGTTCTCATCTACAGCTACATTTTCAGAGCAGTTTTATAGCTGTTTAATTTTTATGCATTTATCTTATGTTTCAAAATGGTTAAAATTTATTAGGTCTAATCATATCAGTTAACTTGCCTTAGAAGTAAAAAGGTATGTATGCATTTTAGAGATCAAGGTTTGTTCATTGGTGCTTCTGTCTTGTATGCTGGAAATAAAATATTTGAAAACTAATCCAAAATGTTACCTGTCCTTGGGTACAGGATAGCATTCATTGGAATTCTCTTTCTTAGGATAGTATTTCTAAAATGTGTGATTGTGTTGTCTTTGTCTGCCACAACCTCTGTGCAAGAGAAGAAATGCCCCTCACTTATGAAACCAAGATTTTGCAGACCTCAGAATTCATAACAAGGATTTTTGCGTGGTGGTGCTATCAAGCTGTAAAGCTTGTAGGAGCTATACTAAGAGCTGCAATTCTTTTTCATCTCTGCCTTAGACATTCTACCTAAATGAGGGAGAAAATAGTATTTGAAGAAGATGTTGCAATTATTCATATGCTCATGTACAGTGCTGTACATTTCTTTTACTTTGTATTTTTGGAAGATGACATAGAATATAACTGAACACATGCAAGTATAATGATAGTTTACATACTATACAACCTTATCACAAAACCAACCGGATAACTTATTACAAGAAACACTATCAAATATGTGCATCGTATTAGGTTATTAGACTTTGGCAAACAGGACACTCATGCTTTGTACAGTAGTCATATCCAGTACGTTTGGAGAATCAGATACTGAATTCTGATATAAAAATGGTTAATGAAGAAGAGAAACTGTTTTAAGCAGTTTGAAGCAAACTATTTGATTTCAGCAGGAAGGTGGATGAAGCTGTGCTATTAGTATATAATCAGATATTCTTTCAGAGCACTGTAACATTCAGTTTTGTGGGAGCTACATTATTGATGTGAAAGCCTATTGCCTACATAACGAACTATGGAATGAATCATTTAACATCCAGAGATATAAAAAAGGAGTTGGTGATCCCTGGTCCTGCTTAAAATAGCAATGTAGATTTAAAGATTCACTTGTCTGTCTGTGCTAATGACAATGTATACTGTGTCATGCAGACCTCTTCTTCACTGCGAAGTACCCACAAGATGTGGCACTTTGCAGCAAGGAATGGGTTAGAACCTCCTCCTTGCCGCCCTTCTGTGCTGCAGAACACCTTTCGGAGTAAGCTTTACTACAGGGAAGACACTTAGGGCTGTTATGCATAGGTGCAATGTAATGTGTAGTTTAGCTACGTAAAGCATGGTTAGGTCACTCACCCATAATAAACAGCCATTTATGATTAGCCATTTATTATTATTTATTTATAGAACTACCATTAATAGTTCTATATTGGAGAGTCCTGACCTGGGAAGATTTTTAATTAGATTTTTTTTCTTTAAAGAAGAGTAAAATTTGAATTCATTAGGTGCTTGACTGCAGATTTAGCCAATTAAAAGGATAGAAAGCAATTCTTGGTCCTAAGAGGAAGCGCTGTTACTAAAGACAAGCATGAATGTATTGATATGGACCTTCTGAAATGTAGCTTCCAGTGACCCAGGGGAGTTCATCATTCATGGTTTTTATCTGCTAAACTGTCAGGAGACAATAATGCCGATGACACCGTGTCATACACTTTCCATTATGAGGGAAAGCAGAGCAAACTAGGGAAAAAAGTAACAGTTCGTATTATGGTTTCTAAGGGCATAGTTTTATTGGTAAGCATTACTCTGATTTCATTACAATCACAGATGTTGTCTTCCTGATATTTCTATTTAAGCATTCCTGCCTTTTCTTTTATATTAATCATCTTAATAAGTGATTAGCATCCTTTCAAAAAAAACATGCAGTTTTAGGACTTTCCTCAGTAGAACAGAATACATTTCTACATAGTTTTTGTTTCTAAAATCAAGTCATTCTAAATCATAATTCCACATATAACCTGTCAGGTTTTAAGTGTCCTATGCAATCTTAACATATAATGCTCAAATTTGAGGGGGTTGCTTTTACAGGACCAAAATACAAATTGTGAAATTGTACACAGCTAATATTTTCAACAGATGGTTACCATTTAATTGTGTTATGTGTATTTAGATCCCAAAATGCTAAATTTTGCTACACCTATAGAACTGTTTGCATTTATTTAATATAGGTTTCTTTTTGAAGCATAGAGCCATGAATGTTTGTGCTCCCTCTCTTTTTTTCACATCATTACTCTGATACTGCTTGATTAGCTCCCTCCCCAGTCATGATTGGTAATTAAAATAGGCATTAAAATTAGTCACTTAGCAATTTTGCTGTTCAATTGGCAATTAAATTACTTAATTGCAATTAAAGTCCTAATTTTAATTGGCAAAATGATAGATGTAGATTTAAGATAATATGTATAAATACTTTAATAAGTGTCTATATAAGGATTACTTAATGACTCAACTTCAAGTTTATGTTGTTAACTTCAGAACTTTAAAATGAGCAATGAAATTTTATATTAACATCTATTCTAAAGATATGGTAATTAGGTATGCAACTTGTCACTATAAGGGCCCAGCTATAAGTTACTTCTGTAATGTACTCCTACAGCAAGGGATAACCATCAGGATAATCAGCAAGGCTTGGGCCTGCTTCTTACTAGGCAGCACCATTTCAATGAATAAAGCTTACTTATGAGCATACAGTTCCAGCATGTAGTTGCTAGACAAACTCTAATAACTTCCTCACTGGAACGAGAGCCTGCATTGCTGAATCACATCAAATGCTTCCAAATAATAGCCATATAGCAGTGATACATGGGCAGACTTTCACAGCTGTCTTTTCCTGTTTGGTCAGTACTAATACATTACTGGGACTCAAGCACTTCAGAAGTTGTATAGCAGCTGCTGTATCTTTCATGTAAAACAGGATATTTGGATGGAACGGAATTTGGAGAGTTGTTGAGGGGATGGTGAGGGAAGAAAAGCTGTACCTAATGAAATTCTCTTTTCTGGAGAAGTTAAGGAGCTCTTTTCTCCTTTGTTCTTTTGCATTTGTTCTTTCTTCTGTGGACACAGTTTATAAGTATTTATTTCTTACAAATACATAGAGAAAAGATTGGAGAGTGGGTTAAACATACAGACTTGCCAGTAATAAATAATTTCAGCTTTTCAAAAACAATGAAATAATTTTCTGGTGAGCTTTTTTTTTTTTTTTTAGAATCCAGCATCACTTACCTCTAACAGTTTTTATTGGGTGTGCTATTATTAACTTTCTATAGCACGCAATTCTCCATTCAACTTATTTTCTGTGATGTTTCATATTTTTTCCATAACTTAAATGTGGAGCTAAATATTATTAAGCTGATTGGTCATAATTAATAGTATCAGCTGCATACTACATAAATATGCATCAGGTAAAATTTTGAAGGTTGTGGTTTCGTTCTCAAATCTTAAGAGTCAGTCCAGATTTTATTGTTAAATTGACGTGCACTGCTTGTTTATGTTGAACTATGCCAAATAAAACATGCGTCAAAAATAACAAGTGCAGGGTTGCATCTTATATACTTATTCATTTATCCTTGACATACAGATTGTCTTATTATACAATAGTAGTCATGCTGTGTTCACTTTCACATATCTCTAATCATGTCTATTCCTAGATACTACAAATAAAGCCCTCCTACTGCCTATACTCATTTATATTTCAGTGAAATTAAAATGTGCTTATATCTGAGCATAAGTCAGTATAGGAAATGAATTCAACTCACTCCTATGACAGGTCAGTGTTTTAGATAATACTTCTAATTTGCAGAGTGCTATAAGACTGCTGTGCTATACCAAATTATGTGTGAGAAAGTGCCGCTGAATTCAGTGATGCTTCTGAATAACATGCATAGGATTGTTCTGTTATACATCTTATCACATTCATCACTTGAATGAACCACAGGATGGTCTGAACCTGTCTGCTGCTATTGCAGAGTTTTAAGTTAAACAGGGCCCAGTCTGGTCAGTGTTTGGATGAATGACTGCCCAGAATCCACAGAAGCCACGCTTGTGTTTTCTGAACGAATAAATAAATAAATATGCGCAGTAAATGTGCATGGAATTTACATATAACAGGGAAGGAACAGTCTTTCATAGACTCAGAATAGCAGAGTTGGAAGGCGCCTATAAGGCCATCAGGCACATCCTGCTCAATGCAAACCTCCAGTTAAAGCGTCCTCAGCGGATGGCCGTCCAGCTGTCTCTTGAACGCCTCCAGTGGGAGAGCCCATGATCTCCTCAGGCAACTGGTTCCATTGCTGTACTGCTCTAACAAGTTATTTCCTAAACTTGCACTAAATGCTGTGGACCAATATATTCTAGATTGCCAATCTATGTATAGCATTTGGATACTCATTTATATTTTTTTAAAGAGAAGTATGATCTTCATTTGTCCATGCCTCATTTTTTTTACAAATTTTGTCATGGAGATACGAACACACTTCTCACTATAGCACTCCTATCTTACAGCCTTAAAATTTCACTGTTTAAATTACAAACTGAAGCTGTGATCCCAGACAAGAGGTAGATCCTAGTAAGTGCTACACAAGCATGTGCGAGGGATTATGAATGGATACCTCAAGATAAATGCTAGCATAGCTATCTTTCTAGTGAAACATGACAGTCTGGTGTTCTAGTGCTTGCTTTGTGGCACTGCGAAAAGACTTGCAAGCATAAATGTTTGAAGAACTAGCTCTCAAGTCACAGTGACACAAGGGCATCATCCCTATCCAGTTACTCAAGGCGATGTGCCATAAGTGATTTAATAATTGAATAAAAACACCTATTAAAACCATAAAATAGACTGGCAATAATGAGGAATCCAGCATCCATAGTGTAACAGCAAAATAATATTTCAAAATGATTGTACAGACAAGGTTTTCATGACACCATGCTGCACTAGTGGGAAAAACTGACTTTCTCTTAGAAAATGTAACATCCCTCCCTACCTTTTCACTATTTATGCAATACTTCTGTGCTCTCAGCTGAAACTGTGATTAAGATTCAGAGGTCAAAAGAAATACAACCAGACTATATAAATGATCCAAAACAAAAGCTTCAGATAATAAGACGTGAGATATCTGAGTTTCACCAAAATGCAAACAGGGTATATACAGCTCTATCTTGTTCAGCTAATAGTCAACGATTTACCAGAGCACATTAGAAACATCACTCAGATTTTATTAGGCCATTCAAATGTAGTCCTTACTTTGATTGTAAAGTCGAGCCCCCTACTGCCAGGATTGCAGAAATGCAGTAACTAAGGACTATACTAGCCAACTGAAGTATTTTTAGTTGGGGAACTTAGTATCAACCTCAGATTGTCTTCTATGTGACCAAGAGAGAACAAAAGGCAAATTGCCTGACTGGCGAAAACTTCAGGGAGGGGGGGCCGGGGAGTAGCCTTGATGAATAGGTCAAATTTTGGATAACTGCAGATACCTGTAACTTCTACAGGCTAACTAAGCTCTTTTTTGCGAACTAGAATTGCTCCAGTACACAATACTGAAGACATATTCTTTCATCCGGTTGAACTGAGGTAAAGAACAGGTTGCAGCCAGCTACTGCAGTGCAATTCTGCTGCATGTGTACTCAGAACTTCTGAGTCCCATGGGTCTGACTCCCTGGAAAGTCTTGCACAAGGTTGCAGCTTAGTTTTCCAGTGCCCATGACGGGCTGCTTGCAGAAATTATTTCTGCGTAGAGAACTAGACAACAGAGTTCGCGTAAACCTGAGGCGCGCCATTCGAAGCCCTGCTCAGGCCTGACATCCACCAGGTGCCACAGGTGCCAGGACAAAGAAGAGGGTCCCATCGACAGTGCAATAGCCTAAGCGCCTTCTGGGGGGAATGCAGTGCGCGTGCCACTTTTCGGAGCGGCCGCAGACACACACATTAAGCGCAGCTGTGTTTCCATGCTCGCTAATCATGCACAGGATGGCGCGCTCAGCCTTACCCCTGCCTCTGCGCACCCATCTGCCCTTAGGGGGGCGCCAAGCGAGAGGGGCGAAGTCGCGGGCTAGGGCCGCCCGTACGTGTCATCTGCGCCGGTGCGGGGCGAGCCACTTCACATCCACGCCCCCGAAGACGGAGCGCGACGAAGTTCCCCGCGTCAAAGCGCCGGGCCAGGAAAAGGTTTAAAAATAACCCCTTTGGGCTGCTTTCGAGTTTCCGACTCGGGGAGCCTTAAAATAGCCCAGCCCACTGCCAGGCTGTTGCTTCCCCCTCTCCGAGCGCGCAATGGAGCAGCCGCCGCCGGGCCAAGCTGCCGGGGCCGCTACTATTTTGGGCGCATCCCGACCCTGTTGCGTCAATGGCCCCGTCCCCTTGCGTCACGCGCGCGCCGCCCCGCCTCTCCCCCCGCCCTGCTCTCACTTTTTCCCTTTCGTTCGCTCCAGCCCACGGGCGGCGGCTGACGCGGCTGCGCTCATGCTAATGAGCTCGCGCTTTCTCTCTCCCCCCCCCCCCCCGCTCCTTCCAGGTCCTCTCGCCCGGGCCAGCCAGAGCTGGAGGAGGAGGACTTAAGGTGGCCGCTCGAGGTTCCCCTCCCTCCCTCCCTCCCCCACTTCTCTCAGCCCCTGGCTGCGGCTCCCTCTCGCTATTTATAGAGTCCCTAAAAATAGCTCGGGGGGAGAAAGAGACTTGGCTCGCCTGGGAGGGAATCCCACTGGCCGCAGCAAGGGAAAGGCCGCTAAAGGAAGCTGGGCAGATGCTCCCGAAGAAGTTGCCATCCCAGCTGGAGAGCGATGCGCCGGCCGCTCTGGCTCCAGGGGGCCTGATTGCTGCTCCGAAGTAAAATAGAGGGAAGTTGACGGGTCCACGCGTACTTCCCGGGAAGCGTGCTTAGGATCCGGCTGCACGGGGGCTCTTTGGGCAGGCGGGGACTATGCCATGCAAGACAAGACGTTCAAGAGCCTTGGACTCAGTGAGGCTCCTTTGAGAGTTTCCGAGCAGCTCGGCTTGCCCTGTGCGGCCGGATGTCCGACGCGCTCCCTCTTTCTGGACTTGCCGGACGTCCTCCCGCAAGCCAAAGCACGGCGGTGACCGGCCGGCTGTCTTTGAACGGGTCACGTGCAAAGACGCCGGAGTTCCCCGGCCGAGGCAGCCAGTCGACCGACTGCGGGGAGACTCTTTGACAAGAGAGGGCGAAACTTTCTCCGCCTGGGCGGGCGGGGGAGGAAGCCGCAGGCGCGCGCGGGGGAACTGGCCCGGCCCAGCCTCTCGCTGCTCCCAGAGCGTCCCAGGGAATCCACGCGGCCTGGCAAGCCAAGCAGCTCGCTCAGCCTAGGTAGTGGAAGCCTCCCTCCTCCCTTCCCACAGCTCCAACCATGCGCCCTCCTTTTGCCCGCTCCCGATGTGGCCAGCGCCGAAAGTGGCGGGACACGCGGCCCCGAGATGGGCTAAAGGCAGTTGGTGGTCCTACTTGGAATAGGCCCATGACAACGCGTGGGTCTGAACAAGAGTTACGACGAACTCGCGCCCCGTGCATTACAATGTAGGACTAACGGATTCAACTCTGTGGTCCCTTCCTGAGGCAGCAATCCGTACCTGGATAAACATTTACTCCCAAGTAACCCCTCACAGCTTAACTGAGCGGAAGTTCCAGCGTAACCCCTCGCGTGGTTACTCGGAAGTCAATCCCAGCGTGTGCAATGGGACAGAACCCCTAGCTGGCATGATCGATGAAGCGTACACCGGATCGGACTGCACCGATCCTAAGCGCGATCTTCCCCTTCCCGCCCCCACACTCGCGCCCGCAGTTCTTCCTCTGAACTCAGCATCGCAGCTCAGCTACGGGCAAGTGGGGTTTCCCCTGGGCAAGACTGAAGCGCCGCTCCGAGGCTGGCATGCAGCGCCCGCCGCTTGTCAGGAATCCCGGGCGCCAAGGAGCGCAGGTCCTGCAAGCCAGCGCTCTCCGCGGAGTCTGGGCGCGCGCGCGCGCTCCCTTTCCTCCAGAAGTGATGGCTTCCTGGACAGTTTTTTAAGCAGTTGGAGCGCAGCCGGCGGGGATGGGGGAGGCGGGAGGCGGTTATGCTTCGGGACGTAAATCGGGCTGGGAGAGATTGTGCAACTGCTTGAATACGTGGTCTCGGCTTTAAAAGGCTCGCTTGGGTGCGTCAATGCATTCCACGGGTCTCTGTACCTGTAAGGCGCCCTGTTTCGAGTGAACGGAGGAGGGGGAGCGGATCCGGGATGAGACGATATACGCCCGGGAGGGATGGGTGAAGACCGAGTCTCCTGAATGAGAGAGGAGGAGAAAGAGGCAGAGCAACCTCAGGCATGTCTACTCGGGAGTAAACCACACTGCGTTCAATGGGAGCTACTGCCGGGCAAATGTGTGTATAGGATCGCAAGCTGAGATCTGAAAAGCGGACGTACCTGCAAAGATGCGCACGTGCTCCGTGTGGTCTGGCAGCCTAGGGAAGAAGAACACGTTCAAACAGTGGGAGAAGGGGAGCGAGGGCGAGGGGGGTGGACTGGCCGTGAATGGAGACTCGCAGCGGCGCGGCGCGGCGCGGCGCGGCGGTGGGGGCGGGGAGAGGGGAGGCGAATTGTTCTTTGTTTACAGCCCCGGACATCTCGGTGTCCCAGAATTTGGAGCGGGGGCCGGGGGAAGAGGAGGGCCCTGCCCCTATTTTGGGAAGCGCGGCAGCGCCAAGGTGAAGGCAGCCGGCGAATTGTTTCCCACCTTAAAAGCGCCACGCTTGGTGATGTCACGTCGGAAATTTACCAAAGCAAGAACTAGCCAACTGTACCGAGAGATCCAGCCCCTTGACTGGCTGATTGGGCGGGCAGCACTGACGTGCACTGACGCTTGGAGACTTGAGGTGCATGTTGGCTGTGGCTGTGGCAATACGGAGCCCACATAAACAAAGGCACATTGGAGGGAAGGGCCAGTCCGTCCGGCTCGCTCGCCCCGCGCTGCGCTCGCCCCGCACTTCCTGGAGAGCTCGGGAGCGTGTCTTCGCCTGTGCGCGTCTGCGTGTGTGTGTGTGGCTGCGTGCGTGAGTGCGTGCGCCTGGTGCGAAGGGAAGGGAAGCGGAGGAAAGAGGCAGAGAGGCAGCGAGAGCGCCAAAGCCGAGAGGAGCGGCAACACCGGCGGCGGCGGCGGCGGCGGCGGCGGCGGCAGAAGGGGCTCCCGCTCCTCTTTCTGCGCTCCCCTCGCCGATCCGCCCCAGGGAAATCTGAGCTGCCAGCAGTTGAATGAATGAAAAAGACGCCGCCCAATAAGTAAGTGGATCGCGCCGCTCGCCGTGGCCGCTGACCGTCGCCATCTGGATGGGGACCCCCAGTTTTCTGGAGGCAAAAGCACATGGGGCGGGGGGGAGGAGGGGGAGGCGACGGAGAGCAACGAAACTGCCTGTCCAAATTTCCTAGAAATCTGCTCGGCCTTTAGGTGCGGGGATTTCTCCGGGGCCCCCGCCCCCACTCGGCTCCTCCATATGCCTAAGCTGCTATTTATCACGTAATAACGTGGGGAGGGTCAACTTTGGGCTTAGCCTGCCCTCTGCACTTTGTTCCGTAAGGTCCGAGCGTGTGAATAGGAATCCCCGGGGCGGGCGGCTGCGATTTTGTCCAGGGTTCAATTGCAGGAGAAAAGTTGCTGGGCGGATATGTGTTGCTTGGGAAACGACTTTGATCTCCGCCGGTTCCCGGGCTTAGCTAACGGGGCCGGCGCTCAGTCCTCAATCCCTTCGCGGCCTTTCATGTTTATGACTGCCGGAGGTGCGGATAGTAAATGTGTGCATCATACGCGACTTTTATAGAGGCGAGGGGGAGGGGGGAGGGATGCCGCCCCCCGGACTTGACTCGATGGGGCGGGAGATAAGCTGGAGGGGACCCCACCTCTCCTAACAGCCCCGGCCCGAATTTCCGAGCCCTGCGGAGGCGAGCAGGCAGAAGCGGGGCCGGGTGGGGCAAGCCAAGAGACCGAGCGCTTCGGGCGGGATGCGGGTTCCGGGGACGAGGCTCTGGAGCGGCGGCGCAGCGGAGCCGCTCGGTGGGCTTCGCGACCACGGCTTCCCCGCGTGCTGCTTGGGAAGCCGGCTGGCCGGGCGGCGGGCGGCCTCGGGCTGGTCGCGAAGGGATGCAGCCCTCGCAAACGCCCGACGCCAAGTGGGTTTTCGTCAGTTCCGAAGGCGGAGAGACGTGCCCCTCTGCAGGCACATCGTAACGGGCATCCAGGGACGGGGGCACGAAACAAGAAACTTCTTCCGCTCCCGCGAAGGCGGCCGTGTGGCTCCCGCTGGCCGCCGCGCTGGCCTTTAATTGCCTTCGCTGTGCGCGCGCGCGCGCGAGCCTCTGTGCTTGAATTCAGCCACTTTACACCGGGCGCGCTCCTTTTGGAGCAAGCCTTTGGATGCTATCCGGTCCAGTGGAATTCCCAGAAGTGGGGGGGTGGGGTGGGGTGGTCTCTGTTTCTGTTATTTCCTTTAATTAAACTGACACCCCGATCCTAAGTGCAGATTTCTTCCTTTTTAATCACCCTCAGCATCAAGCATCTAATCCAGTTGATATTTCAGAAGACCGACTTCCTTTTAAATGAGCTTTCTAAGGCTGCGGTATTTTATACTTATAACTGTGCCTTTGCGTGTGAAAGCATGCACACGTGTGCACGCGCACACGCTACTTGGGAGTGGGAGGGGAACCAAACAAAATTTTGGTATACTTTTGTTTGACAAGCAGGACCCTAATAATGGGGCATGACGGCGCTTTAACAAAGCAACGAGAGAGTTTCCTCCTGCCATCCTCATCCTCATGAGCATTTTAACTTCTCCAGGAAGCTATGGGCAGATTATCCGCTGGTTTTTCTAGAAGACCGTGGTGTTGAGCCTGGCTTCCCCGCCAGCCTGTCCCAGGTGAGGCTGAAAGAATACTAAGTTTCCCCTCTCCCGTGTTTGCATTTCAGAGAGAGCACCTCGAGCAGACTGGACTCCGCAGCGCTTCGCTCAAGTCTCAGCAACTCGTCCCTCCGCTGAATTCCGACGCTGTCCGCCTTTAATCCCCCCGAAAACGCCTCTCGCTCGGCTGAAGGTGGGTGCTGCTCGCTGCGCCCCCTCCTCCGCCAGCGCCCCCAGCACGGCGGGCCCCCGGCCTGCAACCTCTCCTGGTACATCCCAGGAGTGGGGCTGTGCTCGTGCCAAGCCTCGGGTGGGAGGGGGCCGATCCGATGCTACGTGGGGGTGGGGAGCACAGTGGGGAGGGAGGATGCATGCTAGGGGCTGCAGTGCTTGCAAGGCCCCAGACGGCCCCTCTTCTGCGGGCTCAGAGGAGGGCTGCCCCCCATCTCCTTCCCACCTGCGCCGCTGCCCCGCTCCCCGCGCTCCCCCCCTTTGCCCCTCCTCTCCCCATCCCACCTCTATATAGTACGCCCGTTTCCCTGCCTTCCTCTGCACCTGTCCCGCCACTTGGCTGCCTCCCTCCGTCCCTGACTGCTCCCTCCCTCGACACTCCTCTCTCTCTCTCGCTCGCTCGCTCGCTCGCTCGCTCCCGCGACTCCTCTGGCTCTCGCTCTCGAGCCAGGTTCCCCTTCTGAGCAGCATCTCCCTCCCCGCTCCTCGCTCGCTTCCCTCCAGCCCCGCCAGCCACGCTTCTCGCCCCGCTCTCCTCCGACTCCTCCCCCACCTCTCCTAGCCTCCTCTGCCCAACCCCAGGCCAGTGCAGGATCCTCATCCAAGGAGCGGGCGGTGGTGAGGGACGAGGGGCAGGGCAGGGCAGGGCAGGGCAGGGGAAGAGGCGGCGGCGGGGGGCTGGGGAGGGTCGCCCTGTCGGGGCTTGCTGTTGCCAGGATCGCTGAGCCATGTTGTTGTTGTGCCGTGTTTCATTTGCAGCCATGCCCTGCGTCCAGGCTCAGTACGGGTCCTCGCCGCAAGGAGCCAGCCCGGCCACGCAGAGCTACGCGTACCACCACTCGGCGGCTGCCGGGGAGTACAGCTCGGACTTCTTAACGCCCGAGTTTGTGAAGTTTAGCATGGACCTGACCAACACTGAAATCACTGCCACCACTTCTCTCCCCAGCTTCAGTACCTTTATGGACAACTACGGGGCCGCCGCCGCCGCCGCCGCCGCGGGCTACGACGTCAAACCGCCCTGCCTCTACCAAATGCCCGCGCAGCCGCCGCCGCCGCCGCCGGCGCCGCCCTCCATCAAGGTCGAGGAGCTGCCCCTGCACGGCCACGGCCACGGCTACCCGCCGCCGCCGCCGCCGCCGCCGCCGCCGCCGCAGCAGCAGCCCCCGGCCGCCGGGCCGCCGCCGCCCGACGAGCTGGCCGTCTACTACAAGGCGTGCTCGCCGCCGCCCGCCGGCTTCGCGCCGGGCCAGAGCGTGTGGGACGAGGCGGGCCCGCTGCACGGCTTCCACCACCACCACCACCCGCACCACCCGCAGGCCTACGGCGGCGCGGCGGGCGCGGCGGGCGGCGGCGGCGGCGGCGCGCTGCACAAGGCGGCCCCGGCGGCCGTGCCGCGCCTCTCGCTCTTCTCCTTCAAGCAGTCGCCGCCCGGCACGCCCGTGGGCAGCTGCCAGATGCGCTTCGACGGCGCGCTGCACGCGCTGCCGCTCAACGGCGGCGAGCCCGCGGCGCACGGCGCGCACCACCACCACCATCACCACCACCACCACCACCACGACGGGCAGCCCTTCGCCCTGCCCAGCCCCATCCGCAAGCAGGCCGCCGCCGCCGCCGCCGCCGCCGCCGCCGGGGGCTTCCCGGGGCTGCAGATCGGGCACGCCTCGCAGCTGCTGGACGCGCAGGTGCCCTCGCCGCCGTCGCGCGGCTCGCCCTCCAACGAGGGCCTCTGCGCCGTCTGCGGGGACAACGCCGCCTGCCAGCACTACGGCGTGCGCACCTGCGAGGGCTGCAAAGGCTTCTTCAAGGTGAGCCGCCGCGCTGGCCCGGCCGGCCGGCGTGGGAGCGCGAGCGAGCGAGCGAGCGAGCGCGTCGACCCGCGTGTCTGGCGCAGCGTGCGCGGGAGGCGAGGAGCGGACTGCCCCCTGCCCTGCCCTGCCCTGCCCTGCCCTGCCCTCCGCCGAGGCACCCTCTCCTCCCCGCGCACCCCTTTCCCCTCCGTGTGGCCACGTTCTTTCCGTCGGGACCCCTTCTCCCGTCCTCTTGACCCGCGTGAGACTCTAGGCAAGGCTGTTCTGCTTTCCAGCTTCGGTCTGGAATGGTAACTAACCCACCATGATTACCCCGACTAGGAACTCTGCTGGGATCGGTGGTTTCGCCCAACCTCTGATCAGGGACATGCCCACAAGACCAGGCACTTTCATGCGTGTTAATTACTCCAGAATAACTATCACCATCTGGTTGCCTGTCTGCAGATGTGAATTTAGTTCAAGGCCTTCGTTTCTTTTTCTTGCCTTTAAGGGGCAGAGACAGACAGATCATGGTCATGTTGACAGGTGCCGTGTAAATGGCCTCAAATTGTACAGGTCTCAGACTGTAATCTGCTTCTCCGTAGCTCCCAGGCCCTTTAATATTGTACTGGCATTTGCCCCAAAAGGCCTGAAATGTTCACTACTCTGCCAGGGGAAATAGCAGGACCTTCCGAAACACCATATCTTTCTATCCCTGTCTCAGAAATTATCTTTATTCTCTGCTCCCTCTAAGGAACACAGATGTGTTCCCCCCCCACAACTCACACTTCAGTCACTCTGAAAGAAGAGCTACACCCAGCCTCCTCTCCTCTCCTCTCCTCTCCTCTGCACCTTTTGCCTACCCTGGTGCTCTGATGGGCAAAGTAGAACAGGATTGCTTGGATGGGGTTGTGGAATCATTAACCACATTGGCAGATGATTCTGTAAATATGGGGAAGGGGAGAGAGGCCCTCTCTTTCTCCAAATCGTTTGCTTCATGAATACAGAGCAGACAGTGTCAGGCCACTGTGCAGACATGGACCTCAGAGGTCAGAAAGGTGCTTCATGGGTGGGCACAGGAATAGCTCTTCAGTGATCTTGCAGATGTGTGCATGGACAGGAGGGAGAAGGTGCTTCCCGAGTCCAGATTTCTTCTCCTGACCCCTCTTCAGGCAAGTCCCAGCAGGAACCAACCTGCACAGTCCCAGGCAGGAATTACAGGAGCGCCAAATACCACAACTTGGGCAATTGTTTTCAGCGTAGTTGCTCCTTTCTAGTAATGCGCTGGGTGCTGTCTTGGGCCTGCCCTCTTACGCAGAATATATTGAAGCAGACATTGCTTGGGACAACAGCAAAAGCTCATTGTCAGTGTAGTCTTCATCCCCTCCCAGCTGTCTGTGGAGGTGTACATTGTGTCCAAGACACCCTCTAAAAAGTAAAGGGGTCCTGGAACATTCCCCTCCCTCCCTCCTCCCAGGGAGGAAGAGAGAGAGAGAGAGAGATGCCAAGACCTTATTCAGAAATGTACAGAAACAGAGAGGGCTGTGAGCTTTCCATCTGCATGTGCTTCTCCTTTCGCCTTCGGACTGAAATTGGTTAGGACAGAGAACCGTGTCTAAGCTAACCAAGTGGAACAGAATTCCCTATGGTCAAATTAAGTGATCTCTTTATTCCCCCCCCCCTGCCCACATCCTGATTGAATAATCTTATCATTTGAAAGAGAAGAAGGTCTCCGAGGAATGTAAATAGTATGAATGCCCACGGATTTGTATTTACTGAGAGTAACCTTGTTCCTCTGCTTGGCATGTGAGGCATTGGCAGGGGGTCCTGCAGGCTGAGCTGGGAGGAAGAAGGGGCCTCCGTTTGTGTCTTCCTAAATGTTTAGGAAAGAGAAGAAGGACTGGAGGGGGAGGGAGGCGGGGGAGGGAGAAAGATGGTGGAGGATGAGACATCCTAGCTGCAAATGCACTTTCACCAGTGGCGCATTCCTCAGGCTTTTTCTCCCACCTCCTACCCTGTCTTCACAGCGCACGGTCCAGAAAAATGCCAAATATGTTTGCCTAGCGAATAAAAACTGCCCTGTGGACAAGCGCCGCCGGAATCGGTGTCAGTACTGTCGCTTTCAGAAGTGCCTTGCAGTCGGCATGGTCAAAGAAGGTATGGCCTGCGTGTGGGTAGGTGGGTGGGCGGCCATTTCCCCCATTTGGACACCCCCAAATAAAAAGCAAACACACACACACAAACACACACGGTCTCCCTTGGCTGCATCGGAAAGTGCCTGCTCCTTCGCCTGGTTGGACCAGCAATTCCACCGAGGCTTGGGCTTAGATGGATTCGTGATCGTATTTATACCCTCCCCTTTTTCCTCTTGCAAGAACCCAAGGTGGCTGACCTGGCCCGCCTCCTCTCCATTTTCTCCCCACAATGACCCTGTTAGGTAGGTCAGGCTGCAGGTCACTGACTGGCCCCAAGTCACCCAGTGAGGTTTTTAGCCAGCTGGGAAGGAGGACCTGCCTCTCCCAAGTCTCCAGCTGAAAGTCTCACCATGACACCCCGCTGGCTCACCACTGAACTGAGTTGCCAGACACTGCTCCTTGATGTGCTGTGGATAAGTCTGTGGAAAGACACTATCGTTGCGCCTCCTCCCTCCCCTTTAAAAAGCTCTGCAAGATAATCTCCTGACCCTGGAGCCCAGTACTCCTCTTCCTAGACAGGCAGATTCCCACTGGGGTTTCCCACTGGTGTAAGATAAAGCAGGAAGGGATTCCAGGAGGAGCAGAATAATGCTATGGCAGGCTCGGACTGTTGTGAGGGGCTGCCAGCACGCTTGGGCTTAGAGGCCGCCAGCACAAGCATCTTCCCCCTGTCAGTTCTAGCGGAGCCCCAGCACTTGAAATAGGGGTCTGTCTGTCCCCCAGAGCCAGGGCAATTTCTGTGGGCTGTGGGATGGGGCCTTGGAGGAGGGCCTGCCTGAGAAAAAGGGACGAGTCCTCTCACTCTCCTGGGTGTTCTGCCTCATGCTTGCAAGGGATGCTTCCCAGAGTGAGGAAGAGATCAGAAAAGCACCCATCACCACTGGGAGGAATGTGTTGTTCTGCTCCTTGCTGCTGCTAGGAGAGCTAACCTCGTGTCTTTCTTGCAGTGGTCCGCACAGACAGTTTAAAAGGCCGGAGGGGTCGCTTGCCATCGAAGCCGAAGAGCCCCCAGGAGCCTTCTCCCCCCTCACCTCCGGTGAGTCTGATCAGTGCCCTGGTGAGAGCCCATGTCGACTCCAACCCGGCTATGACCAGCCTGGACTATTCCAGGGTAAGCTGGAGACAATATTCACCTAAGGGTCCTCCTTGCAGGGAAGGAACACGTGGCTAGTCCCTAGCAAGGCCGGGGCTCCCCAGGGAGGAAGGAGCTTCTGCTCTGAGAGATGGGGCAGATGCCATGGAGAAACTGGCCTCCGATAAAAGCCACCCACTCTGAGGGATGTGGTGTGGGGGGGGGCGGGTGTAGGTGGGGAGGGCTTACAGCAGAGCTGTGCTGCAGCCCTGGATGCATTCACCTGGGAGTAAGCTCCATCGAGCATGTGGGACTCTAAAGAAGCACGCAGAGGGACAGCTCTGTGCAACACCCCCCTTAAAAGTACTTGCCCCATTTTCTGTTTTGTACTCTGGCTCGGATGTACTTTTAGGTGTGCCTGCTTGACGTTGATAGGATTTACTCCGTGCAAGCTTGCTCAAGGAATGCATTTCCCTGAAGCTCGCCAGGGCCTTATTCCCGAAGGAGGTTACTGTAGGCTGTGATCCTCCAAGCCCTTCTGGCCTCAGTAGGCTTCCTGGGAAATGGAGCCTGTGCCGCGCTGGTCAGGGCAGGTGTGCGTGTGCCCACTCCCATGGGGTGGGGAGAGGCACCTTAATGTCCAGAGCTGCTTTTTTCCGTCACCAGTAGGGTATGATGCCAACAGACTTGTTATTAATGTTGTAAGTTATTAAAACATTAATAATTCCCATCCATAGAACTGCTCCCAAAGTAGAGCCACACAGCTGTGTATATAGCGGAATAAGTCAAAAATTAAAAAAATAGTGATTGGCAAAAGTACCTTTGTGCGTGTGTGCATGGGCACACACATGCACGCATGCATGGAAACACACATTTGTGTGTGGACACAGAGTGCCTGTCGCCTGTTCTGGATTCACATTTCCCTAGGCCGGGATGGGGGGAAGCTGCTCGGATCTGTCTTTGCCAGTCCTTTGGGGCACCTTCCCAAGGCCTTTTCAGCTGAGTCTTCCTGGCCAAAGCAATTTCCTCCCTTCAAGCAGCCACCCCTCCTAGCACCACCCCTAATTGAATTAATTGCCCTGGAACAACTAATTTCCTTACTGGCCAGAGTGAGGTTTAATTGTTATAAAAACCTGGCTCCCCTCCTGGAAATGGGGTTAGCAATTTCACGGGCTATATATTTTAGAGAACCTCATTAAATTGCTGGGGTCTCTCTCTTTCCTTCCATTCTTCATCCTTTCCCTCCCCGCCACCCCCCCCCCCATATCTTCCTTGGAATGGAATCCCAGTTCCAAGCGAACCCGGACTATCAGATGAGCGGTGAGGACACACAGCATATCCAGCAGTTCTACGATCTCTTGACCGGCTCCATGGAGATCATCCGGGGTTGGGCAGAAAAGATCCCTGGCTTCACCGATCTCCCCAAACCAGACCAGGATCTGCTTTTTGAATCTGCCTTCCTGGAGCTCTTTGTCCTGCGGCTAGCCTACAGGTATGCGGGCAGGGCCGGCTGGGCTGGGGGGGGGGGGGGTCAAAGAAGTGGGAACATATAGATATACATGTATGAGTACGTTGTGGAGGCACTTTGTGATCCTTTCTGATGAGGAATCCCGGAGCTGTTCAAGGTCTGCTGAGCTGCATTTTATTAACTCCTCGGTAATTAGGTGCCTCTTAAACCCTCCATTTATCGCTTGGAGAATAATTAGTTGTTTGCCTTTTCTTTCTGTCTCTCTTCGCCTGTCTGTCTGTCTGTCTGTCTGTCTCTCTGGACAACCCGTGTATCCCTGGGTAGGTCCAACCCAGTGGAAGGCAAGCTGATCTTCTGCAACGGAGTGGTCCTGCACCGGCTGCAGTGCGTGCGCGGGTTTGGAGAGTGGATTGACTCTATCGTGGAGTTCTCTTCCAACCTGCAGAACATGAATATAGACATCTCTGCCTTCTCCTGCATTGCTGCTCTGGCCATGGTAACAGGTGAGCACCACCTTCTCGCTTGGCTTCCCCTCATGCTGCTTCTTCCTTATCTCAACAGGCATCTTTTCTTTTCCCCCCATTTCCCCTCCAGATTAGTTAATTTGAAATAAGCCCCCAGCTCCGCACTCACAGTGACGAATGCAGATTAGAATCCCTACATGAGCTACACAGCTCGGAACTTTCAGTTCAGCTGAAAAATCTAAAAAAAAATTCACAGAGTTCCTAAGACCAGTCAGAATTCCCCTTTAGATCAGGCGTCTGCAGCTATTTATTCTAATTCACAGTATCCATGCACACCTCCATTTCAAATTTGGATTGGCCACTACAAATTAATGCATTCGTTATATTTTGTTCCCGAGATTTTTCCTGCAAAGCGCTCAAGGTAATTTACACAGCCTTCCTCTCCATTTTATCCTCACACCAGCCTTGTGAGGTTGGTTGGTCTGAGAGCCCATGCCTGGCCCAAGTCACAGCTTGAGTGGGAACTAAAACTGGCATCTCCTGAGTGCCAGGCAGCATCCCAAGGGCTACCCTCCCTGGTCCAGTCCTTCACCCACAAGCTGCTGCCTTTTCCTCTGGGATAAGCAGAGATATTGATTCAACCCATCCTGCTCTCCTACTTCTTAAGGTAATTAGAATGCACTCGTTACCTTCCAGCTGGGCTTGAATTAATCTGCAGGGATAGGGAATTGGATGCCCTCCGGATGTCATGCTTCATAGCTCCCATCAACACCAGCCAACATGGCCATTAGTCAGGGATTCTGGGAGCTGTAGTCCGAAACTACCAGGAGGTCACATTAACTCTCAGTTGTAAGAACTTCTCCATCCCACACTCCCAGTTGCTCACAGGGAATCCAGCCCGGAGACCCCTCTCCATGCAGTCGGGGCTTCTTGGAATATTGGGTTACAATTCCCAGATTCCCTGACTGTGTGGCAGGAGTTCCTATTCGTGTGGCTTCTGCAAGGTCTGTCTTCTTGCACACTGGGAAGGACCCCACTGGGTGGACCTGGCACTCAAGTTGTTGAGCATAGGATTGTAGGATGACGGGGCAACCGTAGGTCCTGCAGCTCTGCTTGCCCAGCTCCCCAGGCTTAATCCTGGGGAAGTGGGCATAGGCTCGCAACCACCCTCACTGCAGCTGCAACTACAGCTGCAGCAGCAACTTTTTCTCAGATTTTTGTTGACTACTTATAGATGGGTTTACCATCGTACTCGTTTTGCACTGTCTTGTATTGCCTTGGTCCTGAATGTTGCCCTAAGAGGATCCCACCCTTAAAGGAGGCCTAAACAAAACAAAGTAAAGGCAACCGTTCCAAACAAATAGTAAGGAAAGGTCATTTCATTCCACACAAATCATAAGGAAAGCAGATTATCTTCTTGTTATTGAATGATGCGCAGCTGGAGTCTTCCCGGAAGGCCCTTTGCCCCATCGCCCCAGCAGCCCCGGCCAGTCTAACGCGCCCCTTGTCTCTTCCAGAGAGGCATGGCCTGAAGGAGCCCAAGCGGGTTGAAGAGCTCCAAAACAAGATCGTCAATTGCCTCAAGGACCACGTGACGTTCAACAACGGCGGCTTGAACAGGCCCAATTACTTGTCCAAACTCCTGGGCAAACTCCCAGAACTGCGCACCCTCTGTACGCAGGGCCTGCAGCGCATTTTCTACCTGAAACTGGAAGACTTGGTGCCCCCACCAGCAATAATTGACAAACTTTTCCTGGACACTTTACCTTTTTAAAAGGAAAGGAAAGGGGGGAAAAAAGCAAGAACAAGCCGAGAGAGAGAAAGAGAGAGAGAGACTCTGCTGCTGCGCCTTCCAAGAGATGAACTTTGACAGCCTCACGGGAGGCCAAAAAAGAACGAGAGAGAGCAAATCCAGGGGCCCTGAAAGAGCGAGAGAGCGAGCGAGCGAGAGCGCAAGACAGAGAGCACACCTGGCCAGTAAGGAGCACCTTTGGGTGCTGGGCGCCCATCCCTCCAAACTGTGGCTAGCCTCTCCTGGAGAACAGTGACTAGGCACCCGCTGGGGCTCTTTGAGCATCTTGGACCTCGTTCCTTGGACTGCACACAGATCCCATGGTACAAGTTTTTTATTATCACCTACACAAACAAAGAGTACCCTTCACTCCCCCCCTTGTCCCCGAGCAAAGCAAGAACCCAGAGTTTATTACTATGACTATGGTGGTGGTGGTGGTGGTGATGATGATGATGATGATGATGATGATGATGAACAAGGACTTTTGAATTAGAAAGCTGAGCCTGGTTCGGTCTTAGCTGCTGCTGAAGGCAAGAGTGTTAAGAGGACCCCACACGCACAGGCCTCCCCCTTGATTAAGATGTTGGAGCGTTTTTCTGCTGTAAAAGGAAAACTGTAATATATAGACTACAAAGTTGAGGTGGGGGGAGGGGGAGGGGGGAGAGGGGGCAGCATGAATCGACAGAAGGCAAAGGATTGTACATTTATCAGATGCAGTCTGGCTTTTTCTTTCTTTCTTTTTAAAAAACAAAACCTATTCTGTGCCTATTGATGAATAAGCTATTCAAACCGATTCTAAAAATTTAGTGAGAGAGAAAGAAAGAAATCGTGAGAATAAATCGAAGGGGTTTGGACTAAACGTTTCAAGACCTAAGCAAGAGAAAGCCCGATGATTCTAGGAGGACCATGTTATTATAGGCACTTGCTATTTCAGTAATGTCTATATTCTATAAATAGTTATTTCAGACACTATGTAGTCTGCTAGATTTTATAAAGATTGGTAGTTCTCTAAGAAGCCTCGAACGTTTTTCTCAATTGTAAAATAGGTGGGCACACGTGTTAACACAAATCCAGACAGAACCTCTCCCAATCTCCTCAGAAAAAAATAACCTTTCTGAAAGGGACCCAGAGCCCCGTTTGTAAACACCGTCCAGCATTCCTTGTTTGTAAGTGTCGTATGTAATTGTTGAAGCTGATTAAAAGAAAACAGTTTATATCTTGATTATTTTGTTGTCTGAAGCGAAACCAGTCTTGCATGCACGAGCTTTTTGACTGTTTCCAGAGTGGTTATCTCCTATTCAGAACTCCCTGGAAATTATTGAGCACTTTGAATTTTTATTTGGGGATTTTTGTTTGTTTGTTTTTGTATTTTATTATTATTTTATTTTTATTTTTGGAAAAAATGTCTAAAACTGTCGGTTAATATATTATTTTATGTTTCAGTAAGAAAGCTTTTTTTAAATATATATAAATATATATATGCCATATTCTGTAGTATATTTTTCTTTGTATATTTCCAGTATGGCACATTCTTAAGTCATTGCCTCCCCTACCCACCAAAAAACTCTCCGTATGGTGTATATGGCAGTTAGACTTGGACATTTTCTCCCTAAATACTCTCTCTTTAGAGAGAGACAATTTTAATGTTTACAGCAAATAAATCCATGTAAACGAACAGAATCCGGTCTTCTTTCTGTCTAGTCGAGCCGCAGCCCCCGCGCCCCGAGAGGCAGGTGGCAGGGCCCTGCGCGGGCTCGGGCTCCGCGGCCAGCTCGGAGAGGGGCGGGCGCTCTTCCCGGGAGCCCGGCGACCGAGCCGGCCGTCTGCGGAGCAGCCGCCACGGGCTCTCTCCCCGCCCGAGCGCTGGGCGGGCCGCCCGCTCGCCCCGCTCGCCCCGGCACGGCGGGGACGCCTGGGCGAGCCGCGAGCGCTCTGCGTGCGCCATCGCCGGAGCCAGGGCGCCGGGGGGCGGGCGGCCGGGGGGCGGCCTCCCCGGGGCCCGCGAGCGTTGCCCAGCCCCGTCCTGAACACGTCGGCGCAAGCCGTCGGCCGAGCTCGGGGAAGCTTCGCTGCAACAGGAGTACGCGCGCAGGAGGCGGCTGCAAGGCCCCCGGCCCGACGCCGCTTGAGGTCTTGGTCTGGCAACGGCGTCTGCTTGGTCTTACTCGATTTTATCTGGTCCTTCTTCCTCTAGAATGGACGCAGGCTTCCCGGTCCGGATCGGAAACCCGGCGCGGCGCGCAGCGGGGAAGCTTTTAAGATCCGGATCAGGCCCCCTGCACCTAGCCTAGACTTAAAAATGAAATGAAATGAAATGAAATGAAATGAAAGAGGACGCAGCACCTAAGCCCAGAATTGAAGCAGCGCCTGCTGCAGCCCTAACTGTCCCCTGGCGACCGTGCTGGGGTCGGGGCAGCCGCGTCCTTTGCCCAGGGGCGAGCAGCGAAAGGGCTGCCCAGAAGGCGCGCGTCTCCCTCTTTGCGCGCGCGCACGCGCCCGGAGGTGAAACGCGTTGCCTCGGAAGTAAGATTCCCTGGTCACTGTGTTGGATTACTTTACTTAACTGCCCGGACCCTCTTCCCCAATAATAATAATAAAAATCTTGTTTATTTAGAAGAAAAACCCATGGAATTCAGTAGGATTTACTGTTGAGTAAACAGGCTTAGTTAGGATGGGGCTGTAGATCACATTGAAATCTATGGGGGCGCAGTCCCAAGACAGCATTTAAGATCCACGTACGGAGTAATCGTCGCTGCTAAACCTGTTCATAATTCTCGGATATTCGTCTTGTAAATTATACTTCGATTGTTCCTTGAATGAAAGACTTTCGTCCTTCCTTTAAGAGAGAATCGACGGAGCATTATTAGCCTGGCAGTGAAAGTTTCTCTCCGAGGACGCTTGAAACAAATACGGGAGGGAGCGGTTATCAATAAAGGACACCGATCGTTCGTCGCCCCTTGCCCTCCCCTCCGCCGGAGTTTCAGTATCCATCTCTCGCTCACGCCGGTCAATGCGCGTGGACGCGGGGTTTGTTAACCCCGAACCGAAATAGATGAAGCAGGACGCGGCGACTGCGGGGGAGACGGAGCAGCATTGTCAGGGAAAACCTGCGAGGACCTGCCTAGTTCTGGGGGCAGAAATGCTAACTTTGCGGGTAATCCGGGACAACGCCTTTCTCCCACGTCCTTTTCTTCCAAGGCAGCTAATTGCGACCGCACACCTCCAAATCTCTGTCGGTCTCTCTGGCTGCTGCTCCATCTTAAATCGACTTAGTAGCGGGTTTCTGTCTCGAGTAGCGAAGGGTCGGCTGGAAGGGTTTTTCTCCTCCGTCTTTTCGGAGGGGGAAGACGTTGTGGTGGGGGGGCTCTGAGCTTTGGAGAGAAAGTTAGGGAAAGAGAAGTCATTCGAACTGGTTCCGCTGGAGGGAATCCCTCGGAGCGCAGCTCAGGGTGACCTGCAAGTTTCAGCTGATGCTCCGAGCAAGGGAGAGGAGGAGCGCAGCTTTGCAGCGCAGCCACCTGGCCATGTCTACTCGGAAGTAAGCCGCACTGATGGGGGCCCTGCTGCTCGGTAAGTGCGCGCAGGCTGGAGGGCTGGCGCGCTTTGCGCTCCGCTGGGCGCTGGCGGCCGCTTCCCTTTCCCCCTCGCCCTTCATTTGCTCGTTTGTGAGCACTCCGGCGCCCCGAGGTTCTCTCTGCCCCGGGGCAAAGCAGGAGCAGGAGTCGTGTTTAAGCAGCGTGCATATCCTTGGTCTGCCTGCAGAAGCCTGTCTCAGCCTGGTACCCTCTCTCTCACCTTCCTGGCGCGCGTGGATCGGCCTTTTCCAACCTGGTGCCCTGCAGGGCTGCTGGGACTTCAGCTCCCATTCTTCTGGGAGTGATGCGCCCCGCCGTTCCTCACTTCCGGAAGGCCCCAGGTTAGGGAAGGCTGATCTACCCCGCGCGGGTGGGAAGGCATCGTGTCCTCTCCTGAGGTCTCCAAGCCCGGGAGAAATCGTGCAATTCCCTCCGCTCTTGAGAAGGGATCCCAGAGGCCTCTCCCTGGCTCACCCTCCGGCGACCTGCTAAGCACGCAGGGCGAAGTGCCTGGCCCCGCGGAGTACTTTTTCAGGCAGTTCTTCTGACTGCTTCCCAAAAGGACGCCCACCCCCGGCATCCAGAGAAAGGAGAAGCTCGAGGCAATTTAACTGCATGGTTCTTAGGAAAGGACAGTCAGGCATCCCATGCAACTCCTGCGACTCTGCCGGGGTCCCTCGGGAGGTAGGAGCCTGCGGGGATTTTAGTTTAATCCTTGCTGGCATGAACTCCCCGCCTCCAGTAGCGGTCCCTGTTGGGAAACTGCCTGGCCTGCAGCATAAGGCAATTATTCTGAAGATACCTTGGTATAACTGATCTGCAGGAAGTTACTCAATAGAATTACACTCAAGGTTACTTAAGCCAGAATAGTTACTCCTAAATACCTCTTATCCAGTCTGTCAGAAGGAAGAAGGTGTGGCAAGGTACTCTTCCCTTCCCGGAGTACAGACATTTAACTCTAACGGCAATGGCATGTACACCCCGCTACTCATTGTGGGTCGAGAGAAAGTGGTACCTATTCCGGATTAATTAATGCGGAGTAGAAGGCCTACGGCGTGTGCCTCTGGCCGCGTGTTTGTGGGTGTTTGCATAACCTCCGTTACACGGAGGTTTATTTAAAAAGCCAGAGAACAAACAAGAACACCCCTTAGCAGAACCCAGCTGTTAAAACGGTCTCACATGCAAGAGGAGGAGGAGAGCAGGTAAGAAAGAGGAAAGTTCCACTGCACGGAGGTGAGTGCGCTCGAGACACGAGGAAAGGGGTCTGGCGCTCCGTGGACCGAAGGCCGCCCGCGCCCGCGCCCCCGGCCCTGCCTGAGGCGGGAGCGGCACTCCCGGTGCCCCTGGGATTGCGCAGCCTCTCCACTCCCGCCGCTGGAGCGGAAGCTGCTGCTCAGTGAATAATTCCCTTTGTATTTCAGCTCGCGTCTGCCTCGGATCGGCCTGAAAGCTGGGGACACAGCGAGGGGCTTTGCTTGTATTTATGGAAGTGATTTAAGGATCCACTTGTGCGCGTGTCTCTCAATCGCTGGGAATAAATAGGCCATTCTCCCAAGCGCAGGCTTCCCTGCTAGGCGCCTTCTGCCCGCGTCGAGCGAGGGACAATTAGAGCGAGCGAGCGAGCGAGCGAGCGAAGCTGGCGCTTGGCGCCCGCGAGGCTGAGCGAGAGGCTGCGGCTCCCAAGCTGCTCAGGAACGGGGAGCCGCCGGAGGAGCCCTTGGAGAGCGGAGCCCAGGAAGGCGCTGCCCCGCGGAAGGCGACTCCCACGCCGCTGACCGGGAGAGGAGGCCGGGCAGGGGTGTCCGCAGCCTGCGCGGAAAGACCCCGCAGGGCCGGGCGGGCGGCTCCCATGCCCCGTCGGGGCGGGCGGGCGGGCTGCGGCGGGCGCTCCACCAGGGCGGCACACGCGGCAGGGAGGCGCGCTGCTTTCCGATCCCGGCCAGCGCCTGTGCGACGCGCGCCTCGGCCAGCCCTCCCGGGAGGGCGACGTGGCCGGCGGCGGAGCGCGACGGAGCAGGCGCCCGGCCCCAGGCCCGCCCGCGGGAGCGCTTCTGCGGCGGCCCGCCGTCCCGCGAGGGCTGCCAGCCAGGGGGCGCGCGGACCCTCCAGGGGAGACCCGCCTTCTCCAGCGGGCGCTGAGGCGGCCCCACCTGTCGTGCCGAGAGCGCCTCCCGCATCGCGCAAGCCTTCCTCTCCGCAGCTGGCGGCGGGGACTTGCGCGCCCTCCGGGGCCCGAGGGAGGACCGATCCATCGGCCCGCCAAGGGGGGGGGGGGGGGCGCTGGCCGGGCTGCCACGGGCACGGCTGCTCCACAGCACGAGGCGCGGCCCGGATTGCAGCGCCCTCGCCCTGCCCACGCCCCCGCGCCCGCTCTTCGGGAAGTGCACACGCCACCGGTTCGGAGCGCGCGGAACGCTTTTCATTTTATGCTCTTCTATTTAGAAAGTTTCCCCCCGACTCCTCTTTCTCCTTTCATTTAAAAGAAAAAGAGGCACTCTTTTGCATCGACGCCCTGCGATTTAACACGCTTTAAAAACCTGGGTGGCTGAGGGAAAAAAACCCAGAACGGGGTTTGATTTCACTGATCTGAACACGATTTTCACCAGGGAAAACCTGGGGCGATTTCGCACCCTTCTGTTCTGCCTTTTCCGCCTCGTGCTCCTCCGCCTCCAGCTGCTCGCTGCGCGGCCTCCTGGGACACTTCAGAAACCTGCCCAGGTCGCCGCTTGCCACGCACCCCCACTGCGCTTCCTGGCGGGGCTTGGCGCCGCCTGTTGCAAAGCGCCCGGGCTTCTTCTGCTCTTGGGCGGAAGAGACGTTAAAGAAATAAAGGAGACCCCCGAGAGGCGCATGCCTCACAGCTCCGCCTTGGAACGGCCCTGATCCTGCACCCCTTCAGCTGAAAGCAAGCTCCATTCAACTCGGGGAACCGTGGAAATGGCGCATGAGGAGCGCGATCCTGTTCATGTTTAGACGGAAAACCCCCGACAGCTCCAAAAGTCCTGCATGCTGGCTGGGGAATGCTGGGAGCTGTAGGACTGTTCCTGCCCAAACTTGCACAGGATTGCGCCCTAAGAGCGCAGCCCGCAATGGTTGCCTCTGCGAGGTGGAGGATTTCGAAGAAGTTGTGCCTTTCCGATCCGGTCACCCGCACAGAACTTTTCCCGACGCAACAACTGCAGTCGATGGAGGAGGGAATCCCTCCTTCCACAATGAACCAATCAGAAGTGGCGGATATTTCTGCCTTCCGTCCGTCCGTCCCTCCTGCAGGGAAGCCACCTCGCATCCAGAGGAAAGGCAGCGAGGTCTTCCGGGTTTCTCTTCCCAGGAACACGCATTCTCGTTCGTTCCGGGGTCCTCCCGACTTGGCTTTGCAACGCGCAATTCACAGCCAGGCTACGGGAGCTCGACAGAGCGATTTCTGGGAGGCCACGTCGAGGAAATGTCATGCTAGCTGAGAGGGAAGAAACCCGGCCTGTCACGTGCCCCTGCACCCAAACCACACCGTCTGCCTGAGCCCAAGGCGAAGCGCGTGTCCCACGTGCAAACCCGGGCGCGTGTCCCACCCAAACCCCAAGCCCTTATTTCGCCTGTCTCTAAAAACAACAAGGAGCCATCGAGACAGGGCGAGTCCTGCTTCGCAGCGGAGCTCGCGCGATAAGGCCACGAAGAGGGGCAGCCCGGGCCCCCAAGGGCAACGCCAGGGAACCCCCGCCGCCGCCGCAGCCCCTTCGCAGCCTCCGCGCCTCCTGCGTCTGCGTCACACACGGGCGAAGGCAAGAGCCACGCTGGACGGGCCCAGCGCCGCCGTGGCCCAGCGCGCCCTTCTCACAACGGCCAGCCCGCGGACCGCCGGGAACCGGCAGCAGGGCAGGCGTGCCTCACCCCGCAGCGCCTCTGCGCCCGGAGGTTGCCTGGAGCCACCAGGACCAGGCGCCACGGACGGCCTTCCGCTCGAGAAGTCGCGCAGTCCCCCTTCCACGCCCTTCGAAGCGGTGCCCATCGCGACTGCTCAGGGAAAGGCGGCTTGGCAACCTCTCCCGGAGGAGGACCGCGCCCGCCCGAGCCGGCCGAACTGGGGGGCGGGGGGAGCTTGCAGGGAGCTCCTCGTCAGGGTCGTGTCCTCCGAGAGCCAGCGCGCAGCTAGCGCCGCGGTGGTTGATGGCCACGGAGGGCCCGGACGCCAACGCGAGCGATTTAGGCATGCGGTTTTGCACTCTCTCACGGGGATCAAGGGGGCATCCAAAGACGCCACCGGGTCATGGTTCTTCTAGGACGAAGGCAGCGTTGGGGAACGAGTGTGTGTGTGTGTGTGTGTGTGTGTGTGGAGCCCAGTCCCTATCAGCCCCCGCCAAGGTAATGGATGATGGGAGCTGGAGACCAGGCACAGCTGCACTGCTGTCCCCGGTCTCCCGCTGTCCTCCAGCTGGGCCTTCTGACACTGTAATTTGGATGACCGCTGGAAGGGGGTGTTGAGCTTGCTTGGCCGGGAAGCACCTTCGCGGGGGCGCCTTCGCGGCAGCTGCGATTTCCCGCAGGCGGCCGCTTGATCCGGCCGCTGCGCGTTGACTCGGAAGGAAGCCCTTCGGGGGCCGCGGGCTTGCGTCCAGGGAAGCGCCCGCGACTGCGATCCTAGCGGACCTGGCACGGAGCCAGCCTCAGGGCCCGGGGATGAGCGCCCTGCGCCGCTCGCCTCCCCCAGCCCGGCGCCTTCCATCTGGGGCGGCCCGCAGCTGCCGTGCCGGAGCCGTGCGGGCTGGGCATGAGGACAGCTGCAGACGGAGAGATCCGGAGGGCCAGGGGCCCCAGCGGGCCTCCCAGTCGCGCTGCTCAAGCCCTCGAGGCCTTGTCAGGAGCTAAAGGAGGCTACCCGCCCCCCTGCGACACGCGTGTTGCCAAAGAACCGGGAGAAATCAGGCTGAAACCTTGACATGCGGGGACTGGAGCCCACCCGGCGCTCCGTCGTGCTCCTCGGCAGGTGGGGGCTTAGGCCCCCCGTGTCTCCAGGTTCCGCAGCTGTGGGGCCACGTAGGCGCCGAGAGCGAGGGAAGCCCTGACGCGCCGCCCCGGCGACTTGAACGGCGCGCACCAAATCTGGTCCGCTCCACTCGTGCTGGGCTACAAGTCCCACATCCAGAGCAGCATGGAGGCCGCGCGGGCCGCGGGTGCTGGAAGGTGGTGCCCCGCACGCCTGGAGGGCTCCAGATCTGGAGACGGCCGCACTAAAGCAAAAAGACTTGCCCGGGGCGAATCCCCTTTTCTCAGCCTCAGTTTCCCCTGCGTGCGTCTACCTAGGCATTGAAGGTGGAAGCGCGAAGGTTCATGGCCAGATCGAGCGACCGAACTACGACGCAGCCGGGAAGCCGGGAGGAACCGGCGCCCCTGTGGCGGAGGGCGCCCCGTCCGAAGTCGCGCTCGACCTCTCCCATGTGCGCGCGCGCAACCTGAAGCTGCAATCCGATGCATTGCTCCAGTTATTGAGAGGGGTGTACCGGGGGGGGGGGTGTGTGTGCCCCGGATCACTTCGATTTTAGCCAAATCATGGCCAAATAACTTGCTTTAAGAAAACGGTGCAGCCTTCCACTTGGCTCCCTCGCTCCTGCCATAAGGCCGTGCGGCGCACGCTCCTTCGGCCCGCCCTCCGAAAACCAGAGGATCGTAAACGCGGGCCTGCGTAGGATCGGGCGGAAAGCTCGCAAGCGCACACCCTTCCTGGGGGCGACCAGCGTGGGCAGGACTGGGCTCCGCGGGGCCTTGGGCCGGTTGTCCGGCCGGTGTTCTGGCGCAACGTTGGCTCGTCTAGATGAGGCGTGCGCAGGCGGAGTTGCGCCACGTGGAGCAGCTGAATGGGCAGAAGCCTGATTCGGATCAAGCCCCGCCGAACTCGGCGCGAGTGACAGCGCTCGGGTCGGGCTGCCGCGAACTTGCAGGCATTTTGTACGAAACCGCACGTCGGTGAACCGCCTCTAACACGATCCTTTATTTTTAAAAAGTGGAGGAGTTCTGCGGAAGAGCCTCTTTGTGCATTTACTCGGGAATGAGTCCCGGGGGACGGGGAAGGCGAGCGGGACTTGTTTCTAAGCGGGGATGTTTCCCGCTGGAGTACAAAATCCGCGGAGGCAAAAGGCTACAACCGAGCCCGTCAGCGGTGTGGGTTTGCTGCTTCCATCATCCCCAGGCTGCTTGGCCGATGGAAAGCAACGACCAGGACGGAGACAATGTGTAGCTCCCCGCCTGTAGAAGCTCTGAGAAATCTCGCTTTCTACATGTTATGGTCACTCCACCCTGCAAACTTTCCCTTTTTGTAGGATCAACCCAAGGACCACCTCCATGGAGTGAGCCCATGCGCAGCATCTATCTCCAAATATTTTGAAAGAGGGAAAGGTACGGATTGTGAGATTCAAGAACCGCTGTGCTGAGCAGGTCTCACTCCCATGTGGAGGCTCCCCAGGTGCACTTAAAAGGAAATAAGCGCCCTGAACCCGTTGGCGTTTACTTCCGAGTAAAGCTTGCAGAGTCTTGTTCCTCCAAACCCTCCTAGAATTGGAGTAGCTGACTAGTGTGGAGCCGGGATACAAACCTGTGTGCACGTACCTGACAGCGGACTCATGGGATGCAGAGGTGTGCACTGAATGGCTGAACGCCTGTGCCCTGTTCCTTACTTGGGGCATCTTTCCTGCCTAGGCAGGGGCTTCGCTGCGTGGTACCCGGAGGCGTCTGTCCCCTTGAATGCAGAGGCACTTCCTCCTGAGTCAGCAGCAGCCGTGGGATCGGGGCTGCCTCCCTGCAGTGCCTTCTTGTCTACAGGTGCGCTTTCGGTCAGGTGGGGAATTGCCCTCACAGGATGCTGCCTTCCACTGAGCCAGGCCTCCGGTCCGTTTGGCGCAGTACTCCTGACACTGCCTGGCAGGTTAGGCTCTCCAGAGGCTGAGGCAAGGATCTTTCCAGCCATGCCTGGAGAGGAGCCGGGAACAAAGCTGGGGCTTTCTGCATTCAGAGCAGTGGCTTCGTTGCAATGAGCCACGAACTTCCCTCTCAAAGTCCATCCAGTTCTAGAACTCGCTCGCTATCCACTTGGAAGCACTGGCTGGCACTGTGGGGGAATGCAAGCAGGAACTGTTTCTAATCATATCGATAGCACCCAGAGAAGCAGCAGTGCAAACACCCAGAAGGTATTCTAAGTGCAGCCCTATCCTACGCACACATATTTGCTCAACTTTCAAGGTAACACATCTGGGAACTGGCTAAATGGTGCGTGTGTGGGAAATAGCTTTTCATTACCTTGGTGTTTCTGCCAGGGCCCCTGCAGCCTTAACCACAACCCTGAAATTCAACAGATGCACCCATACTGCCCAGACACAACTGCCCGGAAGTTCTGAATTTCTGTATGTCAGGGAACTTCCTAAAGATACAAGGATCCTGTTGGAAGAAGCTGGAACAAAGGCAACACTAGTTTGCCTTTGGTTGCTAATAGGACATTTGCTAAAGCAACAGCACTCTAGTCCATGTGAAGAAAACAGTTCTTATCAGAACATACTATTTTAGCACTAGTTATGAAATAGGTCAGTATTTATGGATCTGGAACGGCTTTAATACAGACTAAACTGTAGCACTGCTGTTGCTTTCAGGACAGCAATTAATGGCTTCCTACAATATATTTGTAGGTATTGGGCACAGCACGGATGTGGTTCGCGCCCTGGTGATGGTGAGGACAGGGACTGAAAAGTTCTGGAACTTAAGCCCAGGAACAAAACTAAATGAGCGAACATTTGCATATGCTCATTCACATATGTGCTAAAGTTTGTTTTTGTCTCTCTCTAGAAAATAGGGGAAGAAGACATTTGATTTCAGGAAAAAATCAAGCAGAAGGATGGGGAGCAGCGTGACGTGAGCGGCATGTGGGCAAGAAGCCAGCTCATCCAGGGGCACCAGGGGCATGCAGGTCCCTGCAGCTTCAGTTCAGCAGCTGCTCGGGGACAGCTGGGTGGAAGGCAGAAGACTCCCTCCCGACTCGGGCTTTGAGCGAAAGATTCAGGGTCTGGCCTGCTTCTGATGGGGAGGTGCAGGTGGAACTGGGGTACGAACAGTTGGGCAATGGCTAAGAAGGAAGCTCTGCATTGCCTTCCAGAAAGAACCATTTTCTGGCCACAGTCTGTGGGGGTGAGTGTCTTTCAGAAGCAGGTTCTGCTGGTTTCAGTGGATTTTGGATTGCTCCAAACAGGCATCCCAGCATCAGCTTCTGGTCTGTTTTTCTGGTGCCTGATGCAGTGCTGTGGAAACAACTTCAGAAACATGGGATTCAATGCAATCCTGTATGTATCTACTCAGAAGTAAGTCCCACTGGATGCAGAATTGCTTATTCTCAGCTTATGTGGGCATACTGAATTCAGGAGGACTTAATTCTGATAAAACATACATAAGGTTGCATTGTCTAAGTTATACAGATCCATCCTTCCATTCACTCCTACATGGGGTGCTTGACTAGGAAGGTCCTGAGATGGTCACCCCAAGAATCAGTACTCAGGCAAGAGCCAATCCTCACTCAAGGGTGTGTGGAATGGTAGGGCAGGGGCCAAACTTCTTTGTATTTGAAAATATGCATCGCATTTCTTTTCCAGTCTCTGGAAAAGGAGACAACAGAGAGAAGTTCTTTTAGAGAGCAGGGTTCTTCCAGGCCAGAGCTCAAACACAGATATTTAAGGCAAAAATAAAGGCAAAGAGGCTTCTGAGCTTGTGGATTTTTTTGTGGGGGAAGGACTAGGTGCTCCCTTCAGTCCTGGTATTCAAAATGAATTCCTGAGCTCAGAATTTTCATTTTATTTATTCCTTAATTCTAAGGACACAATCCTAGGGATGGTTTGGCAGAAAAAATCTGGCAACTCCCTCTGTCTCTCACCCAGCTGGCTGAAGTTTTCAGGCATTTTTCTGTCTAAAAATCCAAGACTAGGCCTTAAATGTGTCATGTGCACTAGGCTGATCTCTAGGTTTTAATAAAAAAGAAAAAAAATCCAAAGTCTATTCCACAAACTTAAGATTGCTCATGGTTGTTCTAGTACTTCCTTGTACGCAGCCATGTCTTCCAAGCTGGTTTGACCTGCCTCTGATTGACTTAGGACAAATGAAGCATCCAGAGGTCCCATTTCACACGGAGTGCTTTTATTTCAATCCTGCCAGCCAGCCAGGCCTGGCCAAATCTTTTATCCAGCAAGGCGCATGGCTAATGCCTACCTAATGGCAGGTGTGTTTTCTTGCTCGCCTGTTCTAAATGGGATGCGGAGCTCCTTCCCCTCCACTCCTCCCCAGTATATTGCAAGCGCAAGCCTCTGCCTCTCAAATGACAACTCCTGGCTTAACTGCACAACCACACTCCTCCTGTTCTAGGGAATAGCAGGGTGAGCAATACAGAAGGTTGCTTGTTTTGCTCTAGCCTGCTTCTGATTGTCTCTAGCAGATCTCACAAGAGTGGATGAGGGATACAGACATTCACGGAAATACATTTCTGTACATATTCTTAGGAATGCTCTTGGTCTCAGTATTTTTCTCAGGCTTGCTTTCTCTGGATCCCTAGGCTCTGGTGAAATACTCAGTATTTGGCCCTACAGACCCAACAGCTAATTGAATGAAACCTGATTGGCAGCCAGGTCCAAAGATTGGTCCTTTTTCCCATGGATGAGCCACCAGCCAGCTTTGGGCAGGAGTCCTAAGGGCTTGGATCTCCAAAGGGAGGTGTTTGCTCAGCCACTCCAAAGCCAGGATGCAAACCAGGCATTGGAAGGCTAGGAACATGCCTGACTGATGGAGGTACAGTGCCATCTTGAGATACAGTGGGTTTGTTCTTCCAGTCAGTCGTTTGGTGGGGTTTTGGCTTTTGCGCTCACTCCATCCTCAGCATTCCCAAAGGCTGCAAAAGGCCTCTGAAAGTTCACCACCTTAACTGTAAGCAGAGAAATGGGGTGGGGATGGGGGCAGTGACACAATTTCTCCACATTTCTCTGGGTGGAGGAGAAATTCTGCCCTGCTTTTTCACAGTTAAGGTTCAGCCTCAGCAGGGGTTGTGGCACAGCCGCTTCCCCCTGTGTGTGCTATCATGGCAGATGACAACAGCAGCAACTGTGTCGGCAGCTGGACTCATTTTGCATCTTCCACAATCATTAAGGGTGTTGCAGGAAGCAAGGAGGTGGCCAGCGTGCGCACACACTGCCGAAATAAAATTCTGCAAAGTTGCCCCCGTTTCTAGGGGACTAAGAACAGAAACACCTCAGATTATACTGAAATAAAATGCCTTCTGAGAAATTCCGGCTCAGCTTTAGCTATCATTCTCCAAGGTTCAGCCCCCTTTCCAAAAGCGTCCAAATGTTAAATCCCTGAGGGGTGATTATGCCTATATCCACAATGCAGATGTGTGTAATCGTCACTGCTATAATAAAGCCCTGAGAGAAGAGCTGCCTTATGAGGACTTCGTTTGGCCTTAGCTGAAGCGTGGGAAGCTGAGGAGGCTGCCGGCTGCCCAGGAGACGATTGTGCAATGAAAGACAGGGCATTCCTACGCACTGGCTGGCATGCGCCACTAAGGTAAACAGAAGAACATTCATCAAACTCACGAGAATGTCTAGGAAAGCTGCTGCTTCCTCTCCATCCTGAAGCAATTTCTCTTCTATCAAAGCGAATGCGAATGGTTGAAAAAAAAAGCAAGGAAGGAATTTTTGGTGCAGTGACTAGTTGAAATCCCTGTCCTAAGACTTGGTTACTGGCAGTAAGAATGTGAAGCTGAAAGATGCTTGTATACTTTGGTACTGTGTCCCCTTTTGCTATTGATTGACCCACCCCTGGAATCTGGTAATCGCTCTGAACTGGAATTCAGCTCTTCAGCTGAATGCAGTTCTCCATCCCTGATTCAGAGGATACTTAGTAGAAGACTTACTCAAGATACAGTCTCCAGCACTCGATGAATTATGCCCTGTGCCCCTGAAAGACCTTGAGGGTGTTATTTCAGGGCAGCTGGCTGCAATCTGTATGGCATTTTGGAGAACAGCTAAGTTTCCAGAAGACTGGAGATGGGCGAAAGCACCCGTTTTTCCCGGAAGAGAACAAGGTGGGTCTGCAGTTGGCTAGCGCAGCCCATAAATACCTCATTGATGCTCTGCATCAGTATGGAGGGAGGTCTTGAACGAAGGGCCTCAGAATGCAGTGGCTGCCCCTTTGCAGGTCAACGTTTTATAAATGACTTGAATGATGATGTAGGGGATCCGTCAGAGGCTGTGGATGGAGCAAGGCTGGGTTCCATAACCAGCACCACAGAAGGCAGACTCAAGACGCACAAGGCAGAACCAATAACTTTTGCCAAAGGAAGGAGCACTGCACACCATATAGGCTCATGCTCTTAATTCCATCTTGTTCCTGCTAAGTCAAAGGGAATCCAATCAGCATTAATGAGAGATGTGCTGCGTCCTTATCATTTTGCTTCTGTAACATCAATACATGAGTGTATAATATTTTAAGTAAATACACATTGAAACAGATTTTTTTCCCTAGAACATGAAATGGTGTGCTTCTCTTCATGGAGATTTTGTGTTTCTTATAACGTATCCTAAAATACTAATTTAGAAAAATAACCTGAATTGATGTTCTTTGCAAAACATGGTGGAGATGGATGGGCTGGGTTCCTCAAATCAGCTTTATACTATGTTTTCTCATTTCATTTAAAATTTATTTAAATAAGGAACTGGATATTTTATATTGTTATTTTTTTGCATTTTAACTTAATGTTTGTACTTTACAAACATTTTAATTTAATGTTATAATTTAATGTTTGTATTTTTTTTAACTTAATGTTGTAAGCCGCCCCGAGGCTTCAGCGAATGGGGCGGCATAAAAATGTTTTAATAAATAAATAAATAAATAAATAATCTAAAAATGTGTTGCATGTGTTACATGTGGTCTTTGATTACACAACCTGCCAGGAAAGAAACCAACCCCCAAACCTATCCCAACCCATAATTTGTCTGTAGTTGTTCTGAATTCTCAATGGGTGAATTGAGTTGGGAAAGAAACTCCATGTATTATTTAGCGATGCTGATGGTGCACAAATTTTGGATGATTATAGGATGAGTTTAAAATACTGCAAGTGCTAACTCTTGTCCCTCAGCTCTTAATGGGATAGCAAGTCTGGCTTTTTGACTGAGGACTCAACATGGCAATCTCAACTGTCTGCTGAGTGGACACATCCAAATATGCATCTCTTGTCTCTTTCATGCACAATGTTTTTCATGGGCACCTTAACATTTGAACTACAAAGAGACCACTGGTCCCTTATTTTCTTACCCCATGCTTGCAGATGAGCATGCTGGGCCATCCAGCAGTTAGCTGAATTTGGATCTCAATGCCCAGAATGAAGCTGTGTAAATCTTTGCCCCTCTTGGCAGCTTTGGGAACCCCTGTAATGGACAGATACATAGGCACATCTTTGATGAACACACAGATGCTCCTCTCTCTCTCTCTCCCTCCCTCCCTCCCTCCCTCCCTCCCTCTCTCTCTGTGCTTATCTTAATATATGAGGCACGGCTGCAAAATTGGCACATACCAAAGTGTTAGCTCTAACTAACCTTTGCAGCAAGTTGAGGTGTGCTGTGAGATGATGGTATTCAAGAAGGTTTGACAGGTTTGACATTTCATGTATGGTGTGCTACTCTACTTTTTCCCCTTCTTCCTCCCACCCCTTTTTCTAAATAAAAGGTGACTGTTGCCAGGTAGTGTAGCAAGTTAGATACATTGCAAGTTGCATTTCAGGAAAGGGAGCCGATTCTTTCTGTTGCTGCCCCAACTCCTCAGATCAGAACCTGCAGCTTTAATTTTGAATACTGCCACCACGAAGATGCCTCTTGTTCTTTCAGTGGCAGTGTGACTTCACTTTTTCTAACGATCAAAGGCAAACTGTTTTCTCTGAATGTGGAGCTGGCACTGAGCTTTGCACCTGATCTTTGCTTACTAGGTAATGTTTATGTTGTGAGCTGCCCCGAGGCTACGGCAAGGGGCGGCATAGAAATGTTTTAATAAATAATAATAAATAAATAGGTGCTCATGCAGTATCCTATTCAGAATGTGCACGTGCCCTTATCCCTGTCAGAGCCTGGTGTTCTAGATCAGGGACGACTTCTGACTTTCCGGACAGCAGCGTCCCTCAGCTTTCCCAGAGCAGGTAATGTGAAGAATGACGGGAGCTGCAATGTCTAGCGCCATCTGGAAGGCCACCAGTTGCCCTGATATGGAAAATGACTCTATGGGACCCACTGACTTCCACAGGCCTTACTTGTGAGTAGACAGTCCTGGGAATGCAGTGTCAGTTAGATATTTTGTCTTTCTTCCCCTCCCCGTGACTGTACTGTAAGCTGACCTTAAGTTAATGTTGCTAGGGTGGGTTAAGCATATTTTAAATAAGCAGGGGCTGCATGACTAATTTGGATTAATCATCATTATTTTTGTATACTGAGAAAAGAATGTTGGTGGAGCTTCCTAATGTAAGTGGAAATGGTTTTTAAAGCATGTTGAAATGCATGGTAGAGTTTTATGCATCTCCTGATTTGTGATACCCACTACCAAAGCTTCACTCTTTATAAATACAACCATTTTGTATTTATGTGCTTTCACTGAAAGCTTAAGGCAAGAACAGTCTCTGGATTGAAATCTTTTTATTTCTCATGGTCAGATCACTTTGTTCCTGTTGAGTGAATATGAAGAAGGCAAATGATGCTCCGACCAAAAAAAAAGAAAGAAAAGAAAATCCTGTCTTCTCGGCAGTGAAAACTACTTCATCAAAATATCTCAGAGTCTCTGAAAATATTTTCGACAGGGGAAAGAAGTGATTAAAAATGGTGTCAGTGCACAGGGAAGCTTGACCTAATACTGGTTTTCTAGTGTTTGGCTGTATCTCCAGCTATGTGACTGAGCAGACAAAGCAGAGACGGGGAGCAACCTGCCCATAGTCCAGACGCAGCCACACAAGTTTCGCACCAGGTCTGCAAGGTTCCCGGTGGCCTTCTCCAATCACCGATCAGAAAGAGCAGGTTATTCAGAAGCGCTTACGATTTGCCCCCTCGGCTGCTCCAGAACACAGAGGGCAGACTGCTGACCCGACCAGCAGGGTGCAGGGAACCCGTGGTTCCTTTGGTGCGACGGATTCACTGGCTGCAGGTCTGTTTCCGGGCATGATTCGAAGTGCAGGGTGTGGACTTTGAGGACTGTGTCCTAAGGAGCCCTACCTGGCTTGGGATGGGCTGCTGAAAGACCAGCCTCTCCCACTGCAGCCTGTCTGATCTTAACCATTTCTGGAGAAGCCCTTCTTTTAAGACCGTGGCCATCAGACATTTGGTGGCAAGCCAAGAGAAGGGCCTCTTGCACTGCTGCTCCCGTGTTTTCCACTTGCTTTCTCTCTGCTGTCCTTCCACTGAGGAGGCCATCCACTTGCCAGTGGTTCTGTTGGGTTGAGTGCTGGTTTTAATGCTTAATTCCTCCGCCCCCTGTAATAGTTACATTTTTCTTATATTTTAATGTACTGTGTTGTTGTTTTGATTGTTTTAATTGTGCAAGCAGCCTTGAGAAGTATTTTTTGGTAGAAAGGCAGGACAGAGAGCAAATTACTACTAATAATTCACATGGAACTGAACTGTGGTGAGGGAGCTGTGTGAAGAACCAACTTGTGCACTGGACTTACTCCGGAGTAGATGTGCATAGAATTGAGCTGTGCCTTGTGTCCTTGGTGGGAAAACATCCATTGGCAAGAATTACACCTGTCCTTCTCCCTACACTGTGCATGGAGCCTCATCTACTGAATTGGGCAGAGCGGGGTGGATTCTTCCAGGGGCTGGGAGCCACATTATCTCTTGGATCCCAGTGGGGCCACCCTCTTGCCTGCACTTGCCTTACCAAAATTAGGCTGCATCCCTAAGCTTTTTTTCCTTTTAAAAGGGGCCTTTCCCCTCTGAATTTCACTGGAGCAAGTGGGGGTGGGAAGGCAGAGGAGCTGAACAGAGCCCAAACCTGAGACGGAGAGGCAGTCTCCACTGGTCTAACCTTCCTCCCAGGCTTCTTGTGGGAATAAAATGGGGAGAATGGTCTTGAGTGGCTCCGAGGGAGGTGATGCAAATGTGTTAGAGAAATCACGGTCATGCTGCTTTCAAAGCACCTCTCCGAGGTCGAGTCTTTCCAGGCGTGTGAATCGGCAGGAGCCACTTCGACAAACAGCACCGAGCTGCGTGGGAGCGTGGGCACACTTGCTCATGTAATGCACTCGGATTCCACGCAGAGCATCTCCATGTGTGTTCAGTCAGAAATAAATCCCAGTGCTGTTTGTCCTGGTCTGACTTATTTCCAGGTAAGTGTGCAAAAGACTGAGCTTGGAATATTCGCTCACCCACTTACCCCAACCTGGCGCCTTCCAGACGTCTTGGACCACAAATCCCAACATCCTCAATCACCTAAGATGCTGAGTGTTGTAGTCCAACACATCTGGAGGGCACCCAGTTGGGGAAGGCTGGGCTAATGTAACGTTTTCAGGTTTTCCAAACAAAGCACTAAGCTGGTAAAATCGTATTTTCTGTAGCCTGTTCAGACTAAATATAAAAATGGCACAACTGGTATATTTTCCAGCTACCTATCTGTGAATAAAATCTCACTGACTAACACTAATAAGAAAAGATTCCTCCCAGTTCCTTTTGTTTCCTAGTTGTTTGGAGAAAACAGATAAATCTTGTGCTGTGCCTTAAAGGTCAACAGCATTACAATATTCTGGGACCAAAAAAGAGTGTGCTACTGCATTCCAATCCTGAGGGCCCTTAAGACATATGTCTGGTGTTGAAACCTGGGCGCTTGTCCACAAAAACCCAAGGACAGTGTGACTTCTTCAACCTGTGCTTTCATGGGGAATCACACTCAGCAGGCAGCTTTTCTTGGCTGAGGCAGATCGCCTTTCTTATTTATTTATCTATTCATTTTAATTTAAAGTATTTTTAGCCTGCTCTTCAGTCAAAAAGCCTCCCGAAGTGGCTTACATATAATCAGCAAAATCAAGCAGTCCCTCTTCACAGAGTTGCAATCTAAAAAGAGATGACACATGAGGAAAAGGGAAGGGGAGAGAAGAGGAAGAGAAGAGCAGAACTGACAGAATGGAGTTTCTTAGCGTCCTTCTTTCATGCTTCTGCCCTTGCATTCGTCTTTATCCTACCGCGATGGGATAGCGAACGTAATGCAGCAGTGGGGGGAATTGTCAGGATTTCTAGCATTGCTATGCATGGACCAGCCATTGAACAGCCAACCAGAAAGGCCAACGGAGACTGTGCACTAATGTGTAGATAGACATGTATCTTTCAAATGCAAAATGGTCTTCTGGGGCAGCATCTGAGACGGCTACAGGCGGCTGCAGAACTGGACTCGAGGAACGTTCCTCAATGGCACCTTCTCAGACTGGGGGAGGGCTAACGAGGAGGGCACGGCAGAGTTCTGCTCTGAGCCCAGGCTGTTCAACATTATTATTAATGATCTGGATGAGAAGGTACAAGGAATTCTGACCAGATTTGTAGATGACACAAAACTGGATGGGATAGCTAATACCCTGGAAGACAAAACAGGATGGAAAGTGTTCTTGAGAGGTTGGAGCACTGGGCTGAAAAGCAACTAAATAAAATTCAGTAGAGACAAATGCCAAGTTCTGCACCTAGGAAAAAAAGAAACCGATTGCATGGTTACTAGAAGGGATGCCGTGTTCCACTTTGTTTCATTGTAAGACCGTCCCGAAACCTTGGTATTGGGTGGGATATAAAAGTTTTAAATAAATAAGTAAGTAAATAAGTAAGTAATGCTTGGTTCAACAATACTACAAGTGAGGTGGATCTTGGAATTGTAGATCACAAGCTGAATATGAGTCAACAATGTGATGTGCCTGCAAAAAAGGGAAAATGCTACTTTGGACTGCATTACAGAAAGTATCACTTCCAAATCACATGAGATTCTAGTTCCCTAGACTCTGCATTGTTTAGACCTCATCTTGAGTAATGTGTCCACTTCTAGGCACCACAGTTTAAGAAAGAAGCTGACAACTGGAAAAGGAGGGCAACAAAGATGATCAGGGACTGGGAAGAAATACCTGTGAAGACAGGCTGAAAGAACTGGGCATGTGCAGGTTTGAGAAGAAGACTGAGGGGAGATAGGATGGTACTGTTTGAGTACTTGGAAAGATGTCACAGAATGGAAGGCTGGGATCTCTTTGCTATCATCCCAGAGTGCAGGAAAAGGAATAATGGGCTTAAGTTACAAGCTGATCATCAGGAAAAGCTTCCCATCTGTTATAGATATATGAAAGTCGAACCAATTTCATCGGGAGGTTGTGAGCTCCCCCACACTGGAGGCATTTGAGAAGCAATTAGACAGCCCTCTGATGGAGGTGCTTTAACGTGGAGTCCTGCACTGAGCAGGGGGTTGCACCCGAGGGCCTTGGTGGCCCCTTTCGGCTCTGTGACTGTGTGACCACAGAGGCACAGCAATCTCAGATGCCGTGGAAGTGGCGGAAGGGAGGAGCATATGCTACCACCAGTGTCTTGTGTACTGACTGATGAGATAGGAAGGGTGCCCACCTTCCCAGCAACCAAAGGTTAACAGAGATGAAAGTTTCTCTTCTTAAAAGCAAACAGACAAATGACAAAAGTTGCTCAATTCTCTGCGACTTTCCTGTGTGCTGAATGTCCCAAAGAGTCTTGTCCACGAGTCCTGGAAGGAATTTGGTCCCTGATGTGTACCTCTACTACATTTACATGCTTTAACCTTGGTGTTGCTAATTCTCGAGGGTCATTTTTAAATGTTATTCTCTTGAAGAACCGTCCCTGCCTTTGCAAGCTTTGACATTACCTTGTCCCAGATCTTTCTCCTGTTCTTATCTCTTCTGCTCGTGTCGTCAGCTGCCATGACGGCTCCTTACCTCCAGGTGGAAGGGCAGGTGAGCAGCTTTCTTTGGCAATGATGTCAGGGTTGCTTTGCTTCACGGAATTGCTGAGAATGAAAGCTCTGTGAGCAGTTTAGTCTGCACTTCTTCCCTGGAGTCTGAACACATCACGGTGATGACATGGTTAGCTTTAGTGGCCTGAGGTCTGGGATCATACGTCCAACTGCACTTTCCGATGAAATCTCTTGCCAGGGTGCTTTGCAGGCTACATACGTTGCTTGGCAAGCCAGTCCTTTAATGCCAGGGTTTTGGAGGGGGATTTCACAAGTCCTGTCTCCTTATCTATGCCAGCCCAAAGTATCTTCTAATGTGACCCTGTGTGGTGCATTGGTCAAAGTTCTGGGCTGGGGCTGAGGAGATCTGGGAGCTAGTCCCTGGTCAGCCAGGAAGTTCACTGGGTGTTGTTGGGCCAGTCACAGATTCTCAGCCTAACTTACTTCACAGGGTTGTTGTGAGGATAAAATGGAGAGGAGGAGGGTGACAGTAGCTGTCTTGGGCTCCTTGGAGGAAAGGCAAGGTACGAAGTAATATAACAAGCAAGCAAATAAACAAGAGGGTTTCCTGATAAGCTTTTTATTGTGCAGTCACTCTACATTATATGAATTGTGGAATATTACAATTGGCTGAGACATTTTTCATTTTTACAAAAAAGAGGGAAGGAGTTCACAAGTGCCTGAAATGTTTATTCTGTCCAATGTATTTTGGAAACAGAGAATCCTTCATGGGCTTCTATAGACACCAAGAAAATAATATATTAAATTATTATACTAAATCACATTTCAAAAATAACAAAGATCACAACAAACCACTTTTATAAAGCAACCGCCAACAAGGAAACTGTTTTACTATTTTTTGCTGTATTTTCATCCCAAAAAAGGCTCCAGGAGCAGCTTACAATCAGTCGGTAAACAAGGCAGGTCTTTGCCCTCAGGCCTACAATCTGCAAAAGGAAGCAGGAGGGAGAAGGAGAAAAACAGGAGGCAGATGTCCAGCTGGGCTAACCGAAGGGCTCCGCTCCCCTCTCATCCCCCACGGCTGTGTGTGTGTTGTGTGAAATCCAACTGGAGCAGGCCCTGTTCTTCCTTTTGCCTGTTCCTGCCTCTGCCACGCTGTCTCCTTTCCCAGAGGGTCGCCGATGTCAGCGGTGTTTCATCACACGGCACATGGACTATGGCATTCACTTTCGTGCAAGCGGCAGCCACCAATCTGAAGGCTATCAATGGCTCCCGTTCTGCTTTCTAGGAGCCGCCTCCTCTGTCAGGAGCGGTAGGCCTACGTGCAGCGGTTTCTGGGGAGCATGGGCGGGAGAGTGTTGTCATACTCCTGACCTCCTTACAGGCAGCTGGCTATCCGTTGCGTCAACAGATGCTGAACGGGATGCTTCCTCGTTCTGATCCAGGGTGGCTCAGCTTATGTCCTGAGAACATCTCTCCCATCATGGATAAAAATATTTATAACACTCTTAAAGTGTTCAGCACAGCAATAAATTCTTGATATTGCATCCACCCATAGCTTCGAAAAGAAAGGCTTAACGGTGCTTTCATGGGGTGACTGCTTGTCAAGGAACTTGCTTCCATCTACCCATCTGTAACCTTGCTGCCCCCCCCCCCCGCCCCCCACTTTTCTGTCTTTTCTGAGCACAAAACATTATGGTAAGGAAGGAAAGATGGACTCGCTGCACAGTGCTTGCTCACTGGTGCTGCCAGGAAGAAACCTATGGCCCATGTTGTCTCCACCATGATGGGACAGACAATGCCTAAAATAAAGGAAACTCTTCTCCTTCTTCATCCCTGACACCAGGCGTGGGTGGCAGGTAGATCCTCAGATATTTTGGACATTAGTCCCCAGAATTCTGGGCTTCAAAAGCTTGTTCTCCACTTTTATGCATTTATTGGTCCTAAAAGTGGTAAATGCCCCACTCACTCCAGTGGACCAAGATGACTACCTATATTTTTTCTAAATTAGAAAGGAAATTATGCAAATCTGAAAAAAAAACCTTATGTAGGCTATTCAGATTACTTGGAGGAAGTATGTTTTGACTAAATGGCAATGTTGTTACTTCAAGCATTGTTAGATTTTTGACTTGGATTTCCTGAGATTAACAAAATGTACTGAATGGAGCTACTGGCTTCTGAACAAACATCTGCTTTATTAATGTACCGGTTAATCAATGTTCTTTTGATAGGCACTCTGAAGAGGTAAGAGGTGGCACATTTCTAATATGCAAGTGGCATTATGGTTATCAAGGAAATGACAACAGGGTGAGTGGATAGTGGATTATCTTCTTAATGCTAAAATGTACAAGTGCTCCCACAAAGGTGGGAGGTCTATACCCACCTCCAGCCTCACCATAATGGGAAATAATAATAGAATGCCTCTATCAGGAACTTTAACCATGCACAGTTAAACAAATCAAATCATGAGCATGATCCACTGACAATCAAGCCCTTTTAAGCCCCTTTGGCTTCAATTGTCAGGATTTCAGCAGCAATTCTAGGTGCTTTCAGCCACAATTCCAATGCTTACCTGGAAGTGAAGCCCATTGAAGGGGGGCGGGTGGGCTTAGCCATTTTCTTTTCTCTCAAGCAGGCCCTGGGCCTTCTCTACAAGGTGGCCCGTTATGCATAGCCAGCAAAAGAGCAGGCACAGATGTGCATAATATCTGCATATGCTCATGAATATGTCGGGAAGTAAAAGTAGACACACAAAGGACTGGACTTTCAATACAAAGACATTTCAGCTGCTTACCTGAGTGGCCTGACCTGTCTTCCCAAAGGCTCCGCGCTGTGAGCATTTCTTGCAGACAGCTCTGGTTCTCCTGAGCCATCCTTTCAGTTTAGCCCAGGGGAGAAGGACCTTTCTCCTCTTTCGGAGGCTGCATGCTGGCAGAGGACAGAGACAAAGCAGGGGGTGGGCAAGGCGAGAGCCAGAAGGGGCACCCCATTCCTCTCTCTCTTTTTCTTCCTCTGCTCCCTGCCCAGCAGAACACTGGTGGGAAGGTAGGTTGCTACTGTCAGAGGTCTGAATGGGCTGCTTACGGAGGGCTATATCCAACATTAGCCCCTTACAAGGCTATTCAGACTTTCTGTGTCCAGTGCCTGCTTTAGGGAGCTGCAAATGGCTGAGCGGGGACAAAATGGTAGCATAATCAGCCGGCAACGTCTGGTATTGTTTCTATAGTACACGGCCCTTTCCTCTTTGAGCCTGGCCCAACGCTTTGATGCAGCTACTTTGCTGTAGTGGGAATTCCACAACGCGCCTTTGCTCACATCACGTGCAGGCAGCGGCTCTGGTTCTACTCACGGCTTCACTTCCCCAGTCTGGGAAGCATTTTCTGGCCTGGAGGCTCCGCAGCTGGCTTCCTTATGCATTACATGCAACTTGCCCCTCTTGTTCCTCACCGGATGTTGTTCTAAGAGCGTGGTCCTCGGTGCAACAGTCTTTTAAACAAGAAAAGAAACTGCGGATCGACTTTTTCCATATCTCAGTTCAACTTATATTCCGCATTTAGACTTCACATGTCTGTGTTCCTGAGCTCAATAAACTTCCCAGGGACCAGGCAGCCGGAAAGGCAGCTTGCTAAGCTTTGTTGCTGGTTCGCCACTTTTGGACTAAGCTACCAGGAAAATGTGTCTGTCCTGGAGGCTTTTGCTTCTCCCTTGGATGCTGAAGGACAGAGTGCCAAAACAGGACGGGGTCACTGAAGAATGATAGAGCATCCATGGCATCTGGGGAGTTGGGTGGAAAAGAAACATGGGGAGGGATGACAGGCACACCTGATGACAGCGGGGCTGAATGTGGGACTTTCAGGCTCTGATATCCTGCGTACATTCGCTGCACATTCACTGCTGTTCCCTTCCAGGTCAGCGGCTGCTCAGGTTTTGCCATAGCTGTCCAGGGCAGTTCAGCTGAAAGAGCTGACCAAGCTGGGAAATAAAGGAAGGGAATTCAAGGGGTCGCTTGCCCAAAACCAGCTCAGACCTTTGCTTATCTGCTTCATTTTCCTGAAGAGGAAACACCTCACTGAGAAAGAAGACAAATGGGAGCAGAGATTTGCATCCAATGTGCATATCATACTTTGCGGACAGTATCCAACGCTGCCCTCTCACCAACAGGACCTCTGCATGCATAACAAGGAGGTCCTGAACCAAGGCAAAGGAAGAGGGCAGTGACTATGCCACCGTCCCACCTATTTTTAGGAGTGTTTCCACTCATTTTCTGGGCTTACTTCAAGAAGGTCTACTTTCCATTGTGCAAGTGATGTCCCACTCAAGGATGCAACCAGCAGAGGTTAGGGTTACTGGGTGCTACCAGTTATGCACAGATGCACACTAAGAAGTAATAAGTATAAATTAAATAGAAATGCAATACATTTCACCCAGGTATGGAAGAATCTCACCAGTTGAACTGGCTTGCTTGTTTATTCTGCTGTCCAGATGCTAACTCTTGGTGGGCATCTTCAAGGCTCATAGACTCTCCTTTCTGATGGTTCTTTGACTTTGAGCCAGACTTTGACTGGGCTGCTCATCCAAGAGAGCAGTGAAATATCCTCTGTAAAAGCAGACACATGGCCACACTAGAGGGAATGTGTGTGTAAACATGCTGGTCTCAAACTGGTTTTAATAACCTTTTGCTCCCTTTTCAAAATGTTATTGCAGGTTAACTTCCAGGGAAAATGATGGCTTTATTTTCAATTGCTTTGCTATGTTGTAATTTTTACAGGTTATTCTGCATCATGACAGTAGTTAGTCTTGTGTGTCAAAGGCTTTTTCCACAATTACGATTTCCCTAATGGTACTTTTGTTATAATTTGTAGGCTAATGGAAGTCAGCTATGGAAAGGACCTGTTTGATTATCGAGTCAATGCCCTGCAGATGCGAAGCATAATCTTCCAGAGAGAAGAGACAGCAGATGTTATTAAATAGATTCCACACTTGATCTTGGCTAAATAATGGCAATTGGTCATGAGTGTCCCTTGGATAGTGTTGCAAGGGGAGATTTGTGTTAAATTGTACATAAATAGGTGTTGCTCTGGTTAAGACTTCCTAAGGATACAGTGTTGTCTCAAAGGAAAGAACACATCATGATCCTGGTGACTTTCTTAAAGAACTTTAGATTGTGCTATATTAAAGTTGTGTAAAATGTTTTTGTCATGCCAGGATGGATAAAGATGGATAATATATGCTATCAGAGTTGGAGTCTCTGGTTTGGCCTGGTCCAGCTTGCTTCTCCTTCTCCTTCTCCTTCTCCTTCTCCTTCTCCTTCTCCTTCTCCTTCTCCTCCTCCTCCTCCTCCCTGAAAATCAGGAGATTCTCACTTATAGGCTGCCTTTTTGCCTTTCCACACCCCAGACATTCGCTCCAGTTTTTCCCTGAGATTTAGTTCATTCTGCAGTATGTGCTCCTGAAAAGAGCTGTGCTGGGACTTCTGGTAGGACTGGGTGGCTAACCTTTGGCCTAATTTTAAAAGCACATGATCAATTCAGATGCTGGAAAGAGTAATCTAGTCCTTCATCTGGGAGAAAGAGGAAGAAAACAAAGAGCATTGGAAAGAGAGGAAGAAAGGGTCCCCCTCCCACTTTTATCTCGGGTTCCACCCAGCAACAGCATGTGGACCCTGACTGAATACCTCTGGGATCCTGCACCTCTCAGCAGGAAAAGACGTCCTCACCCTGTCGTAGGAGACAAGGTACATTTTAGGTGACATGTTTTGCTGCAGGATGCTCTTCCCTTGGTCTGGAAGCTGCTTCACGCATGGCAAGCTACCTATTCATGTAGGAGGCTGAATGGATTGTGTGTTCTGAATGCACAAGGGGGACCCACAGCCACCTGGAGTCCACGCTTCTTGAGCGGAAGTGGCATCAGTCCTGCTGGGACTGCTGCAGGCTTGCAGACGAAGCTGGAGGGGTTTTCTTCACAACTTCAGGAACATGGAGGAAAAAATAGGCTCTGTAGGTAGCCAGGATTGTTCAGCATGCTGCGTATTTTTGTGTAAGTGCAAAAGTGTGGGGAATGGGGCACCTTGTGTTGTAGTAAGGGCTAAATAAGTCACAGTGAGGGAGATCTGAGAATTTCATTTTCCACAGGGTTTTTTTTTTTAAATAATGTTAATAGCAGCTCATGACTCTCAATTCAGAGTGGGATTGCAGAGGTTACACGATCCTTTCTGCTGTCTTGTTTTCTTGACCTCAGTAGTCTCCATGTCACTATTTCCCTGGAGTGTATGTGAGAAATCAATTTTTAAAGGAAGAAAACAATTTGGGAGTGTGGGTTGAACATCTCCCATCACCACCCATGGTTGCTTTTTTTAATGTGTGGAATCCTATTCAAAAACATCCCAGCTCATGTTTAGTTTGATTTAGTGCAACTTATAATATAGGCACAGAGACAACCTTATTTTAAAATAACATTTCTACAACACGTGTAGATATATTCACACCCAGATTCATAGGGTCTTGATGTGTGTGGCTGTTTCCCTCTTATTTCTCTCAGACTTCTTTCTTCCATTTCATTCTGCCGTTCCTCTGTGTGGGCCCAACGTTTAGCATTCAGACTATTTTTTTTCCAAAAAACAAACTGTGCATGAAGCGTTCGCTTAACACCTGGCAGCATCTACTCTGAAACTTTCCGATCACTGTTGGACAATGTCTACTTCTGTAATGTTTGTGGAATATGAATCTTCCCTTGCTCTCTTTGACACAGGGATACTGGGGAAATCCAGAATGAATCCACAGGAGTTTGGATTACTGTGGGTTCTGCAACAGGTGGGCTTTTTCCAGGTTGCTTGCTCAAGTGGAATGGATTCCTCATGCATCACTAAAAACACCTGATTCAATTCATGAGCAGATGATGGAACGGTTTCTTTCTGACAGTATGAAATGGAATGTTTAGAAGACAGCATCTGAACAAGACTAATGTCACCGCGCATCCCTCTTTACCCAACACCAGCTGTACTCCAGGTGTTGAATGTTACCTTGCCTTGAGGAACAACAGGAATCTCACAGGGCTGTTGGCAGCCTTGTTACCTGCTGCTGTGAGTGGCCACAGGATGGGAATCGAATTCCATGTTAGCCAGGGAAAGAAGATAATGACAAGGCAAATCAACTTGGCGGAGCTGGTGGTTCTTGGCCTTCTCTGACCCTCTGATTCCCTGGTACCCCACTCTGTTTGTGCAGGAGGATCCCTGATACCCACCGGCTAGGCATGGTGGGGGCGGGGAGAAGACATTTCCTTTCCATGACTTTCCTTAAGTTAACTTGCCTGGGATCACAGACCACAGTCTGTAGTTGATAGTTGGGGTCTGCTTGAAGCACAGAAGGAAAATGACACCAGGGATTAACTGGGGTGCATCTGGGAAGAGAAATGTGTCACTGCCAGGAGCGATGGTGACAGGCGTTCCATCAGGGCCCTTTTGGGAGCAAGGTTGGAGCCTTTCTGCCTAGCCTTGCCTTTTTCCTATCTTTAGCTTTTATTTCATGATGTGAAACATAGAAACAGAGCGAGTCGGAAGGGGCCTCCTGGGCCATCAAGTCTGACTTCCGGCTCCAGCCGGCTCCGCTCACGACATGCCCACCGTGTGGACGTCCAGCCTATCCTTGAACACCCACACCAATGGGGCCTCAACCACCTCCCGTGGAAGCCCATTCCACACCCTCGGGGTCCTGACTGTCAGGAAGTGCTTCCTGGCATCTAAATGGAACCTGGGTTCCCTGAGCTTTGCTCTGTTGGAGCGCATCCTGCCTTTCTCTGCAGGGGAGAACAGGTCTCTACCCACCTCTGTGTGACATCCCCTTACATACCTGTATGTTGCCAACAGATCCCCTCTGAGTCTCCTCTTCTCCAGGCTGAAGAAGAGTTCCCTCAGTCTCGCCTCATACGGCATCCCCTGCAAACCGGCCACCAACCTTGTGGCCCTACGCTGCACTGACTCCAACCTGGCTATATCCTTTCTGTAATGAGGGGCCCAAAACTGAGCACAATACTCCAGTTGCGGGCGCATCAGAGTTGTATGGAGTAGTAGTAATACCTCTCTCGATCTAGAAGCCGCACTTCTGGCTATGCAACCAAGGGTGGCGTTCACCTTCTTAACCACCGCATCACGCTGCTGACTCATGTTTAGCCTGCAGTCAACCAGCACCCTGAGTGTGCTTCTATAGGTGTTTTGTATTGCAGTGTATTGCACTCTGATATGTGTTTTATCATATCCCTTGATTACTTTGAAAGACTCTAGAAGAAAAGAGACAGATGCACTCAGGTGTCTCTTGTGCAAGCCAAGCATCCTGCATTATAGTGCAAGGGACCTGGAGGAGAAGTAGCTGCAGATGGCAGAGGAGGTGGTTGTCAGACACCTTGGGCTGGTCCTGCCCATTCCTGTCCCTGTCTGAACATTTGATTGGTCCACTGATTTGGGGAATGGTTTTAAAGGAAAAGTACACTGCAGTTGCTAAGCAACTGCCTGGGCCTAGTAAAATGGACTGCTAGTCCAAGTCTGGTATTTTGTTGGCGCAAACTGCAAGGACAGGGAGGTGGCTAGAGTCTCAGACCCCAAGGGGAACAAGCTGTTCTTGCACCTTGATTTGCAATCCTGTTTTTGCAGCAGTATCAGTTAAAAATGTTGTGTTGATGAGATCAGAGAGAGTGGAGGCCAGTGGTCCTGGATCATGCCAGGTCATGAAAGGTTGTTTGGCATTTCAGATGGAGACAAAAGCTTTTGCTCCTTCCTGATGCTGATCATACTAAATACTGCACATTCCTCACATGCCCAGCCTGAGCTCCTTTAGCCAGGACTCCTTTGCTGCTGCCCCAGCTACTTTTCAGCCACGTCTTTTCTCCCCTTTCTAAACCTCCTGTGCAGACACAGAGTGGCTTCCAGAGTGGCTGCCATCTGGACTAAACAGGTCTGGAACAGGGTTGAAACTGTGACAAAGTCCCCAAAGACTCTCAGAACCAAACACCTCCCCTGCCATACCCAAATGCTGGGCACACGGTTGACACTTTTAGCCTTTGAAGGATCTAGTGGAGGATTGTGGTTGTGTGCTACAACCAGGCCTCAAGCTAATCTAGCAGCGTTGCTTCCTTGCCTTATATTAAAACAGAGATGCCCTAGGATCTGTGAGTGCTGTGGAGAGCAAGATTGCTGCAGTGCAAGCTTTTCACGGCAGGGAAAGGGTTTCTCCTTCCATCTGAACGCATCCGCTCCCTCCCCCCTCAGCGAGTTTGCTTATGTAGTTTCTAGCATGCCCTTTACCTGCCAAACTGTATTTGATCTAAGCTTCCTTCCTCAGGGGTCTACAATCAGCTCTAAAAAGCCGTGCATGAACTGGGACCTGAGGAACCCGAAACTCTGCAGCCAGGGTTCAGGACGCATCTCCCGAGGCCCTCCGTGTTTACCCACTGTTGCAACAGTGTCTGAGGAGCATATTAATATGCCCATTAGTAGTGGAAGCCTATTTAATTTGGGGGTCAGGCAGCAAAAAAGAATATTTCTCCTCCTCCTCCTTCTCCTCCACTCTATCCCTCCCCTTTCATTGCTCTACCTGGACAGTAACTAGCTGAACATTTACAACTCTGAATGATATAATGCAATTAAGACTCTCTATAACACTCTAATTTGCATATCTCATTATATAGAGTGACACCATTAGAAGACATGTGTTGAAGCTTTCAGAATGATTATGATATGTGAAGGTATTGGAGGCCATGAATATGGCTCGCTGGAAAGCAGTGCGCTGAGTGCGCCGGCACGGCACTGAATTCTCACAAGCGCCACATCACTTACTAGGTATTTTTAATGGGAAATAATAGATCCTGGAGGGCTAAAGTCAATCAGCTCTTCTTCAGATGAAACTCCCATTGACTTGAGTGAGGCAAGAGGATTTACCTCTGAGAGAGAGCGAGAGAGAGAGTGCTAATTAGTGACTGGATTTGGTCTAGCAATAGAAACAGGCTTGCTACTGGTTTAAAAATAAAACTCGGGGCATGCCTGTGAGGAAGGCAGATTCTCTTCTATGAGCAATATTCATGTCTGTGTTTCTGCTGTGCTGTAAAAAACAGGATCTTATCTCTTCCTTCCTCTGGCTATTAGAAACATGTACTAATAGAGAGTTTGGTAGGAAGTAGAAAGCAATGGAAGGATCCTGCCCAGCAGCTGAACAGAATGCAGTCATGTCTCCCACAGTGTAAGGCTGATACATTTGACAAAGAACCCTGCATGGAGAGGAGGACTTCACTCATGTATAGGGGAGTAAGAACATCGGCATATCTTTCAATATGCATATGTATATTTGATTATTTACACTTGATCGTACTGAGTAGATGTTTGAACGAGCATATACTTGATGCACATTTGAAACTATACTTTTGATCCTCTAACTGTGGTCCAGTGCACACTTTTCTGGGAGGAAGCCCTTTTGAACACTGTGGGACATGCCTCTGTGAACGTGTGCTTAGGTTTGCTCTCTTAGGCTGCAATCCTCTACATGCTCAGCCAGGAACAAATCCTTTTGAACACTTTTGAGGAGACATGTATGGTAAGGTTTGGCATAGCTCTATTCATCTATGATTTGGTAGATTTCCTGGAGTTGGAAAGGCTTCTATTATTTATGCTTTTGGGAGTTAAGTTTTGTTAGTTAACTTGCTGGCTGATAATTTTTGGATCATTAAAATTAGATGCAATGCATTGATTTAAATTTAGATTCCAAATCAGTGTGACATGTTTGTGGTTTTAAATATTAAGGAAGTGCATGCATGTGGGATTATCCGATGTGTACAAAAATAATACCCCACTGAGAATATCCAGAAAGTACCTCATGTGGATACATAATGCACTTTTTCAATGGGCACAATCCCACTTTTGATGCATTTGGAGAATCTGCACACATTAAATTTTGAAAGATTAGATGCTGATTTTTAGGGCCTTTGTTTTCTGTCTATATATGAACTTATTTGGGAGAGCTTAGATTATGTGATTTTGGCAGACTGAAACCAATGGGCTGACTTTGTCTGAAAGACTGGCTAGATAACATACCCTTTGAAAGAACCGCTATTCATTTGTGTTTTTCCTGCAGCATAAATACCTCCTTTTCACCAAATCTTACCTATACAGTTTCTCAAATGCATCCAGTGCCATTCAGACATGAGTTTGGCCGAATATTTACCTGAGGAAGTTCAGGTTCATCGTTTGTCATGTGCTTCATCCAAGTAGTCTGAGGTGGGCATCTCCAGGTGTTCTCATGCCCCATCCATATTTTGCATCCATGGCCATCACCTGCAGGCTTGGTAGGAGTCCTTCTGCTGGAGACTTTGGTGGGAACTCTGAGAGGGGGCCTGCTGCGGAGCAGCACCCTGGCCGCAAAATTCCTCCCGGAGTGAAGGAGGTTTATTCCTTGCTGGACTTTGGCCAGCTGGGAACACGGGACTGTGGAGACTGCTGCCACTGGCTGCTTCTAGAGATTTTTCTCTGTCTTATTATGGCGTGTATGTTCATCTGCCCGGTTTCAGTTGTGCAAGTTTTGCACCGTATGCTTTTACTGCTGAATTGTAAGTCATCTTAAGCACTCATTGAGTGGAGGGGAATTTAAAAGTGCTTCGAATAAATCCAGTTCCGTGACAATATAAAAAGCTCAGTTCTTGGATGAACAACAACAATGACGACGACAACAGCAGCAAGCATGTGGTGCTTTACTGGATCACTCAAATTTTATGCTGGCATGTTGGGGCCATTCTAGTGCTCTTAACTCAGCCTGCAGAGGGCTGGTGCAGCTCTGGCACAGGTTCTAGCTAAACAAAACATAATTTAATATGAACTGAATATAATTACTGCTCCCAAATCTTCCCTATAATCTATTTTACCTCCCATTCTTATCAGTGTCCCTTCAATTAAAAATAGTTGCGATTTGGGGTTATATAATAGTAATAATTATTGTTATTACATTTTATAGCTCTCTCCTGTTTTCCTCTTGTAAGGAACTCAGGCTGGCTTCCATGGACCTCTCCCTCTCCTTTTTATTTTCACAACCACTCTACAGTGGCAGTCGAGGTCCAAAACTTCTGGAAGGCACCAAGTTGGGGAAAACCGGGTAAGAACATTGGGCTAGGACAAGTTTGAAATCCTCACTCAGTGAAGAAACTCACAGGGCCCAGTTCCTATTTCTTTGACGTGGGGAGTTGCGGAAATGAAATCCTGGGGGTGGTGTGAATGTGGCACGCTGCACTGAACTCTGGGCAGGAACACGTCATCCTTCTGCCTGAGGTGAAGGGCAAGATGGCAGCCTTTCTGTTCTGCATTCAGGAGCCACAGAACTGGCTCTTGCTTCTTCCTTCATCACTGGCCACAGGGTAGCCTTCTGTGCTACGATGGAGTGCCGCAAGCTGTGTTGCGGGGCGCCGGGCGGGCTGTGTGGAACACATGGCTCTGTCCTCCCTTGCTACTGCTCTCCACTCACTAGCCCCTTGGGGAAAGGGTGAGACAGCCACGGGACGTAAGTGGAGATGGAGATGGGGCTGATCCATATCATTGAAACACATTTGAAAGTGGAAGGGAAGAACGACCTGTGGCGTGAAAGCAGGACCTCTCCCAGGTCTTCCCTTTAGGGGGCTCTCCTGGGTTCATGAGTGAGAACTGGGGAAGACCTCCAGACATTAAATTTTTTTCTGTAAATCGTCTATTGCAGCAGCAGGGAAAAATCCCCTCTCAAAGCACCAGGCCTTGGTAGCAAACTGAAAACTAACACGTATTTTCTTTTTAATCATGGGATGTGAATAACATAACACCTGAGTGTAGTATAATAACCCAACCATTGATAGAAAGCATTGCCTAGGAGTCATTTTAAAATTTATTTAAATTCATTTATTATTTCAAAAAAACTCCCTTTTCTTTCTAGTGAAACTCAAAGTGGCTAAGAGGCATTTAAAATAAAATCAAACATAATGTCAGCAAATGAACAACAAAGTGGCAGCAGTAAAGCCCAGCTCCTGGGCAGCTGAAAACCATCTGAGAGATGCTTGCGCAGCAGAGACACAGCACTAGGAACTGATGGGACCAAACCTCTGTTGTGCCTTCGTGCTTCAGGTGAGGAGCAGGTGGGAAGTGGTGGTGGGAGCAGGCAGGTCTCCCTGGGTGGGCGGGCCCATCCACAGCACTGCTGCCAGGCCTCCAAAACCCTCCTGGGTTGTAGCCACGCGTTCGCCTGCAGGTGGACACACAGGAGAGGCCTCAGGCGGTGCGCAGAGGGCATGGAAGGGAGCGCATAGAAGCAGGCGTCAGGAAGCAAAGGAGAGTAGACCTGATGGAGGTGGGATCACTGCTTTTCTTCCCCCACTGGAGCTCTCCGATTTACCAACCAGAGTCTGAGGCCAGAGAGACTCACTTATTTTTTTTATTCTACCCTTGGCTTTTATTTTGAATCCCAGATAATTCATTTCCATAGGATCACTTTGCCCAGGAGTGGAGTCATTTTATGACTGTGCTCAGCAAACAACGTGGAGCCAGAAATCCTTTCCAGTTTACTGCAAATCATCCAGGTAGCTACTGTTAGATCCTGCTCTCCCTTCTCACCTGCGCCTCAGGGCATCCAGCTCTGAAGCCAGAGACTGGGATCCCTCACCCCCTGGGCCAGTTCTGGTCTGCCTGGGCTCCCAAACCAGCCCCCTAGAGTTTTCAAGGTGGCCACCCCATTTCCCCAGCCATCCATTACTTGGTGCTGATCTAGTGTTGGCACAGCTTCCCTGTCCCCTTTTTGGAAGCCTAAAATGCCTCTCCCAAGGCTGAGTTACTGGCTGTAAAAACTGTAAACTGCAGCATGCCAGTTTGCTTTTGTTTGCTTTTTATGTTGGGGGGGGGATATTTTTGGCCCTGTTTCTTTGCTTTCCACTCCCCTCACCACTGGAGTGCAGCCCGTAGGAGCTTCTCAGAAACAGAATTCAGCCCTTGACGTTCTCTACCCCATCCCAAGCCACTGAGTTATTACCCTTCTGTACTTCCCAATATCTGAAGTTCTGAATGCAGTTTACAACAGAAACAATAAAATGCAGCACACAATAAAATGCAATATAAACTTTTAAAAAGTGTAAAACTGCAATATAAAATGAAATTAATAGAAAACAGACAACTGTGTCTGGATGGTTCCAATGCGAGTGGAGTGGTACATGCGCACCAGGAATCAGTCAGAATTTTGGAGATGCTATCCATAGTACTGAAACTATTTTTTGGGTGGGGGTACAAGTTCAACACCATGGATTGCGCCTTAAACATTCAAACTAAAGCCAAGAGTGCATATACAGGGCTGTACTGACACTGGGGCCTCCAGCTTCCATTACAGACAGAAACTAGTAGCAAAAATATTTAAAATGCATTACCAATTATAATGTGGAAACTGAAAAACAGCATATCTGGGAAAATATACAAGATCTTCACCCAGTGTCAAAAAGAGTACAACACTGTTGGTCGCACACTGTCCAGGGAGTCCTGTTTGGGACTATTGGGTGCAGTTTTATAAAGCCAATCAATCAATGGCCGGACAGGGCTTTCTGGAAAGCTCACTGCACAGCTGGGGTGCCACAGCAGAAAAGGCCCTCATCTGAATGGCTGCTATCTCACTGTTTTTGGCAGGAGTTTCTGGCAGGGCTGCAAGATGCTCAGGGGGCCTGGGCAGATGCAAATGGGCTCTCAACATAACAACCAGTGTAAAGGTGTTATGCTGGCACATCTTGATACAGAAATGCCACAAGGCGATTCTTCTGAAGCTGTCTGTGCAAACACACCTTTTTGGATCTGATGTCTTGTATCTCATACTGAAGTAGAAAAGGAACATATTAATATGGATTAAACATCTTTGAACCCGCACAGAGCCCAAATGCACCATAGTTTCCTGGCTGAAAGAACACACTTAATTCAGCTTCTCCATAAAAGATAATCTCTTTCCAGGGAGGATTAAGGTTCTCAGAATAAGAGGGCTGCTGTATGAACCATGTAAGGGTAGACTTACAATTATATGTAAGATGATAATTACCATGGTAATTTGGTTTCTTCATGGATGAGATTTCTTCAAACAGACTCAGAAATATCTCCTTCCTGCTTCTGCAAGCCTCTGCTGAGTTTGACTCACAGACAAAAGCTTCGGATCAATCACTTTAAGGAACTCTATGGTGCTCAGAAGCAAGTTCTTCTTGTGTGTGTGTGTGTGTGTGTGTGTGTGTGTGTGTGTGTATTTTGCTTTGTTTTAATTATTTCAAATAAATCAAAAATAGTCTTAGGTCTGTTCTTTTTGTTGTCTTGCACAATAGTTCCTTTTCTTAGCATGAAAGAAATGGCTCACATAACTGTATGGCTTCCAGTTAGCCTTCTGGTTCTAGTGAAAGGCAGGTAATGGTACCAGAAACTCCTTCTCATAATCGCATCTGTCACCTTTGTGCTTGAGGCCACAGAAACCGTTTTGGTTCCTGGTCTTTCAGGTGTTAATTTTCATTTGATGAATGTGGTACAGAGTTCTCCTCCACTTTGCTGTATCAGCCTCTGTCAGGTTGACAGACCAAACCATCACAAGAGACCCAACACTTTATTTACTTATGAATGTATTAAAACATTTCTATACTATTTCCTTAGGCAGTTGGCTCTCTGGAAGGTTTAAGAACTTAAAATACATGTATTAAAAAACCGAACATCACAAAGAGATAAAGCCAATAACATTTTCACAATATTAATAAAAACAACATATGCAACCAATAACGCTAAAGAACTAAATATGAAACCAATGACAATAAATAAAAAGAAATAAATGATCAATCAGACAATTGATCCACAGTACCACAATAAAATAATATATGATATAAAATTTCAGCCATTAAAATACTGAGAAAATAAAAAGGTTTTCTCCCGGCACCGAAAGGTGGAAAGCATTGGCCCCAGGCACACTGCTCTGGGAAGCTGGTTCCACAAATGGGGTGCCATAGCCAGAAAGACCCTTCTCCTAGCAGCCACCTTCCTTATATCCTTTATGGGTGGCTCACGGAGGAGGACCTCTGAGGATGAAGATCTGGGCAGAGGCATATGGGGGAGGCGTCCCATTCGACGCAGCTGAGCTCATGAAATTTTTGTTTCTAAATGTGATGTGCTCTTTCCTAAAGACTGGTTAGGATCCTTCATCACCAGTTAATATATACAGTGGTACCTTGGCTCACGAACGCCTCAGTCCACGACCAAATTGGGTCGTGAACAGACATTTCTGAAAAATTTTGCCTCAGGTCGTGAACTCCGCATCGGGTGATGAGCGGGATTGCACCTGTCTCCCTGCCCGAGCGCCCCTGCGATCATGCCCGTCTATGGCAGGTGGTGGGGGGAGATGGCCGTGATCTTTGTTGTTCTTTGTCACTTTGCTTCAATTTTTTGTGATTAAAAAAATACAGTTACAGAATGGATTGACCTTATTTACATTGAAACTTATGGGGAAATTGGACTTGGCTCACAACCAATTTGGGTCATGACCAGCATCCTGGAACCAATTAAGTTCATGAGCCCAGGTACCACTGTATATTGCGTTCACTATAGAACAGGGATGGGGAACATGTGGCCCTGCAAATGTTGAACTATGGCTCCCATTATCCCCTTCCATTGGCTATGCTGGCTGGGGCTGATAGTAGTTGCAGACCAGCAACATCTGGAGGGCTGCATGTTCCTCATCCCTCTGTAGAATGGCATTCTCTCTTATTCTGTAGCTACGGTTTCATCAGAGAAGCTAGCAAATATTTTTAAAGTTTCAGTGCAATACTCTTCGGAAATTAGACAAAGTAGTATAAAAACATGCCCCCCTCTAAGAAGTTGATGATAATTATTACTATTTTCATTTCTATACCTCCATATCCAAAGCTTTCTGAATGGTTTACAACAGTCCATAAAAACAAGGCAATAAAAGATGAATAAAATATCAAATAAAATCTAAAAATTATAATAGGTAAAGCATACAGAAAAGAATGACTCTCTAAAAGAAGAACACCGGGGATGGGTAATCAGCTCAAGCCCCTGGATAAGCAAGAATATTTTTAAAGCCTTGGCATAAAGGGCTTTGTGCCTAAAAGAGGACAGGGCTGGTGCCAGGTGGGCTGCAGTTTACCTTTATGGCTTTCATTTAGAGAAAAACTCTTCTTGCAAAATTACCTGAGCATCACAGTCTCTTCATAGCTACACGTGGCTTTTCCCACCCTGGACCACTTATCTTTGTTAATAATTCTGTTCCTTTGCACAGAGTTCATGTTTTGACACCACTGAGGGGTGGGGGTGGGGAAGAGCATACCAGCTATTAAATAGGCACCAGTTTTTGTTGCCTCTCACTCTCACACTTGGAGTGTGACCCTGCTGTTCAAAGACAGTTGATGATGTCCCCAAAGCTGTCCTCACACACCTTCATAGGCACCAACTCCCTGCATGCCGAGACAGTGGGGTTGTGTATCCCTGCCTTGACCAAGCTGCCCTCTCTCTGTTATATCCTGAAGCTTGTCTGACTCACTTGTGCACCACTCAGAGGTTGTGCCCAAAATGCCTGCTTCCATTCAGAGCAATATGTATAGACCTGAAGGAGGGCAGGTTGTACGCAGCAAGATTGTGGCTAAACATTGCTGGCTTTCAAATCCACATGTGTGATGCCATTCATGTACCAGAACATCACTTGCACGTTCCATCCAATATGCATTAGACTCTAGGACAGGAGGCAGGAGGGCATCGACCCACTTTGAATGTGCTTGTGGAGTCAGGGGCTCGCACAAATACCCCTTTAAATCAGTGCCTAGCAACCCGAAGCTCTCCTTGCCCATTTTTACTGCACAGAAGGTGGCAGGATTTGGATCATGGAATCGTAGAGCAGTAGAGCTGGAAGGGGCAGAGGGCCACTGGGTCCAGTGCCCTGCTCAGTGCAGGGCTCCGTGTTGAACCATCCTCCCCTCTCAGATGGCCGCCCCCGAATGCCTCTCCTGTGGCCCTGCTCCTGGTGCCTCTGCTGCTCGTGTCTTGTCTCTGGCTGCCCACCTCCCAGGCCCTGACACGGGGTCAGGAAGTTCACTTCCAACAAGGCATTTGATCCACTGAAAACCTGGATCCAACCCATACAATTTTGGGGGAAAATGGCTGTTACTTTGTAGGAACAGTCAGAATGACTGGGCAGTGTCCAGTTCAACATGTTTACTAATGTAAATTCTGCCGTGCCAGCAGGAGCAAATGCTGGGCAATTACTAAGAATTGCTTATGCTCAGGCAACATACCTGGAGTTAGCAGTAGTGTCAAACTGGATACTGTGCATGAACATTAATGTCTTCTAGTAAGTACCACATTTGTTTTCAAGATGTTTGCAGAATGCTTTATCAACCGCTCCAGAATTTTGCCAGGGATTGATGTCAGACTAACTGGTCCGTCATTCCCAGGTGGTTCTTTTTTTCCTTTCTTGAAGACAGGGCCAATATTAGCCCTTCACCAGTCATCTGGCACTTCCCCTGTCCTCCATGGTTTCTTAAAGACAATAGACAGTGGTTCTGAGAGTTCTTCCACCAGCACTTGAACGACTCTAGGATGGAGTTTGTCAGGCCCTGGAGAGCTGAACTCATTCAACCCAGCTAGATGATCCTTGAGCATTTGCCTATCAATCTTAAGCTGCAATCCTGCTCCTTCAGCTTGTACTTCACCTTCATCACGAAGGTCATAGATCTTCTTTTGGGAGAAGATTGAGCCAAAGTAGGAACAGAGCACTTCTGCCTTTTCTTGGTCATCTGCTATCATTTTGCCATCCCCATTGAACAGCTGAACCCCATTTCTTTCCTCTGTCTTTTATCACGGGCATATCTAAAGAAGGCTTTTTGCTGCTTTTAGCATCCCTTGCAAGCTTCAGTTCATACCTAGCTTTAGCCTTTCTGATGCCATCCTTGCAATTCCATGCTACCTGCCTGTCCTTTTTTGTTTTCAGATTACTTCTAGGATTTTTTTTTGAAGCTACATGGGCTCCTTCTGTTGTCTTCTACCCCTTTCCTTGTAGGAAGTATTTGTAATTGTGCCTTGAGAACTGTGTTTGCCTCTGCTTGTTAGTCTCAGCTGGCTGTTGTACTTTCAGCTTCTGTGCTGCTCTCAGCTGTTGCCGTTCCACTTTTCTGTCTAAGAACTCATCTGCTTTGATTGCCTTGAGGGTGAGCACCTGCACTAACCTCTCACCTAAGGTTCTGATCCAGCTCATGTTCCCTACACTGACTCTGGAGTACAAATGGAAAAAAGCGTAACTGCTGGAAATGGATTTAAAGAAATGCCTCTTTTGGCCTAAGCATATGAAGGTGTGTAAGGCTAGTTATAGAATTCTTTCAGGCTTTGCTTTCTGCCTAGACACAAGCCTTACATGAGTGGGTTTCAGATGATGTGTTTATGATGGACTGGAAGTGGTGGGCTGATTTCAAAATGGGGAAGAGTGTCAGCATAAATGAAGCAATGTTTACAAGTTGCATGATCTCCTAATGGACTGTTAGTGCAGACATAGGAACATTGTGCATGTACCACTGTTCCAAAAAATCAGGGCTTCAAGAACCCAACTGAACCCAACCCAACCCAACCCAACCCAACCCAAAGATGGCACTTCCCTTCACCTGCTTTTAAAGAAGGGACTTTCCCCAGATCTTTATCTTACCCGCTGAACAACCCAGTGCTGCACCCCACTTCCCTGGCTAGTACAGAGGGCAACGTAAACTTGTAGATAAGGTAATTCCAATACATTTATAAATTGTATTTGGGCTTTGCTTTAGGCATAATCGAAATGTGAAAAAGGGAGCTAATCTGAGACACAGACGTTTAGAACTTCATGCATGGGATAACACAAAAGATCAAATGTGACTGATTAGATAAACGAAGGCTGAAATTGTGCCAGTAGACAGATAACCTGTGGCGTACCAAGCTGGCCAAAGCAGACAGCACAGATCAAGCAGAGATTTAGAAGGGTTACAATTGCTCGTTCTGACACTCTCACTCTTATATGAGGTCTGGATTCTGTGGAACAATGAACAGCCTATCCGGATCAGGAAACTCCAGAAACACTTTTAAATGAGACTCCTCCAGGGGCAGATTAGGTCAATTTAAAAAGAATGGAATGAATTAATGAAAAGAGTCTTCTTTTGCTGCTGTGGATCTTTTTACCCACTCCTGCCTTCTGCAAAAGTTCTGGCTGGAGTAACTTCACATCCAGGGAAGTCAAATCAAGTAACTCATGCAGCAGATGTGATCTAGCTGAAATTCAGCTGTTGGAAGGCCCATATTTCACATTCAATGATATTTAAGCAGTCAGAATATTGGCCAGATTGTACCCCCGGTATTGGTACCTACGGTGACCTAATCTATCCAGATTACTTCATGAAAGGATTAAAAGAATAAACAGTCCCCTCACTCCATCCATAGTCACCACAAATAAAAGCTCTAGATTTGAAATAAAAATACTGCTGTGTACATGGTCAAATGAACACTGTGCAGTATTTTATACTGCACTTGAGCATAAGGAGCTTCTCTGTTTATCTTGGTAATCTTTGCAATGAACTAATCATCCCACTGTACAGGGTCCAGCTCTACTGTTAGGTAGGGAGGAGCAACCACCTCAGATGGTGCGGGAGCGGGAGGGATGCTGCATTTGCAGCCCCCAGTCATTCCCCTCTGTCAACAACAAAATAGTACGTGCCACATGGCCTCCACCAGCTTGCTGCTTTCCGCAAGTGGCGGAAGACCAAGTCCCATCACCAGCATGGAAGTTAAATTCAACTGGCAGCCCAAAGTGCTTTCTCTGCATGAATTAGGGGGTGTGCCCATGTAAGTGAACCACTTGTCCTTTGCCCCAGGTAGCAGCAGGGCTGGGGCCAACTCCGCCTATGGGGCAGGTGGGCTTCAAAGTGGGGAGAACGTGTGGGGCTCTGGAGTGTTCCTTGAACAAGTGCTTTGGACTGTGTAAAGGCCTTGCACTGGGATCTTTATGGCAAACGTGCTAGTGAGGCCAGGGCCTGCACTGCCGTGTTGCAGAGGCTGCGTGGGGACTAACAGAGGCTGGCTTGTCCGAGGTCACCATGAAATATGCATGTTTTTAAAGTGTACGTTAAAGAAAGGTGGCATCTAGACCATATATTTGCTCAACAGAAATGTAGCTCTGAGATGGATTCCACCCCCCCCCCCATTGGATGTCTGTATTATATTCAAGAGTGATGTGCTATTTTGGGGCCCTACAAGGCAGGTTGCAAGAGTAATAGAACATTATTGAAAATGTTAGTTTACCAAGAAACAATTTAACTTACTGTTAGGAAACAAAATTCTAGGGATCAGATAGTATGAAAAACATCTTTACTTAAACTATTTTAGCAACTGTTTCTAAATCGTTTCAATCCAGTTTTTGAACTGCAACTCCCATCATCCCTAGCCAGGATAGCCAGGGGTGAGTCATGATGTCCAACAGCATCTGGAGGCCAGACATTGCGTATCCCTTTCCTAAAGCTTTCAAGGAAGAGGCTAGATAATCTCCCAATGAAGGGCTTTCCAGGTGACACCACCAAAAAGGCCGTCTTGGCAAGGACATCTCAGATGGTGACAGGACCTCAGAGAGGAGCTTAATGCTTCAGGGAAAGCAAAAGGGTGGCTTGGCAGGTCAATCAGATGAAATCATCATGTGCTGGTGGCAGGGGAGAACCCAAACACACACACACACACACACCCCTTACTGTACTGTAGCAGCTGAACAAAAAAGAGCAGGTCTCTTCCATGCCCTGAAAGATGCAGCTGTTTTAGCTAGGATCATATGATGTGGAAAGGGTTGGCGGCTTGAAAACTAAAATTAAATTAAAAGTCATATAATTGGGTTAGCAGAAGCCCAGTGTGATTCGAAGCAGCTCTTTGGATCACAGCCTTTGTCTGTAATAGCTTGCTTTCTTTTTGAGGAAAGGGAGGCATTTGTGCTATCCTAATATTTTTTGTATTGTTGCACAAATAATCTGAAAAGGCCAACCCTGCTCCACGTAGGGGTGCATTTCCATTGTGGTGCGGACGTGCTGCTCATCGCGCGATCCCCTGGTTTGATTCCCGAAGAGCAGCGTGGCTTGGCGAAAGGGAAGGAAAAACGGAGGCGTGATTGGTGAGCTGTCACATCCAACTAGTACTTGGCTGCCCAGCTAGCTCTAATTAGAGACTCCTTGAGACATTTGCAATCTGACCCTTGGGATTAAGCACCTGATAGCTCCTTTGATTAAGTTTGGATGCTTTACCATTGCCTTAAATCATATTAATTTCTCCACAAAGTTGTGGGATGGCAGGTGCAGAAAAGCTAATCCTAATGATTTGGCTGTCCTTTTCTTTCCTTTCCTTTTCTTTTCTTTTCTTTTCTTTTCTTTTCTTTTCTTTTCTTTCCCTTCCCTCACCACCTCTCCCCTCCCCTTCTTATGCCTTCCTTTGGTGTGGAAGACATTTTAAGAAGCTTGCATGCTACCACTAGTTTCAGTTTTTGGGTTCTCTTAAGAAAGATGATGGCAATATGGAGTTCTGGCACTTCAAACTTACTGTGGCCACCTCAGCCCTGTGTGCATGCTATTCTGCCTTATAATTATACCGTCTGAAGCCACACAAGTATTTCAGGCCTTTATCTGTCTGTATCTACATTCATCTTCTCTGTTTATGTAGCCAGGATGGCAATATGACAAAAATGGGCACTTCTGGGCACATGTCTTTGACCTGTGGGTGATCTCAGAGGACCATTGCAGTCTGGCCGAGGTTCGAAAGCTTTCCTTCGTAAGAGTGCAGCGTGTGTCCCATGCACTTCTCCACATTTGTGTGCTGCCCTGTGAGGACCTAGTAAGAATAATGCGGGAAGGAATGTCTGGCTTGTGTAGGGAATCAGCCTGGCTGGAGATTCTGAGCTCCGCAGTCCAGCAGCTGGAGCACATCGGTCTGGAGAGGTTGCTTGAGGAAGCTGCTGCTGCTGCTGCTCTTTCTCCCTGGAAAAACAAGCCCCCGAGCATGGGAGGAATAGGCTCCGGCACAGGATCATCTGAAGCCCAGGGCCACCTCTGAAATTCTTTGAAAGTGCAGGTGGCTTGGGGTGCAGGGTCCAACTGTTGGAATGCTACGGTGGCAGATGGTTTCGCTATACCTTTTCTTTTCTTGAGAGGTGCCATTTCAATTTTTGCACTGGATATACTTGTAAATGTAGATGACTGTGTGTGTGTGTAACAGAAGCTACATTGCCGAAGTAACAAATAGCCAGTGCCCATTGCTTGATGGATGGATTGATTAATTTCAGTGTTTTTCCTCTCTGTGAGAGGGACATCAGTAAAATCAAAAAGGGCATGATCTAGCCAGAGTAGAACACTTAGAAATTAATGGGGCTTAAACGAAGCACATGCTCAGCTTCCTGACATTGAAAACAATGTGACTTAAAGGGTTTCTGCTTTTGGCTGGATTGTGTTCTATGAATTAACCAACATCCCTTAGGTCTCTGTCTTACAAAGCTGCCATTGTGTAAACATTTCTGTCAGTTCAACAGGCCTGTGAGGGCATGACAGAGAAACGGCGTGGTTTCCTGTATCCTCTTAAGCATTCCTTCCTTCTTTCGAAAATTTGATGAAAAAGGATCGACGAGACTTCCAATGATAGTGGGAAGGCCATATGTGTATAAACAGCTGTCACATAACTTACTTGCACCTTTTTTGTGTATTCAGTGTGTTATCCTCTTTGGACCAGGAATTCATCAGCAACCTGAACAGCCTATCACCCAAAATTTGGTCGGAAATAATTTCCTTGAATTGGAGAAAGATCAGCTCAGGGTGATTATCCAGTGACGAGCAAGGTGCTGCAGGAGTCCTTAGCAGCCATGGAGCAAAGTTCTCTCCATGCGGCAGTCACAATAGGCATATGTGCATGCTGGGAGAATAGCATCTCTCTCGAGCTAAAAGATTGGGTGAGGAACATTTAGGAAATGTTGTATCCCTGCAGCAGACGGCACAATCAGGAAAATGTGTGGACTGAAAACTCAAGACACATTCCTTACAGGAAATAAATGTGCGGAGGAAGCCTCGCAGTTTCCTATAGCTCTGCTGTCCATGGTACTGATCAGAATGGGTCATGCTAGCGTTATTTCTGCTCTACCGAATGGATGCTGACAATGTAACTTTGACCGAAGGACATCACCGAACAGGAATGGTGGTTGTTCACTGTCATTCTAAATGAACATCTTCCTTCCTAGTTGGTTGAGTTAAACCTGTTGTGTCACCCAGTCAGTCAAGACACATCTCAGCCGTAACATTTCATAAAATATAGTGAGCTTATATGCTATGCCCAAGTTTGCTGAAATGGTGTTAATTCATTTCATTTGTTTAATACTAAGCAAGATTGAGTGATGATTCTGATTTTGTACGTATAATATGTAAGCAGATGCGAACCCCTTTAGGTGAGCAATGGGGTACTTTTTTTGTTCCATCTAGGCCTTCTTTTTGAGTGATGTCCACTGGACTGCCATGCACTATGGAATACCTGGAAGAACCGCTGTTTCAAGGCGCATTACCACCACAGTATACCAAATAACAGCATCATGACAAGAACATCCATCACATTGAATTATACAGCCATCAGCGATTTGGCATAAAAATCAAGGCATGGTAATGCAGTGTTACTAGATAAATGTCACCTGCTTTGAAAATAAACATTTTTAGGTTTGCTGTTTTTAATAGACCAAGGCAAGTTTGGATGTTCTTATCTGTTCTGTCTGACATCTTGCTGGGAGATGCCTTTAGCGTTTTGTTGTGTTCACAGTCCGCAGGCCTAAGCATGCGTAATTGTAAATAAGTTGTTCAGAAATAAGTGGGGCTTAGTTTCATGCACATATAGTTAGGAATGAGCTGTAGGGGTTTAAAGATTTTTAAAGATTGTAATTATATATATGCCTACTCAGAAGTAAGACTAGCAAATTCAATGAGGTTTACTCCCAGGTAAGGTTGTAATAAATCGCAGCCTTAATTTTCTGTAGTCTTTGAAATGCAGAGAAAGAATGTTGTTGGATAACTTGCATTTTTCGCATGTGCCACAAGTGCTAGATTTTAATCGTATGAATTACTAACATTTGCATGTGCAACAGGAAATACTGGCTATGTATTTAAGCTGAAACATTTGTAGTGAATTAACTTTAGTAGTGACCCAAAAAACCTCAGTCAGGGTTTGTCTTGATTTTTTTGTTGTTCACAGAAAGCAAACCCTTTTTTAACCTTGTGGAAGGAATCTGGTGCTGGCAGGATCTACCAAAAGGAAAATTGGACAGTATCAAATATCAGATAATATCAAATCTATTTAAGATGATGGGCTGGATTCAGATGTAAGCATGCTTAGAGTAGAACCACCGACATCAAAGAGGGTGAATTCAGTCATGATCAATTTAAGTCTCATTTCTTTTCTAGAGGATTACTCGGTGGAAAGGTGGGGCTCAGTAGTTTAGGGCAGGGGCAGTTTAGTAGCAGAGAAACTTGAGCTGAGACATGCAGTGCAATGGAACAAGAAATGATATGAAGTTGTTTGGATTAGGGTTAATGACTTAGGGGCAACATGTACATTCTGGCTGGCATGCAGCGGCAGCTTCAAATTGATTCCTGGGGTGCCCATTAATTCAATGGGTAGTTTTCATGGATTGAGTGATCATTTTGTCTCATGGCAAGGTGAATCTTTCTTCCTCTTCTGTCTACTGGGAATGGTTTGGGGCGGGGGAGAAAGAGAGAGAGAGAGAGAGAGAGAGAGAGAGAGAGAGAGAGAGAGAGAGAGGGGGCCACTTCTGTCCCGTGGAACTCCCTGCTAAGGGAGGCTAAGTTGGCTTCCTCTTTGTTGACTTTGTGCTGGTAGGCAAAGTCCTCCTTATTCAAGTAGGATCTGTTGGGCTGGGCACTGTTTTGATTCTGTTACTACCATGATATATTGTACTCGGGTGCATGATCTTATTGTTGTTTTAAGTTTTATTTATGATTGCAAACTGTCTTCTTGGAAGGAAGGCAGAATTGCAATCAAGCAACAACCTGTCTTGTCCACAAGGCCAGCTGCTTGACCATATTTTACATGTCTGTCATGCATGCCATGGCCTCTTGGCCATGAAAATACTCTCAGTGACTTTCATTGAGTCAAGCCTGCAAGTGATTTGCGGGAAAAAGTACTTGGCCAATTATGTCCATCTATAGAATAGCATAGGGATTCATAAGTTTGCCAAGCTTATCCAAGTTCTAATTCAAAGTTTCACCTTCATCCCCAAATGTGAGCTTTTCTGATTTGTTGTTCAAATGGGGAAAGGGCACACTTAGAAGAATTTTTTTTTTCTAATGCACACCCCAATGCCTTCTTGTCCCTATTAACTAAAGCATGTAAATGCCTTTTCCTCCAAAATGTGAAATTTAAATACACACATGTTCTGTAATGCAACTGTCCAAAAAGGTGCCTATATTTATAAGTGTGAGTGGAGCAACTTCTAATTTTTAATCAAGTAAAGCAATATTCTCATACATCCATATTGTAGGATTCATGCAGTGTTTCTGGAGATCTTAAACTTTATCAGGATTACATAATATCCTGGAAATACTTGGCACAGTTTTGATTTGCATTAGTTGGAGAAGTCTTGGCTTTTATTTTCTGTTTAGCCCAATACAATGTGCATTTCTATACAGTGTGCATTTGCTTGATCTTGTGTTTGCACACGTTGGCTTAAGATAGGGAAACAAGTCAAGGTGTGTGTCTATAGGAGTGGAACAAGAGGGAGAAACTTTTAAACTCAATAAAAGAGGAAATATTTGACTTGGTCCTAGCTGAGATGTCTGCTTTGTCCCCAAATATTGTTTCTTGTTGGGAAAGTTGAAGCAACGTCTCTTTCTAAATGGAAAAGAGTCTTCATTTTATCTTCATCTGCTGGGCGACTTAACAGAGCTTTGCCATTCTAGCATTCTAGTGCATAAAATTTTGATAGCATGCTGCACAGATGGTTTAAAATAAAGTGCTTTTACCAGTCAAACTCTTAGGGTGCATTCCTGTGTATATTTTGATAGAAAGTTTCCTGCAACTCCAAACGTGGCTGGCTGGAGGTTACGGGGCAATGTAGGACTTTTTTCTGCCTTAACATGCATAGGATTGAGCCCTGAAGTGTACTATGGACAGAAAGGTGTCAGTTCAGTTTGGCATCTCTGCATAGCCTAAATAAGATTTAACACGAGCAACGGAGCAGGAAAACTTTTGCAGTGGAAGTTTTCAGTTTGGAGCTACTGAAACTGTGGCCCAGGGTTCTGACTTTCTACAGTTGGCGGGTTTTCAATAGTTTAAATAGTTCAGAGATGTTCATACTCAAAACTTCAGAGGAATTTGGTGTATGCCTTGTCAAAATGAACAATGGCCATTTATGCAAACAAATTAGGGACTGTTATAGCTAATTAATGGTTGATTTACAGTATGTTGGTAGCTGAATGGGTCATTACAAGATATTATTGAGACATAATACTATAAATGTTAAATGTCCCAGGAATTTGGAAGAATGTCAAAAATTACTGAAATGTAATAAATCTTTACATTCAAGAGTTTGTGCATGGCAGATTCAAGCTACCTAATTATATAATAAAACTGTGAAGAAGTGAACTTTCTTCCATTTTATTTTAAAAAGAAAAGTTATTTGCAACACTGAAAAATGGCTGGGTCTTTTTCCAGGAAAGAGATTTGGGAGTTATTGCTGAAAAATCCGGAAAGCTTCCCATCCAAAATGCAACCACAGTGATGAAAACAAACTGGGGTAGGCTAGTGGTTGCTACAGGAATAGATTATGAATCAAGAAAGTAATAAAAATACTAGTGGATGGAATGTTGCCGGTAAGGTCTCCTGTAAAGCAATAACATTCTAGCATCCATATGCCATGCTGGTAAGCTGAAGAAAAGTAATCACACTCCTTCAATATTACATTAAGCCTAAAATATTTCATGCTCCAAAATTATATAGTCTGAATGCATTCCCTTAATAAGGGAATGCAAGGCAGAGTTGACTTCTTCAGCCAGTGGTTTGATACGTTTTAGGCAGCAAAATTAAGATTTTGAATATAATACACTTTCCTAGTACTAAAATTAAAAGTTTCAGGGACTATTAGTAGGAAAACTTAAGGCCACAATGACCTGGCATATGGCCATTTATTTAATTAATAATTCTATTTTTTGTACTCCCTAATAGCTAGTGTTCTCTGGGCAGCTTACAAGGTAGAGCTTGGAAGCATACACTATAAAAGCTTAATAGATCATAGCATGAACACCTTAAAAAGAAAAAGAAAAACAACAACTGCAGACTAAAACCCAAGTAAAGCCAACAGCAATTTTAAGATTTGAAAAGTATACGCTTTTAAAAAGCAGAAGATTGAAAAAGCCTGAGAGAATCAAAAGGTCCTTGCCCGGTACCAGAAAGACGACAACACAGCTCTTGGGAAGCTTCTGTAAATATTAAAGTAAATATTAATACATGGATATTAAACTGGCTCATAGTAAACTGCACGGGTAATTGCTTCCGGTTTGGCTCGACTGGGTGGAATGGCCAAAGGAGCACGGTTGCTCTTGAGCTGGGATGGGAAACCCGGAGCTCCTTCTTCTCATGGAAGAGCATTGATTCTTTTGAAGGACATCCTGCGCTCATGTTCCATTGGAGTAGTTCCATCATGATCGCAGTCATGCTTGGGTTGCTTTGAGGAGAACAGGGAGCCAAGGGGGCTCCCATATGCCAGCTAGGGCTCTGGGGAGGAATGGCAGGTTTATATATTGTTAATACTTAACAACAACAGGTATCGCTAATATAATTATTAGTATTATTATTAATGTAATGTCGTTACATTGCATCTCTATACTGCCCATGGCTGAAGCTCTCTGGGCAGTTCACAACATTTAAGTCACCCATCCAGATTTCAAACAGGCCTGACCCTGCTTAGCTTCCAAGATGAGGCAGGATCAGGCACTTCAGGCTCTACCGAAACTATATATCTAAAATCTGTCATATCCTGTATAATGGACATTGGTGTTAACATTCATATTTTGCCTTTACTCCGTGGAGACCAAGGTGGCATACTTGATCCCCTTTCTCTCAGTTTTATCTGCACAACAATCCTGCGAGGTAGGATAAGCTGCATGTCAGTGACAGGGGGCTTCATCACCAAGTGAGACTGGAACCCAGGTCTCCACAGATATTGCCTACCTTCCAGCCACTGTGACACCTATGGTGCAGGCAGACATAAAATTAACCACATTCCGTATTAATTTAAAATATTGTAATGGGTTGCTTCAGATGTTTTTAGTTTAGATTATAAATTGTTTGATGAATGGAAATTTTCTGTATGCTAGTATGTATGCCAAAGGATTGCTGCCTTGGTCACAAACATTTCTCACCCCCCCCACCCTGCTCCTTTCTGGATCTGGTCAGAGAAATATAATTTTATCTCAGTCCCTAACTCTCTAGGAAATGCTTCTTTTCACTCTGCAGCAAACAGTATATATACATTCTGACTTACCATTGGCTTTGTGGGCAATTTGCATGCAAGGGATCACCATTGATCATGGTAATTCTAAAATAAAAATAACTTGTATTTCAAAAGAATGTTTTATGTCTCATTTGTAACTCTCCCATGGAAGTTATAACAATTCAGCACTTCTGCTTTGGAATGTGTATTGCATAGAAAGCACATGAGAGGTGTTCTTGTACTTTTCGTTGCAATTGACTGCTCTACAGAGGCGGAGTGACTATATTTTATCTACATATTTACAAGTAACGTTTTCCACAATTGAGTTTAAAGGTAAGCATTGCCTCTGAGTCAATTCTCTCCCCCCGCCCCCATTATATAGGCATGATTCAAGATGTTTTAAAATACTTATTGTGATGATGATGATGGGATCCTCTTACCCCTGGGAAAATGCCCTAGACTGATTGATTGTTTGATTGACTGTACTGTTCCATTTACATGCCACTACACAGTCCAAGGGGATCTCTAGGTGGTGAGTCTATCTAGCTATATTGCAGAGATCTTCCTTTTCAGAGGTGTGAGGAGAGAGAGAGGAGGGAGGACCAGCTCCACAATCCTCCTCGTTGTGGTGGCACCTCTCCTCACTTTTGGAATGGGGCAGCAGAAGTGGGTTGAGTGAGGCTTTGGACCTACAGGACCCCAGTGCCTCCCATTCCTCCAATGCCCCCATAAGGGTGGGAAATTATGCCAGCCCTGGAGTTAACACCCTGATGCTCCTTCCAGCACCCCCTTTTCACGAGCTTCGCGGGCCTTTGGAAGCGGCGGTGCCTTCTGCAGGGTTCTCCCCACCACACGGGTGGCTGTGTTAGTATCCAGAAGGTTAAAGTGCCCATGCCTCCAGCGTGATGCCATTGAGCATCTGGGCTGAGAACACATCAGAGAACATGTCCAGGTCCCTGCGTTCTGTTTGTCTGCTAAGCACAAAGCCTTATCCATTCAGTAGAAGGAAGCCTTCTGCATCTTAAAAAGGCTGCACAGGGAGGACTTTTGGCACGCATGGCAATTCTCACCAGGAAAGGGGGTGGGGCTCTCATGGCAGAAGCTGCACTTGCCGGGTTCTCTGTGAAGTCATGCAGGACTTGGGAAGCCTGCCAGGGGTTTGACCGTGGCAACATGCTGCACAAGATTGTCCTGCAAAAGCCTCATGTATCTCCCCAAAATGTTTGTGTACCCCTTTACTACAGCATATCCAGAGTTGCTGCAACCTGTTGTCCTGATGAGCAGGGAAAACATCAAGCTGAGCAGCCAAAGGGAAGCCTTTCTGGCATTAGCTGCTTAACCCAGGAGCTCATTCTCCTGCATGCCAGATCCCCAAGGCAGAGCATAGTCTCACACTGGGGTGGAGCACTGGCACCTTGGAAAGGGGAAGTCACCTTCCAGAATCTCTTGGGGGTCTAATTTCTTCAAGAGATACTTCAAAAGTTTTCAGATCCTAGCATCAAAATTGAATATCATAGCATTGCTAAATTGCTATGCTGAAGCAATGTCCATTTGTCTAAATGGTAAAAACCAACTAAATACTGTACACAAACTCCACAATCACAGAACTGTGGTAAGGTAGACGCCTGAACATGGTTATGATGTCTCACACTGCTTTCCCTCAGTGCTACTCTTTAGAGAAGAATTTCTGGATATTTAGTGAATATAGCAAAAATGACCACTGCCACTATGTATTCTTTACACTTAAAAGAAGTGCATACACCTTGTTGAGACCCAGTATTGAAATACAATGCAAGGGCAAGAGGCTCCTCTTTTCAGCAATGGCTGGAAGTTAGAAAAGAATACCCTTTCATGGAATTTAGTACCCAGGATAACTCTGAAATCTGCTGCAGGGAAATCCAAATTCTGCAGGTTTTGTAATCAGAATGAATTATGGCACAGGTCCTCACGATCACTGTGCCTTTGCATAACACAAGATGTATTTACGATGAATTGCTCAATGCTTCATCACTCTGTTTCACAACGCTTGGTGACTCACAGCTGAAAGCATGGCAAGCTGGTTCCTTGCGAAGGATGGTGCTTTGGAGGAGATGCACAAGCCCCATCTTTCTTGTGCTCTGTGAGAGCTGCTTCACACATGCATATTGTCCCTTTTTGTAGTAAGAACTTGTCTTAAATGACTATGGTCTGGCAAGAGTCCGCTCCATTTCACCTTTTAGACTTGTCTCTCCTCGCAGGGATTTTGATTTTGGGTACTTCAAGTCAGACCCTGTGATCTGCTTAAGGTACCCAATAAAATTCCGTGTTTTCTGATGGTCCAGCGACAATTCCTGCAGTGATGGTGCTGCTGCCTCCAATTCTGCGTTGTGAGGGAACATGGGTGCCTTCCATGTCAAGCCCAACCACAGCATGCCACTGAAGCAGCCCTGGCCTTCCCTCCAGGGAAGCCGGCATGCCATGCTGCATGATTGGGGGGGGGGGGGTGTTGAGGGAGGGGCTGCTGCTTGGAGGTCACCTGCAGGCCCTGGGTGCTGAAGGCCCCCAGTTCAGTCCCTGCCATCCTCAGGTGGGACCGAGCAGGGATGCTGCTGGAAACCTGGTGAGCGGCTGCAGCCGCGGTGGCAGCACTCGGCTAGATGAGTCCCTGCTCTGACTCAGTTTCTGTCAGGGAGCTCCATCTGCTCATGGATGCCTCAGTCTGTTCCAGGCACTCAGCGCGCGCACACGCACCCAAGTACTGAGTCAGATGTGGCCATCGGTTAACAGTTGCTGGAGTCTGTGAAGTCCTAGTTCAGGAGACAGGGAGCAGTTACTCACCGAAGGCTGTGCTGTGTAGACACAGCGCTCCAGGCACTTCCTCATGGCTGAGTTTAGTCTGCTTTTGCAACCTCTGAGGAGTGTCTCATCGGGGCTCATTGACTTGTCCCCGCAGTTGCAACCTCTCCTGCCCTTTAAACGTGAAGGATCGGCCCCGTCGGCCCCTTGACCTGGGGCTCTTCAGAAGCTCTGGCCTATGACACACAGCGCGACTGGCCATGCCTGCTGGGGCAGATGGGAGTTGTAGTCCAGCAACACCCGCAGGGTTGGGGCAAGACTGCTGTGAAGCAATTGCTTAGATGTGGGCAGGCACAATGGAGTGAGATTATTGTCTGCAGAAGGGCCAGGATGGGGCAAGCAGCAAAGCCGAGTGGAAGGCGGGATTGCAAGAGCAGCGAGCCAAGGAGGCCTGGGCAGAAAGCTTTGGAGGGTCAAGGTCTGGAGGAGTCGGTGGCCAGATTCACATGAACCCCCAACCCCGTGTGTGCTGGTGGAGCGCTGTGCGACTTGCCTGATCGCCACCACGGCTTGTGTGTTGCCGTGTCCCCCGACCCTGCAGGAGGGGAACTCCAAGCCATCCAGAACCCTCCGGCAAGCCATATTCAGGCCACAGGGCAAGCTGTGGGCCTCAAGGGCATTCGGGGAAATGGCGGAGCATGGACTGGCACGCACTGGGTGGGGAAAAGAAGCCCTCGTGCTGGCCTTTCCCTGGTGATTGGGCAAACCCAGCCCTTGAATCTGGAGGCTTTGGGGCTCCCGTGGGCCCAGGCCTTTCAGGCAGGCCGCCCAAAACGTGGGTGCAGCTGCTCGTGCGGTTGGTAGCCCTGTGAAAGACAAAACTGCCTGTCAATTAAAATAAAATGGGGCAGAGAAAATGTAAGAGGGCATACACCCTTACAGCCTGCCAAAAGAGTTGGGGGAGGGAGTCCAAATGGGCAATGAATTTAGTTTTGTCTCCTGACTGGCCTCAGACCCAGCAGAAATAATCACTGAATTGTCTGGGATCCAGAATCTGCGGAAGCGTTCTGGTTCAGTGCAGCATCTCTACCAACAGAACGGGGGGGGGGGGGGGGGGGGGGGGGGGGAGGAGCGGGTTTGCCCTTTCTGCCTTCCCCTTGTTGCCTGCTGCATGCCATGAAAATTCGCTCTGAGGGACTCTCCGAGGTGGAAAAAATGGGAGGTTGTACTGGGGGTTTCAGGAAGGGGGGAGATGGGTGGAAGGCATCCCCTGCCCTTGCTCCCCACCGGAGCCTTGTCAACAGATCCTTGCTCAGGGAGTTCTTTTGCTGGCTGGAAAAAAACATTGAATCCGACTCATAATTTACAAATGGATGTAACGGGCAAAGGCTGGGCCCACCGAAATTAGTTATCATGACAGTTGTGATGGAGAGCTTTTGGTCTTCAGTTTGCAAAATATCAGCAAAGAATAGTTCACATTTTCCCCATCTTATTAGTTGAGTCATTTATTTACAAAATTGATATGGTTGCCCCTCCACATCTGTTCTCTGCATAAAACTGAGAATATAATTCAATATTAAGATATAATGCAATATTTAAAATAAATCAAGAATACAGTCAAATGCTTTGCATTTGGCAAGGAGCACTCTCCAAATCCTCTATCCCAGCTGTTTTCTGTTTGTCTTGTGCCTCTGACTGAGCTTTCTACCAACAGACGTTCCCTTGAGCCTGAAAGAAAAATAATAATAATATGTAATCCCAAAGAAGTGACAAACCACTGAATATGTAGAGGGAAACTTTTAGCCCTTGACATTTTTGTGGTGAACCAACAAATACAGATAAACATGCCAATCTTTCCTTTTCTGCACCAGCCAGTTCACACTCCTTTGGGGTGAGGGTCTGCACTGCTACCTTTGCTTTTCAGGGAGGGGGAAGTCCTCGCTACTTTAGACTAGGAGTTGGTGACTTCTGAATCTCCAGATGTTCCTGGACTCCAGCCACCACAAGTCCCTGCAAGATGGCGAATGGTCAGTGGTGATGGAAATTGTAGCCCCGTGCCACCTGGTGTCTACAAGCTTCCCAGCCCTGCTTTACATGAATTAACTCCTAATTGTGGCATGCCACCCTTGCTTGAGATTGGCAGTAGGTAAGTAGCTCATCCTTCCCTTTTCCTTTATGAGCAATTGGTGGCTCTAGCATACAAGCTTTTCAAGTTTTACTGTCGGTCGGTCGGTCGAAACCAGAGCTTGGGTAGAGCTGCCTCGGAAATAGCTCCGTTGCTCTGCACTTGTGGGGAAATCCCTCAAGGAAACATTTCTGTGGTAGAGGAAATCGCATTTTTCCTTCACCAAGCAGTCATGCTTGACATCTGAATTAGATTTCTAGCTAGCTGGCATGGCCACTGTAACCGAGTCCTGTGTGGCTGATGGCTCTGGGAGTCTCCCAACCCCTCCAGTGATGTTGCCTTGCAACATCACACATAACAAGCCAGCAGCATTGTTGAAAAGCGTTGACTTTGACTCCTTCAAGGCAGAGTGCTCCCATGCTGTCGCACCAGAGAACAGGGGGCTCATTTTAAGCCATTTCAGACAAAAAGCAGGAAATGAATTGCACCCCTGCAGCCACCATCTTGCCTTAAACCACCCAGATCAGCGCATGCTGCCCCTTTCCCAGGCCTTAGCGCACGATTCCCCCGAAGACCATTCCCTTCCCTTTGAGGAGAAAACAAAACGGAGAAGAAGGATCAGCTACAGGCATTTTGTTGCCTGGCAAGATGACTCTCCCCTCCTCCGTTTGGAAGTTGGTAGTTTGAAGCTGATTTCAGGCTCTGGCAAGAGGACAGCAGCCCCCATCCTGCCTGATGTAGGAGACTGGCTCAGGTGCTGCAGGGAAGGCCGTGCAGAACACACGGCGCCGTCCTCCGACACCCAGGCACCACTACCCCCTCTCCCCTCGCCCCCAGTAGCTGCCTTCGGAGGCAGTGCCCCATGGCTTGACCCCCAGAGGAATGATTCTGCCAAAGGAGGAGAGGCCCACTTTTGTGCGTGCTTTGCAAACAGGAGCTTGAATGTATTTAAGTCAGGGCAGTTTTACCAGTTCCTTTACAGGGAAGGCGCACCAGTACAGTTTGTCTGCCCTGGCTGGCACAGCGCAGCAGCAAAGAGACTGAGCTGTGGCTTAGGAAGCCCCCAGTGCATATCTTGCTTCTTCCACAAACACAGATATTCGATTACGTGTGCAGAACGAGAATTTCAAAGCGCACGCATATTGGTTGTTAGTTCTTATAATAATTGTTGAGAATTCCAGAAATTAAATTCGATAGTAGATCCCTCAAAACGTCCCATGGTATAATCTCCAGACAGGAAGACAGACTCAAGTTGGGAGCAGCCTTGCTTCTGGATTGCTCCCCATCACTGAGACGTGCAATGCGTAGTGTGTCGGAGACGCACGTGAGCGAGGCAGTGGCCTTCGCGCCCATGGGCTGACTTGCACGTGATGCAGAAGTGATGGGCTGGAGCATGTGCACTTCCTCTGCTGAGTTTGGAGGTGGCGGGGATGGATAGTGCGACTTCAGGCTGCAGGACGGGGCTTACATTTGTTCTTGATCGGCCTGTATGCCAAGAGCTCTGTGCGTATAGTAAAATGCATGTAGTATCAGGAGGAAAACTGGGATTGTGATTTAGGATGGTGCTTGTGTGCATGCGGTCAGGCCTGCCAATTCCATTGCTCACACGGAGGACAGTAGGACTTCTGGGGATGAGCTGCGACAAGCAGGAGGGCTTGTTTCTGCAACAGGGCAGGCCAGTGGCGCTCTCACAAGGGAGTTCTGCCGACCTGCCCCATCCTGGAAACCAGTGTTCCCACTCATTTCAGGGCTCGTTGCCAGACGGGCTGTGCGGTGGAATGACCGAGCGGTGGGATCAAAGGGGCTGCCTGCCCGTGGTGTGGAAGTAGCAGCGGAACCTCTGGCAGATGGGTGGTGCTGGGCGCGGCCTGCAGCCTTCTCCTGGATGCACTTGTTCATGGTATGCACGGGGGGTCGTGTGGTTTCTTTTAACCTAAAGTCTCCTGGTAAGGTGGTTCAAGGCCGAATTCGATCATTGCATTCAGCTGCATGTGTGCATCAGGCCTATTTTATCCACCGGGCATGAACTTGGTTTTTGGAGTGCCACCATAGAGGCACCCTCCACATGCAGGTGGAAGGTGTCAACGGGCTTGGAAAGTCAGCACAGCGAGGACTAAGAATGACCTCCTCCTCCTCCTCCTTCTTCTCCCTCTCCTCAAAAATCCAAAGCAGAGGGAAACCCCGAATCAGCACAGGAAGAAGCCATGAGATGTTATGGGGGGAAACAGCAGTGTGCGGGGGCGGCAAGGAGATTATATGGAATGGCGTATGCTGAAAGAGGATGCAGTTGACTAGAACCCCGAAAAGGAATCTTGGACACTGCAATGATTTTCCTCATTCCATTTCTGTCTATGCACATGCATGTTCCTTGCCTAAAACATTGGTGCTGCAGCAACCTGATATTTGCATGTGTGTGCTCAGAGCAATGGGGGCCTAGTCACATGGCTGCTGTGGCAACTAGAATGACTATTCTGACCCCTTCTGTTGCAACTGCTTCCGTCTGGGCATAGGTGTGTATGTGGGCTGCATATGAGCCAGTCCCACAGGGGCCTTCTCCTCCTCCTCTTCCTCTTCCTCCTCTTTTTCAGCATGTCACTTTGACCTTGAAAATCAGCTTGTATGGTGTGGGCTCTGTGAAGTTTGAGGAAGTTGTTGCTATAAGCAAAAAGGAAGGAGGACAAGATCTTTGGCAAATGTCACCAACAAAAAACTTAGACTCTGAGCCCCAAGGGGACAGAAATACGTGCATTTGGAAAAGTTTCTTTAATTTTTTTAAAAAATGCATTTGGAAAAGTTTCTGAAGGTTGTTCTAAGATAAGTACATAAGCTGGGAAAAAGAAATGAATTAAGTTGTTAATAAGAGGAGGAAAAATGGTTATGTGTGCAAGCCTTTATTTCTATAGCTTATACAGGGGTACACAAAATTTTTAGGTTGGTGGGCACATGAGGAATTTTGATGGAGTATCATGGATGCTTTCCCAAAATGACTGCATAGGATTAACCCATTCATAAAATGGCTGCCATGTTGGGCATGACTGGTCACCAAGCACTCCTTTCCCAGTAGGGAAACCAGTGTGACTCAAAGTAAAGTAAGTTGCCCAAGAAGCTAATTGTGAGGCAGATGTGGGGTCTGAGCTTCAAACACTAAATTACTCGTCAAGCTTTAATACAGAGCTGCTAGATGGCTTTGCAGCATGCCAATTTCCTAGTTAAAGAAAAAAATTCTTTTAAAAATCTTAGGGAATAAAGATCAGGAGGGGCAGGGAACCTAATGGCTGCCAAGAGAGTAATTTGCAGGCACAACCATGAGCACCAGGTTGGAGACATTAGAGGTAAACTATCTAGATCCATATGATGCTAGAGATCCCATGACTCAAGCTTTGCACAATTTGCTCCCCTCAACCTACCAAAGCCCTGCGGTGCACCACCTCTTGGGGTGGTCAATGCGCCAGAATGCTGTGATCAAGCATCTTGGCCAAACAGATATTTGAAAAAAGGGCAGCAGGTACTGAATCACCTGCATCAAGTGATGGCTTTTAATGCATGGGCTTTATCAGGCCCTCTCTTGGAGCTGCCATAGTCACCTTCTTCTCCATGCAAGCTTCTTTAATGCAACTATAGCCTCTGAGTCAGAACAGGCAAGCCTTTGGTCATTGTGGGTAGCAATGTGTTTGTGGAAGGATCTCAAGGGGTTCTGTGGATCCTGCCAACTTGCTTGTTTCAGGCCTCTCACTCTGGCGCTCTGCTTGAGGGCACAACAAATCAATGGTGCCTGAGAAATGAAATTTCTGTGCCACCTTTCCTACAGTCACCAGTACGGAGTAGGCCCATGAATAAGTTCTTACCTACATGCAGTAAGTCTTATCCTTAGATGGTTCCTTGTTTATGTCTCAGTCTTATTCTGCCTACTTCATTTTCTTCAGCTCCTCAGAAGATAAAGGAACTGACTTGGCTTTGCAAGCTAGGAGCAGGTCTAGGTACGTCTGTGTCACCTCTGAATTCTAGAAATCAGCCAAGCTGCTGGCACTACAGTGGTTCATATGGGTAGGAAAATCCAAAAGCTGTGGATCCTAAGGTGACCGTGTGCCCTCTTTATTTTTTATTTATTTGATTTGATCTTGCCTTCCTACCAAGAAGCTATCGCTCAAGGTCACCTTTTACAGAAGACAGGATTTTGTTCAGAGGGCTGCTGGATGCATAGTCCCACTTTGGAAGGCAATTCTGTTTTTGAAGAGCTGCCTAGTCTGTGTCTGGTTTGAAGAAAAAGAACTCTTAGAAGGGAGACTAGAGAGCTTGAAGTTGCCCATCCAGAGTTAATGCCTCAACTGAATATGCCAGCAATGCCAGCCTGAGCATACACACACACAGGTCACCAGCTCACAGTCTTCCAAACTTTGGTAAGATGCACTGCATTCTATTTAAATTATAGTAATTGTTCTAAATTTGTATCTATGCATATAAATAAGGGCATGCAAATACAGTGCTAATTTACACCAACCTACCCTCTATTTTCATAATTTTCTAATGCCAATGGTCAATATTGTAATCATAGCTAATAGTCATTGTCAGAACTATCTTCCTTGAAGTTGTATGATCCTTTTAAAACACATACCAATATTTAAACTAGCAGTCCACACCACCCCTTGTGGTAGTGTATGAAACAGTGTCAGAGGAAAACAACACTTCTGCTCATTCTGCAAATTGGTTTCATTTTCTTTTACATATCTCTGGTTTTATAGCATTACCACCTATATATGTGGGTTGGATCCAGATTTATTCATACTTAGAGCCTTGTTTGCAGGTGATTTCCAAAACGTTGCCATCTTCCCTGGCCATGCTATTTAGGCAGTATATTTTTACATCGTGGAAAGGCTAGAATTATCTGTGAATGGCGGCATGAAATGGTTGTGAATCTGTACAATTATACCTCATGGTTCTGTAATACAATATCCAGGAAGGTAAAATCCTGGTAAAAATGCATAAAGGAGTAGCTCTGAATCACCAATGAATCTAGGAGCAAACTCTTTAGTAAAGTGGTGGGCTGAAAGGCTCATTTAGGCAAGGACTTAGAGTAAGTCAACTGAAACCAGTGGGACTGAAGCTAGCCCTGAGCACCGTAAGTTTCATTGATTTTGGTGCCTCGGTTCTAAGCGTGCCTAAATATGGATCCAGCCCTTCTATATGAATCTTAATTGTGTGTACTATTTCAGAGAGACTTTATCCCCAGACTGCAGATCTGTAACTATGAGCAACAGGATATATTCTCCCACCAGCGAGGCTTGGTGTCGCTCCAGCCTGCTAATGCTCCTGCTGCTCCTTCTGTACCAGAAAGGGAGAGTGGTCTATTTTGGCAGGTGGCAGTCCAGGAGGTGGGCGGAAAGGGAGAGGACTGCGTCATCCTCGCGCAGGCAGGACTGCGAAGACTGGCATGCTTTGCATGCACGGAGAGATGTCGTCTTGGTTTCCCATTTTAATAAAAGCTATATCTGCATGCATGTTATATTTTGTAACAGTTAAATGCCATGCCAGCCCCCGAGCAAGTTAATAATGTACATTCTCCATATGCTACTTAATCTAAAGCTTGTTTGTGTATGTATTCATTGAGAGAGCCAATTTCATACATGGTGGATGCTGGGCGACTGCGTCGGTGCCTCTCGTGCTCTGTCGCGGGGTGCCTGGGCAGCCGTATATTGTGCCGAGCAAGCAAGTACCCCGTGACAAATTAATGCTCTGCATAAAGACTTATCTTTAAAAAAAGTAGGGGGAAAAGCAATCTCAGCTTTGAAAGAGTAAGTTACAAGTGCTGCTCTGCCCCCACACTGTCGAGTTAGGAGAGTGAATGCCGCTAAAGTAGTATGGCTTAGTTCAGCTTAGTGGGTGGGCGAAAGAGAAATTAATCTGTAGGAAGTGGGAGGCCAACTGGCTGGCACAGACCACCAGAGAGATCTCCTGTGCAGGCCCCACTGGAAGGAAAGAGTGGCACAAACCCTGCCCAGCTGAGTTTGCGCAGGTGTTGTGCTGGAGACTAGCTGATGGGACACGGGAAGTGCCTGGACCTTCAGGCCGCTAGCCCTGTGTTCTCCATATTGACTGGCAGCAGCTCTGCAAGGTTCCAGGCAAGGCTCATCCTTGGCCTTACCTGGCTGGAGATGGAACCTGGCACTTTCGGCAGGGGCCCTCCTGGCTGCACAAGAAGGTCCAGGGGAAGGGCTGGAGGGAGCTCAGCGTGCAAGGTGGCCGGTGGCAAAGGTGTCAGTGCACAGAAGCAGTCCTTCCAAAGATCCTCAAAGTATTCTCTGGTCCTTGGCCATTTTATTTCATTTTAACAACATTTAATTATGCTGCCCAATAATACAGTGATCTATGGTACATATACTGAAATACAAATCAAACCCATAAAACTGAAAAGGTAAAATATAACATAAAAACTCAGGGGGGAAGAGTGAAATCAGTAAAGCAGGGCTCTTGCAGCACAAAGGATATTGAATAGACATGCCACAGTCTGGAAAGAACGATAACCATTCTCCTTCCCCTACTTTGCAAAAAGATGGTACAGATTTTTTATCTTTATCCTGCGGATGTTTCACGTGCTGGAAAGATGGCATGGTGGGTACCAGGAGAGCCCCTCTGTGTGGAGGGGGCTTCCAAAAAGGCCTCCCACCCATAAGCTAGTTATGGGAGCACGTGGCAGGGCCCTCAAGCCTTGATAGGTGTGTGTAGGAGGAGGACTGAAAAAACTTGAGTGCTCAGAAATGCCCTGAGAAGCTTAGGCAGGGGTGTGTGGGGGGCGCGGTGCTGTTGGACCCATGGGTGGCTGATGGGTCATTGTGTGAGCTGGCCGAGACTCATGCAGCATGGCCCTTACCTTCTTCTGTTCCCAGGCATTAGATAGCGTATGATGGGCTGCTTCATTTGGCTGCCATACGGAATCATGGGATGTGACCGTCAATTGTTCTCAATTGTTGAAACTCTTTGGATGCTTTAATTCGGTTGTAAACTGCCTTGAGGCTCACTGTCTCTGTCCTGAGAGAGCTGTCTAAAGGCACAATCCCGAGCGAGTTCGGAGAGGCTGGTCCTGGCTGGCATGTACTGGGAGCACACCTGGGTTCTAACCAAGGTTTCATTTGCATCTATTACAATGAGACCATGGCTGGCAATGCAGATTTCGCACACAAAGCAGAAAACGGCAGAAAATTATCGTTAGGACCAACAAGTTGATCCAAAGTAAAACCTGGCCTGTCCATCCTAGTCCAAACAAACATTTTCTTGCCAATTATAAAATCTGGATTTCCGTGTTTGCAACATTTGGAGTCACTCCCTGACTGGTCTTGAGTATGGTGCACAATGGATTTGTGTTGGGGGAGTGTGGTGGATTCCCAGTGTCTGGGTTCTGTGGAATTTGTCTTCGCTTCAGCTTTTGATGGAGCTAGGGAGAGATGGAGCTGGTTGGGAAATGTTGTAGCCCAGCTGCTTTTTCTTCCTGACTGATCTCTCTTGAGCGTCTTGTTATTCGCATCCAGAGCGGCAGCTGAAATAATAACTGAATAGTTTGAACTTCTGCAGACTAACCACACACACACACACACACACACACACAGAGTCCTGGAAACTATCCCTGTGGGGGGATGTTTATGGGTTGTGTTGTCTCCTTATATTGTATTTTATCTGTATTTTGTTCTTTCTTACAGCAGCCCAAACTGAATCCATAATTTTAATGTTGTGCCAAAAGTCTGTCTGTTATTTTTCTGCAAAGTTTTCTTCCTCTGTGAAAGGGGAGTTCTTTTTTCTTCCTTTTCAACTTTTAACCTCAGTCTCAGGGTGCTTTAGTATTTTCTTCTTCTTTTGGTGCTATTTTCGAGCCTACCTTAGCATTGTGAGATGGCTTATCGTTTTGCTCCCTCATGTATATCTTTCCATAGCTTTGTGGCCCCCTGGCTGCCCGTACTTTCTCTTTTGAAAAAGGGGAAGAAGTTACTCCAAGCCGTTGCCTTGTGGGCTTCAGAGCTGGGGTGGCTGCATAGAGATGGTGGGTCAGCAGAGGGCACTGACTGCTGACGCTCCCCAGCAGCTACTTCATAAGTCAGGCAAAACCACCCATAAGGGTTTCACCATTTTTCCTGCTTTCAAATTTTGTTTCAAATTTAATTTGTCTTCTATTGAGCAGAACAGGAAGGGTTGGTCAAGCAAAATGTGGAAGAAATTTTTGACTCAACACTACTTTTAGTTGGTACATCGGTTATAGATTTATGGTAAACTAAAGCATTGTATTGGTTGCGATTTCTTCATCAGTTGGTTGAATGCATTTCCTGCCTTTCAGCTGTGCTCACGATGGTGCTCTCAGTGACCAATGGAAATCAAGATATATACAAAATGAAATTAAAACATAATGTAAAGACAGATACATTAAAAGAGAATCTTAAACACAGTAATAATAAGAGAAATAGTCAACAAAAGTCAACTAAAGGAACACCTAAAACTCTTCAGCAGCAGAGCAGTACAGTCACTCACTAATGGAAGGACAGTTGGAGAAGAGGCAACCTGACCTGGAATTCTAGCCCTTGAGAGGGCTGCCAAGGGTGGCCCTCTTCTCCTCACAGGTGTGTCTCCAGTAGCAGTGCAACCGAGACAAAGGTCCCCTGAAGGGCTGAACAATGGGGCAGGCTTGTATTGGAGAACTAGGTAGGTAGCATTCAGCCAGCCCCCATCCTCCATCTGCAAGATGAGCGCAGCAGTATCGACCCACCAAGATCCGTGAGACACTTCAGTGTTTGGTGTGCTCTATAAATAATTAAGTGCTGCTATATTTATATGACTAGGAATATTGATAGGAAAGGAAATGTATTTGCTGAAAATGTTTTTCATAATGTTAAGAGAAATCTGGGGCTACCTTCAGAAGTGAAATGTTTCTTTTTATGGGTCAATATCTACTTCTCAAGAACTTTGAAAAGTGCTCTTCTGAAATGCTGCTTTAGAAACAACTTTGTCCAGATGTTCCCTAAAATGATATAGGGACTTTTCTGTTTAAATGCCTGATTTCAGTCGTATGTAAGTAGTGAGATTCACAAATACCATCTGTAAATGCTGCTGGAAAGTCCTGAAGAGAAATGGCTAGCTCCATCTATAGGTGGAAAGAGAGAATCGAAACGGTGAGCTATTAGATGTGTGATGGATTACCCAAGGCAGAAATAAGTTAAAAATAGCAGTATTATATAATAATATTAATAACGATGACAATAAGAGATTGAAACTCAAGAATATGCCACAGAAGAATGTGGAACTGGTTGTGCCCATTAAGGTGCTATCCTGCAGTCCCTGGAAAGATGCTGGCTGGCTTTCTGTTGCTGCTCAGGTGCTGAAAACGGAAGCAGTTTGGGGAAGCTTGGGAAGGATTGGTCTTGGCTCGGCATGAAATGTCACATGTTTACGGTATTTATAGCCCACCTTTTTTCCTTTCAAGGAGCTCAAGCAAGCTTATATAATTCTCCTTTTCCTCTCAATCATGCCCTCACAACATCACCCCTGTGAGGTAAGTTGGGCTGAGAGTCTGGGACTGGCTCAAGGTCACCCACTGCGCTCCAGGTAAGAAGCCAGAGATCCCAGATTCCCAGTCCCACCCTCTTAACCATCACAACACTTTATTCCGGCTCTCATAAATCCTGTTCATAGGGAAAGTCAATGCATTACTCTGCTGAGGACTATGGAAGAGCCTTCCTCTGTAGCACCAACCACCCTTTCCTCCAGGAGCACTTCCTTGCCAGGAATAAATCCAGAGCTATGGAATCTTAATGGACCTTCCTGCATACTGGGATCATAACCTGAAGTTCAGATCCAAGGGAAGTTTCAAAAGAGGCAAGAAGGGAAGGGTTGTTTGAGGTGGTGACCCCTGGAATACAGAGCACTGCCCACTAGGGTCCACTGTTGTCATCCTTTGTTGCCAAGTTAATCCTTTAATTTGCAAACATGTGATAAGTTTCAACTTCAGGCTTCCCTATAGCCTGACGTTCCTGATCCTGTCTAATCTTAGAAGCCAAGCAGGGCTGGGACTGGTTGAAATCTGGATGGGTGGCTTGTGAACTAGCCAGAGAGCTTTGGCTATGGGCTGTATAGAAATGCAATAGCTAATAATAAGTGGTCCTGTGATTTTACTATGGCTTTTTGGCAATATGTATGTAAATTTTAAAAATATTATCGTATATTGTGTTTTTAATGTTTAATTTTTTGGAGACCGTTCAGAATGCTTTGGCTATTGGATGGCATAGAAATGTCACAGACAAGTAACAACAGCAAGAGGACACATGGAAGAGTATTGGACTCCCTGCCCGGCTGAGTCCCAAGAAGCCAGTAGCGTGCCAGTAGCAGGGGGCTGGGATTCCTGGAGAGCACGGCCAGCACCGCAGCCGTCAAGCACGCCCAGTTCTGCACAGCACGTGCAAGGAGAGCGTGGACCTTTCCTTGATGGCAAGAAGCACGGGGTCTCGTACGCACTCTGAAGAGGCACCTCTTGCCCCAGGGCATGTTGAAACCCTTCCGAGGCTGCAATGAGGAAGTGGAAAGTTCGGCCTGGCCGGGGGGAAAACCCCACCCAGGGCCTGGGGAGGGATGGCCATCCGAGGGTGTTTTATTTCCTGTGTTTCTACATAGCCAATCAGGTCTTTGCTGGAGAAGGCTGAGGGACCGTAACACATGGTGATGATTTCACCAAGTGATTTAAAATAACCAGCCACATTGGTGGCTGCATGTATGAGGGCCGTAGGAAAGCATCAACGGAACACTTTATGAAGAGGAAATGCATCAGTAAAAAGGAGGCGACAGTGGTGTTTGCAGTTGTTCGTTCACATGTCTCGGAGCAAATTCATGTAGAGCCTGGAGAGAAATACTTCTCACCATAGTCCAGAAGACTGTCAGCAGGTGACTGGTGTGTCTGCCTGCCCAGCTGCTGTCCAGGTGCTAACAGCTGGTGCATGACAGCTCTTCCGGTTCCTCAACTTTCTATTGGACCTGGACTGGACAGCCCATCAAAGAGAAAATGCCTTCCAAACAAAGAACAGTTCCCTGGCAGCTCTTCAAATAGAGACCTGTCCTCAGCAAAAGAGGACACACGGCTCCCTTAATGATGCGACTCATATGGACACGTGTGTGTGTTTCCTTTACCTGTTATTTAGTATAGAGTTATTCTCAGTGAAAACTATGGCTTGGTGGATCCCCTGTGATCAGGCAGTGTACAGAGAATATCCTAGGTTTGTGCATTCTGGAATTCTTATTTTGGGAGAGTGCCTGCAAGACTCCCCTTTTCCGATGTTGCACAAATGAGCAACGTCCAGGCAAGAATTCTGGATATGCATGAAGCTGTTGGTCCGTAGTTCCACAGAAGTTTTTTCAGTGGGGATGCCCCTAGGCAACAACCTCTCCAATGACGATTGCCTGGCACCCACCCTGCTCTCCTTCTGATGCCAGGAAGGATTTCTTCCCCCCAATTTTAATACTTTTTAAACTCCTTTAAGTAGCTTTGAGCATATACAGTTGATCATTCTAACAAAGTCTGTATTGGGCTATTGCTTTACAGATTCTGTGGTATATATCTGTACTGGGCTCTTAAAACCAGGAGTGCAGAATCTCAGGAATGTGGGCCAAATGCAGCCCATGCAGGGTCCAACTCCAGCTTTTGAGAATTTTGCAGGTGGTAGTATCACCTTTACTCCACCCACTTTCCCCAACCACCAATCATTTGGTGTCTCCTGGCCTTAGCACCCCCCTCTCCCTTGTCATTCTAAAAGCTTCTCTGAAGGTTTCCTTAATGGCTGTAAGACCTTAGCTATGGTGATGTTTTTGGTATTTTGGCCCTATTTATTTTGTCTTTGGCCTTACTCACCACTGGAATGCATTCTCTTTGAGGCTGAATTCACCCCTCAGGCTGAAAGAGGTTTAAACCCCTTGATCTAGACTGGGCGGTGCTTCAGATGGGCATTTTATTTTCACAGAATTTTGCTGTGGTGGACAGATGAGGCCACCTTCTGTTTGCAACTCTTCCATGTTTTCCCAGTGCATCTCCCACCCTTCTTTCCAGAAACCACCACCAAAACCACCACATCACCCATTAGGAAGGTAAGGCAGAATAGCCACTCATAGGCTTTTGATCAGGAGCAATAGGAGTTGTCCAACTGGAAGTGCCGGCATTATGATTTATTTTGGTATTATAGTGTGTTTAGCTTTTGAATCTAAGTCATCCAAGGAATGCTGATGCAATGAAGATGCAGGGTGTCTGTGTGTAACATACCATGTCTCATGGAGACATGGACCAAACCAGCCATATCACTTGGGAAAAGGCCAAGCTGACATGTGTGAATCATGGTGAATTATTAGGGACACGTTGAGTCGTACGAGTGATGCTTCTGCTGGCCTGCAAATCGACTGACACCTCAGCTCTGGAGTTGCCTCTGGTGTGAATCCACCCCCAGCTGTAACAATATTCAACTGCATTTCATTGTACCAAAAGGTGCTGTGGGAAAATGATGGATCAAGATTCTCCTGAATAGTCCTGGGAAATATCACAGTTCTTAAGTCCATCGGGTCAGTGGTAATCCTTCAATTTTTCCTTCCCTCCTTTCCCTTTTTCTTTTCCTGTTTTTCATGAAGGAACTTTATTTTTCCTTTCTTGGTGGCTCCACTCCCAGTCAGGTCCCAAGAAGGCCTGGCTGCGATGAGATGCGACTGTGCTTGAAATGTGATGATTGCATGAGTTCCTTTGCAAGGTGATGGGATTCGTTCCAGCAGAGCTTCTTAAGAATGGCGAGCTGCTGGAGAAAGTCCGATTATGCCAGCTCTTCCTGGAATATGAGTCCGCAAGCATTCCCAGGGAGTCATCCTCCCGTCAAGCAACTTACCCACCATGACCCTGCTTGGCTTGCAAAAAGAGAAGAGAGTTTGTCATATTGGTTGTCCTGACTTCCAGTCAACATTAGGATCTGGAGGTTAACCTAAAATGGGAAAACCTATCCCTTGAGCAGGGCTTGATTGCCCTGAGCCTGAGCTGTTCTGCTTCAGAGGATTTATATCAGCCTTTGTACCCAAATGTCAGAGCTTTCCAAAGCAGCTTTTCAGTGGAAAGGATTGGCCTCTTCCTTGGCATAGCTGTCAATGATTACATGGAACATCTGTCTGTCTGTCCATCCGTCCATCCACCATTTTAAGGGCATCAGGGGCATTTTCAGATTTGGTAGGCACTGCCTCTTGCCCCTCCTCTGTGCTAGTTTCCTCCTTCCAGCTTTTTTGAGGCTGGACTCGACTTTGAACACTTCCAAAGAACCTAAGCATATTCAGACTGGAGGAATCTCCCAGCTGATCATTGCCTTGTGATAAAATAAGAAGAAGAATTAAAATCGCATTGTGGCCGCACTTGCTAATAGCCACAGCTGAGTGCTGCAGATTTATTCAGGGACTGTCAGTTCACATTGTGCAATACTGAGGGCTCCTAAGTCTTTTTTTAAGGCTTTAAAAAGGGATTCCCTAGTTAAATGCCATTAGGCATTCAATTCCCCACGCTCCAGTGTGTAAATTGTTTGGATGTTATTAGATTTAAACTGCCACTCTTTGGAAATGTATTTGCCCTGAACAAGGTTGCTGATGTCACCAGTAAGAGTTCACATTCTGGGAGAGGATCACAATTGAAACTGAGGTGTATCTGATTCAGCCCCAAGGCAGGAAAACTGGATGCAGCAGGTTCCCCCTCCCCCTCCGCAGCCCGGCTATTTCCCTTTCCTTCTTACGGAATATGCAGCTTATGAAATTGCATGAGCTTGACAAATAGGGAAGTGTTTTGTACTAAATTCAGCTTTTATTGTAAGGTTACAGAGTGTTCCTTTAATTCTGACATGAAGCACGTTTGTGTGCGTGTGAAGAGCTCGGCTCTTCCTTGCAAGCTGTTACTTGTGTGGTCCTACTGAATTCACTTGCGCTACTCTGAAGAAATTTGCTCAGAGGATTCCCACCCCAGAGACACTGATCTCCTTTCCTTCATTTCTTCTAAGGCTTCCATCCTGCCAGTCACCTAAGAGGCTCTCAGAGGTCACTGAAAAAGAAGTTGAAATGTGTGCAAAATTCAATAAACCAAACAAAAATACAATGCTATAACACAGGGCCTTGTTTTTTATTTATATTGTTTATTTGTGGTCAGTGGATGTCTGGAGAGGATTTCTCCAGAAAAGCCCTTACATTTGTGACTAAGCATAAATATATTAAATAAATAAATAAATAAATAAATAGCATGCAGGAGAGTACAGTTGGGCTTACTTTTGAGTAAACTTGCACGGGGTTGTAGGGTTGTGCTGCTGAAAGCAATGGGGGTGCATTAATTATCCCGGACGCCCATGCGGTTTATGGGGTCTGGGGCGAATGGGATGCTGGGGATCATGCTGCCACCCCTACAAGTACCTGGCACACTGCTGAAGGATAGGCTGTGTCCAGGGCAAGAGGCCATAGCCTATGGGGAAGGAGGTTGCTTCGTAGGGCTTTGAGCAAGTGGTATGACTCCCACCCTGCACCTCTGGTAACCACGCAAACATGACTAAACTGTTCTCTTGGTTTTTGGAGGACTTTGGCTGCAATCCTATATGATAGGAAAGAGCCCATGGCTCTCCAGATGTTATTAGACTACAGCTCCCCCAACTCCTGAACACTGGCCATACTGGGTGAGATGGATGGAGGCTGGAGTCCAACCACATCTGGTGGGCCACAAGTTCTCCTCTCCCCTGCAATGCCCCACTGGCTTACTTCTGCAGTAAGCTATGACTAACCTTGGCTGGGCTGTGCCCTAGCTTGTTTAAGCCATTCTGCTTTTCAAATAAGTGATTATTTGCTTTATGTTTTACACAATCATGTAGAACATATTGAGCGAGGTGACTCCTGCAGTGTTACTTCCGTAAAATAAGAGCCATTTGCCGAAGAACTGTCTGTTGTTTGAAAGGGAGAAGCAGGGAACCCAGCCCCTGATTTCAGTTTGGAAACGAAATGGCGCTGTATCACAAACGGTATATAGTTCTCCCCATTATATAGTTCTTCCCAGGTGTGCAGAACTATATCAAGGTGTAAATTGAATCATTAATAATAATAATAATAATAGCAACAGTTGAACATATCTGTATTTGTTTGTTTTCCAGTAGTTCTATACTGTTCCAATTTCAAACTCTGCAGCAAGGAACTGTGTAAAAGGATATAAGAAAGTATAAAAGAATAAAAACTATACATTAAAAAATTAAAAACAAAATGACATTAAGGCTGTGGCTGGTCAGCCAGAAAAGTCTTCCTGGAAAAATGGTCTCAGGAGAATCTTTTATGCTTCCATAAAATGTTGAGGTGTCTGATGAAAGGAGGGGAGGGAAGAAAACAGGAAGTGGGGAATGGATGAAAATGGGTTTTGTTAGCTCAAGAGTTTACCACTTACATCTTGAGAAGGAGTTTTAGGATGAAGAGAAAGACAAAAATGCAAGAAATCAATATTGGATAATGGAAACATGAATTTGCCTTTAGGGAAAGACATTTTGGCCTCAGTCCATCTTTTCTGCCTTACTCATTGGAGTGCAAGAAGTCCACTTATGCACTGAAGTCTTCGTGGTTCCCTGCCTGCCTTTCCATTATGTATGTATTTATTATTATTTTCCCTGGACCACTCATGCTCTCCCCACACCTCGCCTTTCCCTCTCGGTTTTATGCAAATAATGTTCAGATAATAGAGTGAAATGGTTTCCATGGTGCTGAACAAATATAGGTCACATTGTATGGGCCTCTCTTGCACCTGAGATGTAAAGAGGAAGATGTATAGACTTTTTAATTTAGACAGCAGGAAATAAATTTAGTGCCATGTAGTAACTTTTTATTGCATAGTTACAGAGAGCCTTTGAAAAACATATATCTTCCTCTGACTGATCCTTCACCGTGCACCTCATGTTAGTTAATCTGTTAATGGAGACCAAACGATGGGGTAACTGTCCAAACATGGTCCATAAAGCATTCGGGAATCTTTTCAGGTGTCTTGCAACATTTTTGGGGGGAGTAATGCCTGCTCTTTCGATTCTCACCATGAATATGTTTGCCTCAATTGTTCCAGTCATCCATGTGCATTCACAGCTGGGCCTCTTGCACCCATGGGGGCCATTCTAATGGATGGAGCAGATCAGAGTGTCCACGCAGGAGCAGAATTCTGTCCCCGAACCAAAACTGGCAGCTCCTGAAAGTGCATAAACCAGGAACAAAAACCACCCCAGGATTAAGCTGCTTGCATGTCCTGTGATTATTTGCTTTCTTCATATATTTGCAAGGTTGCAGATGGGTTACGATGCTGTAATCTCAACTGTGGTTTAATAGAAAGTACAGGTTTTGTGAAGCACTGATAGAAATACTCATGAAACGGCAGTTTCTAGTGTTCCTCAGAGGAAAGGCATGATATTCAAAAAAGTTTGGGGTGTGCCCGGATCCATTTTCCCACTGATTTGAGTATGGCTTATTTCATTGTAGGATGATGGGTAGCATTAAATAAATTGAAATATGGGAGCAACTCACTGCAAACCTGGTGGCTCCGAAGAAAAGAGGCATGCCTGCTCCAAAACAGGACCTTCACTTTTGTTTTGTTAATTTTTTTAATGGATGCTTTAAACTTTGCTGATTTCTAGTCAAGGGTCTGTGTATTCTTCAAGCACACTTATCATAGGCTGTTGAGTGGCATTACAGGCTAATTAAGGTTAAATGTTATATGTTGCTCTCAGGAAGGGAAGTAAGTCTGAACACATAACGTTCTAAGGTAGGCATTAAGTGGTGGTGACATGAGAGAACTGACGAAGTCACAAACGCCCCACCCGCCTCCCCCTGCCACCAGGTGTTAATCTTTGCCCTGCAAGAATATCCTGAAATGGGGGTGGGGGGGCAGGGCATGACCAGTCTTTAGGGCCTCCATTGCACACCTGCCAGAGTAACCATGGATCCTGCTCTACAGGGGATAGTCCTCTATTTGACAGGGTCCTCTGCTTGAAGGGTAGCATCCAGCCCAGCCCAACTGAAAGATCAGGAAGCATCTAAAGAAGAGCTAGACCTTGGATGTGCCCATTGGCAGCATCTGACAGGCATGCCAGGCTCCTGGTCACAGGTCTCCAGACAGTGGCGAGGAGTACTGTGTTTTTTAATGTAAAATATAACAATGCCTGCATCTGCATAGGTGCACACATTTCCATTTGCCGTTGTTATGCAAAATGGTGCTTTAATTTGGATCCCAAGGGAGAAACAAGCAAATGGACAGTAGCAATGGTTGCAAAGAGGATGCTGGTCCTTTATAGTTGGGAGGGGGGTAACAGGGCATTTTGCTCAAAGACCTCACCCCACAACCTATGTGATCAGGGCTGCTTGAGCCAAAGCGGAAAAGAAGTGAGACAGAGTACTGATGCTCTTACAGGCTCGCTTGTGCAGACAAATATAAATAGAGCTTGTTGTATACCTAATACTGGGAGGAAGCTAAGAAAGGCCACTGCGCTTTTTTTCCCCTCTGAAAAGAATTCAGCAGAATTAGACATTTCTGAAGTAAATCATGTGATTTACATTTGAGACTTACGTTTGCATCCCACAATTCCATAGCTTAATTGATAAAATATAAAATCCCTTGTCTAACACCATAATTTTCAGATGCATATGATTTACTGGCATAGATTCCAGGTTTTTAACCGTATCTTCTGGACTTTTGCACCCAGTGAGAAAACTATTCTTATTTTTTGTGGAGGGCCTTTGAAAATGCACACAGCTGGTCATATCCTAGACCTAATCTGCATTAAAAGACCTTCTGATGGTGAAGCAGTTTCATCACACACTTTCTTGATTCTGTGTGTCCTTCCGTTGTGGCCCACAAGTATGACAGTATGAACCTACATTAAACTCACCCTGGGGAGGCCAACTGCCTCTGAAGCCTCAGTATTTTCAGGGTAGAATGTTGTGCCCTCGTTGTCCAGTCATTAACTGTCGTGCTGCCATTTGTCCCCTTAGCATGTTACTCACCTGCAATGTTGATATAGATTTTGCAGTGGAATGAAGTCTCTGCACCTTCCACCTCTTCTTTTAGCCCTTTTTTTGCATGTGCACAGATTCAGATGTTCATTTCAATGAAGAATCACCAGCTCCCCTACCTCTCAGAATGCAGGTATAATGTATATTTTGTTCCCCTTCGATATAGAAATGCTCAAGGAACATTTTGTTGTAAGCTGCCCCGAGGCTTCGGCGAATGGGGCGGCATAAAAATGTTTTAATACATAAAATAAATAAATAAATTTTCATGAAACGCCATGGCCCTTGGCTGCTGAACCGAACCTTTGAGAGACCTTTGCTTTGTACATGCACAAGTGCAAACTTCAGAAGTGGGAAGCAACAACAACAAATCCCACTTGCAATGCAGTACAAAGGCAGCCCACAACATTGGACAACACACATTCATTTCTGTGAGACAAGCCATGCCCTCTACTGCAAGTTTAATAAATTCCCCGTGGAGATTAGCCCCAGTCTATTAAAACAACAGCAGCAACACCAGCTTGTGCCGAGTCCTTCCTCAAATGATAGTCAGTCCTGTAGGATTGCGTTCTGAGAGATAATAATATTGTAAACAGCACTGTAAAATGGCGTTTGTAGGGACTGAGAACAGAGGTCAGCTTTGAACTTGGAGTTGATTTTTTACTTTCTAAAATGTTGCCATGTGATTCATGCAGTAAATGATACTCTTCCCACCTTGTGGGTTGTACTGCAATGCAGGTTATCTGATTTTGTTTGGAAATGCAGTATGTTTAATGCGTAGGGAAATTCTTGGTTCCAATGGCATTAATTGGGTTAATCCAGGAAAATGGGGCAGGAACACTGGGAGGAGTTATCCCTTACAGTGTCACTCTTGGAACTGATTTGCCAACTTTTGGTTTTGAAAAAGTGTTTTGTTCTATGATATGAGAACAGGAGCAAAGCAACTCTCAAAATGTCTGAAATATTTAACTTGTTTTACTTGAAATGGAATTCCTTGGCAGGGACTTCTGAAAGCAGAAACAAAAGGTATATTCAAATAATAGCATACTTCTGAAACTTTTTTTTAAATAGAAAAGTTGGCAAGAAACCATTTCTGTAACTCAGCCAGTTACGGAACTATCTCCTATCATTAATAACTGCAGTACATTCATAACACCTATTAAAATTCACCACAAGTGTATATTCTTAAGATTACATCCGCCAGCTTCTTTGAAAAAAAAAAGATCAACTATGCTTTAATTTGTTGACTTCCCATTTTTTCTAAAATGTTTAAAATGTGGACAATGAACTTTATACCCATTCTCTTCATATTTTAAGAAATCCCCTGAAGAAGGAACTGAATTTCTGAAACACATTAAGCAGAATAAACATTTCCAACATCATTCCTCAGCCCTCACATGGGCTACCATGAGAAATCGTTCTCAGACATCACATCCGCTTCTGCCAATCCCACTGCAAAGAAGCTCCCCTGGTGCCCACTTTGCATCCTCTTAGGCACCACACAAAAATAGTTTAATTGGCCCAGACTTTGCACCAAATCTAGAAATAGTCCTGTTTGGGTCTACTCAGGAGTAAACCTCACTAAAATGGCACAGGGTTGCAAGCTAAATATTTTAAAACTTTAGTGGCTCTTCTGTTCTTGTTTTAAGGTTGTTTGTTTTACTTTATTTGTTGGTCTTTTGTTTGGCTGTTGAACCTTGTTAATTCTATTATTTTATACCTATAAACTGCACTGGGATACTTCGACCAGTCATGGTATACAAAGAGTTCAAATAAAATTATATGAAGTCATTGCTCCAACAAAATGGCTTAGCGAAGGGTCCAGTTTTCTCTCTTTCCCTCTTTGTATATGTGCGCATGCATATATAATTTTCTCCAGCAAACTTATTTATGCAGTCTTCACTATTAATTAGTACCCCTTGCAAATAATGACTGCAAGAAGCTATTAACTAGGTACTAGCAAAGTACTTGTTGACTAGGAAAAGGAACGGCCATAATATTAGCTCTGCTTGTGCATTCTGTATGGATGAGTAAAGGCAAGCATTGTCGTCACTCAGGGTGTGATCCACCACTGCATGTTTAGGCAGAAGAAACTAGCTGGGGGCTGCCAGCTCCAATGTCAGCAGGGAAGTTTATCCAGGCTAGGTTTTTGTCTGAACTTCAAATAAGCTACCCACGGTGCTGAACTGACATCCAAACAAGGTTCAGCAGCACCCATCTCTTCTTCAAACGTCTGTCTACAATCAGATGGGATTACAGCCTGTGTATTACAAACAATGCGTGCAGAAGTCCCGGGGCAAACAAAGCATGCAGAAGCTCACCCACTCCACCCTTGACCTTCTGACATGCGGCATCAGAAGGGAAGTTCTGTGTGCATCCGACCCATGCGTGAAGCCTCACTCCAGGCCCTCGTCCTGGTTGAGAGTTGAGCCAAAAGGGCCATTGCTCCTACGGCCCCTTGTTCTTTTCATGCAGGATTCCCACATGTTTTTGGAGCATGGGTCATTGTAACCCAAGAAGGCTGTCATCAGAGATGGGGACAGGGGAACCGTCCTTTGGTTTGCAAACTAAAAAGCTTTGGTGCTCAAAGGAAAGCAGGTGTTTTGTGGGGAAATCATTTTGGCAATGCCTGCATCGGGTGGCAGGTTGTAAAAAGGCACTTATGCCTGGTTTGGGGCCAAGCAGATCCCCCCTTGCCAGGGCCTTGCCTGGACTGTATGGCTGGGTCTGACCCGGGGCATCAGTTCCTCTGGCTGGTGGCATGGGGGCAGCCGTGCATCCTTCATCTCACTTCTGCAATCCAAGGACAGATCTTATTCCCTTGGATACATACTGGTGACACACCTGCGTGTCATTCCAACAGTTAACAGATTGGCCCAAATATTACCTCATTGTGAACATTTTGTTGCAAGTAATCTAGGAAGCATGGAACTTAACTAGGAGAAATGTGTAACTTTTTTTTGGAAAGGTTGTACCAGCCATTTCTAACAAATTACAATATGACTTTTAAAGATATATTCTGATTATTTCTAAATTACACTAAAAAAGGAAACTCATAGAAAAGGTGGTCCAAAATGTACGGTGAAAATCTCCAACTAGTAAAAATAAAAGCAACCAAAACATAGTGCAGAAGGTAGAAAACTCTTGCTAAAGTTTGGCTTTCTCCATGTACCGCATATTTTAATAGGCAGTGATAAGTAAACGATCATCGGGATTCTAGTCCCTTGCTGACACAGTAAAAGAGGGTGTACAGCTTTCCAGCTGCTTGTGTGTCTGAAGCCCACTGTCTTGGGGAAGATAATGGTGGTCTTCAATCTTGGTTGTAGCCCTGCGTTATCACTTATATGACTAAACAGGCAATCAATTCAGAAGCTCTGCACTCAAATGAAGGGGATGAACGAATAAGATATAAATGATGGTAACAGGAAAATCACACTCCACTTCTGTTATTCTCTTTTAATGGCTAATACCAACAGGGACAGGACCAGCAAAAAGAGGTTAATGAATTGCAAAGATCATTTAGAAAGTGATTGACTGGTATTGAAGCTCAGTCAAATCAGTCATAAATATTTACTATTATTAGCAACAGTAGGTTGCCTGTTATTTCCAATTGATTTTAAAGCTGTCGAAAATCTACCACTATTAGCCAGTGGTTTTTTTTTTTAATCAATATTGTCTAGGATCAAACAATTTCACAGTGTATGAAATGTGCTAAATCCTGTCTAAAACTCTTTCTCCAGATCTCTAGAAACAATTTGTGGAAGATGTTACACATAAAGGTTCACAACTTGTGAAGGTTAACCTAAAGGCTCATAATTCCTTTCAGGGTAAACATTCTGATCTTTCCATTTCTTCCGCCACATTCATATTCCAGCTGTGAGTTTACTATTCCTTGATTATCTCTATTAAACTGGCAGTGCTTCCCAGGGCCAGGGATGCCTGTATTGCTTTCCCCGGTGTGAATGAGGCATAACTGACACTTACCAAGGGGGGGCTTCCAGTCGGTGTGGCTGCGGGGAGACATTGCTGGGGTTAACGTAACAGCCTTACTTCTTGGTGCATAATGGGCAGTTTTTCATGGTGTCTCCTGCTATCTTTCCATAAAGTGGGAATTCGAGTCCACACTCTCTCTCTTCCCTTGCAATTTACTCTTGCTTGTAAAAATACAAGAGTGTCCATCAGGCACAGCACCCTTCAGAAAGGTAGGATTTGGTTAAACCCTTTAAAAGAACGGTAATTTATTTCAAAGGAGCATAACAAAAGGATTTTTGAGAGAGAGAGAGAGAACAACAAAGAGTTAACGTTTCCCAGGGCAGACAAGTTTCCAATTCAATTAGTTTTAATGAACCTTCTGCTCACTGGTTACTGAACTAGAAAGAACAGCAATAAATGCCCAGAGGAAAGAGAGAGAGGATAGTAAGACGGCTAGTATATAGTATATAAATTTCTTAGTTGACTAAAAGACTAGCCTTGATATGGATCTTTTTTTTTTTAAGTACTGAAACCGATAAGCCTTCTCTGTCCCTCTGCTCCCCTGTGAGTAACAGCTCCCAACTTGGGCTAATTCCCCCCCCCCCCCCCCCCGACCCTTCGGTTTTATTCTGTTCCTGGTGCTGTTCTGCTCTGGTAAATGAAAGATATGTTAAGAAAGCAACTATCTTTCCCATTCTGTAGTTTTACGGGCACTTTGAGAGAGGTAAGGGCTGGGTGTTGTAAACAGCGAAGCGAAAAACCATTCAGGCTTCAATCCCATACTGGTTTACTTTGGAGCAAGCTTCACTGAGCCCAGTGGGACTTGTGCCTGAGTAAGTTGCACTTTTCTTATTTATTTATAGTACCCATTTAAAAAGATGCACTGAGGTGTGTGTGTGTAGGAAGAGAGAGCGAAATCTGATTATGGAGATGTGTGGGAACCTTGAATTAATTCTGACACAGAGCTATGGGAGCAAGAGTGTCAAAATTGGGCAAGGTGCTAGAGCGGGTGGTGGCGGGACAACTCCAAGCACTCTTGGATGAAACTGATTATCTGGACCCATTTCAGTCCGGCTTCAGACCCGGGTATGGTACTGAATCTGCCTTGGTCGCCCTGTACGATGACCTGTGCAGGGAGACAGACAGGGGGAGTGCGTCCCTTTTGGTTCTCCTGGACCTCTCAGCAGCTTTTGATACCATCGACCATGGTATCCTTCTGGACAGGCTTGCGGGATTGGGGGTCGGAGGCACTGCTTTGCAGTGGTTCCGCTCCTATCTCAATGGCCAATTCCAGAAGGTGGTGCTGGGGGACTGTGGCTCTGTGCCATGGCAGCTATGCCATGGAGTTCCGCAGGGGTCCATTTTGTCCCCTTTGCTGTTTAACATCTACATGAAACCGCTGGGAGAAGTCGTCAGGAGGTGTGGGCTGCGGAATCATCAGTACGCTGATGAAACCCAGCTCTACCTCTCATTCTCTACCAATCCAGGTGAGGCAGTGGCTGTACTGAACCGGTGCCTGGCCGAGGTAATGGGCTGGATGAGGGCCAATAAACTGAAGCTCAATCCAGACAAGACGGAGGTCCTGTTGGTGAGTGGTTTGGACTCTGGGGTGGGGGACCTGGACCTTGTCCTGAATGGGGTAGCACTCCCTCTGAGGGACAGGGTCCGCAGCTTGGGGGTGCCCCTCGACCCGAAGATGACCTTGGAAGCTCAAGTGTCGGCTGTGGTGAGGAGCACTTTCCATCAGATTCGGCTGATTCATCAGCTGCGTCCCTACCTGGAGAACGACTGCCTGGCGACAGTGATGCATGCATTGGTCACTTCCCAATGAGACTTCTGCAACGCGTTCTATGTGGGGCTGCCCCTGAAGACGGTCTGGATACTTCAATTGGTGCAAAATAGAGCTGCCAGGTTGCTGACGGGGACTGGGCGTTGTTCTCATATAACCCCAGTCCTTCATCAGCTTCACTGGCTCCCCATTGAAGTCCAGGCCCAATTCAAGGTGCTGGTGCTTACCTATAAAGCCCTAAACGGCTTGGGACCTGGGTACCTGAAGGAGCGCTTCCGTCCATACTTGCCCCCCCACCCTCTAAGATCGGCAGCAGAGGCCCTTCTCTGGGAACCCTCTGTGAAGGAAATTAGGTGGGTGAGTACCCGGAGGAGGGCCTTCTCTGCGGGGGTGCCCCATCTATGGAATGTGCTCCCCAGAGAGGTCCACCTGGCACCATCATTATTTGCTTTTTGGTGCCAGGCCAAGACGTTTTTATTTAAATGTTATTTTAATTGATTGTTAAATTATTTATTGCTTTTATCTAACTCCGGCATGTTTCCAATTTTGTATATTTTTGTATATTTGTTATTTATTTGTTGGAAGCCGCTTGTGCAAATGGGGCGGCATACAAGCACTCCAAATAGATAAATAAATAAATAAAATGCAAGCCGGACATTTGCCATTGGGTCCTCTTTTAGAAAAGCCTGTTGCTTAATCCCCAATCCGTGTCCCTATAATTTCCTGCCTGGAACTTCCAAATGAAATGAATGCTTGAGTCAGACTGAATGTGGAATATCGATAGACAGTTTTGCACTACCCAGTATAAGATGAAAGCGCCCATGTTTGTCCAGTTACTGATCAGGGGGTGCCATCCCCAGAGAGCAGCAAGGGGGGCTGTTTTGCTGTAGGCTCACCCCATGGAACTGCCGCACCAGTTGGACCCCTCCTGTCTGGATGAGCCCAGCCACATCCCGTTCTGACTCCCTGATCGTGGCACCCTCCTCCTGCGCTCGCCTGGCATCCACCGCACCATTGTGGGCACTGGGCTACATGGTAGTGGCTTCCTTTCACGTTGCAAAAGCTCCACGTGATGAACCCCGACAATGGGGTTGTTGAAGGAGGGCATTGTTAGGATTGCTTTTATTTAAGTGTCATTTTAATTGTTAACAATATGTGCTTATTTATCTGGCCAGGGCGACTTCTTTTATATTGTTATTTATTTTATATTGTTATTTTTTATTGTTATTTTTGTATTTTATTGTATTTTATTTTGTATTGTGAGTCGCCCCGAGGCTTCGGCAAGGGGCGGCATAGAAATGTTTAAATAAATAAATAAATAATTTATTTACTATTTTACCATCCTGCCTTTTCTGCTTTCAGGGAACTCAAGGTGGAAACGCCTTTTCCACCTGATTTTATCCTCCCCACAAGATCCCTGTGAGGCAGGTTGGGCTGAGAGTCTGTGACTGGCCCAAGGCCACCCAGAGACCTCCATGGCTGAGTGGGGACTCGAACCCGGAGCTCCCAGATCCACAGTGCGACACTCGAGGCACTACGCCACGCTGGCACTCACCTGCTTTTCTGTCTGTTTTTTTCAAGTGAATGTTGCTGTGTTGCTAATGTTGTCCCCCACTCCTCCTACCCTCATGTAGAATTTAGTACTTTTGTTATGCAGGTTTTTTTTTTTTAAAGAAGACCTTTTCTTCTTTATGCCTTCCTTGGAAAATGTTGATCATTTTTTTTTAAAGCAGCAATTGTCCCTCTCTCTTGACTCTCAGCTCTTATATGTTAATCCAAAAAATTCAAAAAATCTCAAGGTGAGAATCCTCCAAGCATTGCTTGGTGTATTTAAATTTTCCTAAGCTTCATTTAAGAAGAATCTAAAAATGTGCTTTCAGTTAATCACATTCATGTATATGAGTTCCAACAAAAGTTAGTATATGTGTAATGTGTTCGTAGTCCATGATAAACCATGAATAATCTTAAGCTAATTACAGATAATATTAATCTAAAATTTCTCACTGAACTAAAGTGAGATTCAGTATATATCATTGCTTTCTTCTCCTCCCATTCAATTAGATGCTTCTTTCCTCCTCATGTAATTTTCAGGAATTACACACTGTTGCATCTCAGGTTGCGTTGCACAGATACGAATCCCCCTGACCAAGGTATGCAAGCCAACGGTTCATTCAACAGCGCCCATCAAGCCTCTCCTTTCAAAACTATTCTGCCTACATTCTGACCACATAGAATGGCATCGATAATGAAGCGTTCAGACAGTAATCCATGAAATATATCTTACAGCACTTGCTTCACATGCAAAACAGTTATGAGCAACTGTATTTTAGGAGCACAGTGATGTTAGTTCATTGAAACTGGAGAGAGGCCAAGTGGATTTAATTCTCAGCACCAATGAAAACATATTTCATTTTTTGCCTCAGATCTTCAGAGAGCTGGACTATGTTTGGTGCGTGGCTCCGCAGAAGTACAGCTGAAAAACTGACAAGCAGAACTACAGAGAAGACAAAGGGAACTCTAAAAATGAGAGAACACAAACACAGGCTCCGTCCTGATGTCGGTTGACTTGTTTACAGTTCTCAGTAGAACAAAGCCATTTTGCCACATTCTAAAAAAATTATAGAAAGGGATGTGAGACCCCTGTATGCTTGGGTTTTAGTTGTTTTTTTTAAATGCCAGAATGCTTCAGCACATGGGATTCCTGGAACTGAAGACAGGTGAAGCTAAATAAGAAGCATATCCCAAGCCTCTTAAGTTCATTAATTCACATTAATAGCAGTAAAGGATTCTGGGAAGGTGAATGTGAGTGATGAAGTAACTCTGGCTCCCACTTTCCTAAATAGCAATGAAAATTCTAGAACTTGCCTTTAAGATATTACAAGAACTTTGTCAAGTAGCACATGAGAAAAGAGAGCCCACAGCCATAGAGTAAGCAAAAAAATTCTGTTTGAGTATTGACATGACAGTTTTTGAAAGTTCAAGCAGAAAACCAATTATAATGAGCACTGAAAAGCCTGAAGCCCTGCTGTTCAATAAATAAAAAGTACAACAAACTGTTTTCCAAAAAGGTTCTAGAGAGTTTTCTTCTTGTCCCACTACTTACAATATGATTACATAAATAGTCTCTGTTTGCTGTTGAATTGCCAGGCAGCTGTATTAAAGTACAAATCAAATCAAGTTAGGATTAGAAAGTAAAAGAGCATGGTTTAAAGTAATCTATCCCCCAGGAACTGTGCTCAGATTCATCAAACAGAGCTTAAAGTACAGTATATCTTATACCCTTGTGTTTCTATGCTGCACTGCTGTAAAACCAGTTATTATTTTTGATATCCAGAGAATGTAGCTTGTAGCTTTAGGAGGCTCACTTGCTTATTTTAAAGTGCTATAAACCTTACCTGTCACTTATTATTATTTCCTTTGGTTAAGACTCATGAAAATGATATCAGGACTTCACATAAGAAGACCCCTTTTTATTGATCATCCCACATTTGACTCTGCTGAATTATTTTGAATATGTCCAGCAGGAGAAAAAAAGGATGCCTGGGTTCTGTGTAGTGTTGTTGATTTCAATTCACCACCACTGGAATGAGGCACAAATCTAATGACTGCTTGAAACAGTGCATGCCGCTGCAGTCATATCCTTCCTGAGAACCAAGCTTACAGGCTCTGTCTTGGGAACACCTTGATAAAAGTGTGTTTGGGTTTCTCATACAGATCACAGTTTTGCCATATACCATGTACTGGCTCCTAATGTATGATGGGACCCTCTTTGCTATCTGGAAAAATGATGCATTGGGTGGTCTCAGGGCATTTATAGGGGCTTGTTGCATCTGTGCCAGAGATCCTTCACACTTCCCCATCTCTGCCCCAACTTCCGTTCTGCAATGATCACAACATAGGCCAGTGTTCCAGTGCTCTTAACATATTTTCAGTATTTGCATCTTGCTTCCTTCCCTCAGAATTGTGTGCATGGTTTTAAAAACTATTCTGTTGACTCAGTGCCATTTCTAACACTTTTCTTTGCACAGTTTAAAGGGAATCTGAGGTTGCACAAAATTAGCAAAAAAATGTTGTGAGGCATAGCTTTCAAAAATGAACTTCTGCAAGATTTGTTTTACAAAGTAGAGAACTTGATAAAAGGAGAAGGTAGAAAGAAAATAGATAGGAGAAATGTGTTCTTTAAATTAACCAGATAAAGGTTTTATTTCTTTTCTGACAGAATGGTACTAATGCTAACCAAGGCTTTAATTCCCACCCAGGCCCCAGTAAAAGCAGGGAAGGAACAGAGGACGCCTTGGATCCTGTCAGATGATCAGTCCAGCTAGGCCAGTATCGTTGACACGGATGGTCGGTGGCTCTCCAAGTTTCCAAGAGGATTCCTTCCTGGCTGAACCTAGAGATGCTGGCCAAGGCACCTAGGACCATTACATGCGAAGCAGGTGCCCTGCCAGGGAGCCTCAGTCAGCGCAAGCTATGGGGTGGCTGTGTAAGGTGGGACGACATCACTGAATTACTCTGTGTACTACAATCGGTGAATTAACAAGCACACACACTTGGAAAGGAATGGCGGTCTGGGCAGAACCCAGATCAATGTCACCTCTTATTTTAACTCATTTAGAAGGAATTTCACACTTGCGTTGAAGCTATATTATATAGATCATGACCACATAAAGATATAGCTATCCCAAATCCAGCATGAAGTCATAGAAGCAGGAAGGACCTTCAGTATAAATAAACATGCCATGCATTGCCAAAAAGGACAGCTGGTTTGCGTGCGTGCGCGTGTGTGTCTTTACCTGGTGATCCACCCACCCACATCCTTGCTTAGCAACAACTGCTGTAGTGCTGAGTTCATGTTGCAGTAATTCGAGGGACACAGATGCGTTCTCACTTACTTCTTGGCATCGGGAAACATCTGCATCGATGTTGATGTCGAGGAAGCGTTATTTGCTAGCAAATCCTTGCTGGGTTCTCAGTGCCAACCGTGTTTTCTCCTTTGCTGCTGCAGACAGGGCTGGTACAGAGAAAAAGCACAGGGAGATGCGTTAATTTTAAGTATGAAGACACAAGGACAGTCCCAACCCCGGATCAGGCATATCACTTGTACAAGTTCTGATACGATGTCTGCTTGAAATGTGGCTGCACCCAGTGGTGTTCCTTAGGTTCTGATTGCTATTTCATGGATTCAGGAGGGCATATTGATAAAAATAAAAAGGTAAAGGTAAAGGTTTCCCCTTGACATTAAGTCCAGTCATGCCTGACTGTAGGGGGCGGTGCTCATCTCCGTTTCCTGGCTGAGGGAGCCAGCGTTTGTCTGCAGACAGTCTCTGTGGTCATGTGGCCGGCATCACTAAACACCAAGGTGCACGGAACCTGTTTACCTTCCCACCGAAGTGGTGCCTTTTTATCTACTTGCATTTGCATGCTTTCGAACTGCAGGGTCGGCAGGAGCTGGGATGGAGCGACGGGAACTCACCCCATTGTGCAGATTCGAACCTTTCGACCAACCAGCACAGCAGTTTAAGCCACTGCGCCACCTGCAGTCCATAGGGACATCCTAAATTCTAACTGTGACCAGAAAGTCTTCTGAGTGCTTTGCTGTGCATCCTCTGAAAATAGCTTGTTATTCTCCCTATCACCCATTTATTTTTTCTAATACAGAAGAAAAGTGGTCCTGATTCATATATTTGCACACTTCCTTGAAACTGTAGCGTATACTAACCATGGTAAGTGTTGCTCAGGCGACTGTGATTTCATTTAATTTTGTCTCAGGATTGAACAGTTTGCAATATTTGGAAGAAACTTGGGGTTTAACAAGTTGTTAACTAGGAAAAATGGCTCATGTTCCATGTGTTCTTGTCGCATACATTAAGTGGCTACTGATGTGCAGGGAAGGTGAACTAGAGTTTAATATACATGCTCTGTTTATATACTCTGCCTGATATAAATACATTACAGTTCTCAATGTCCTGCCTGCACACGCTTGTTTATGGAGGTGATATTTCAATCCAGAGAGCGATAGCAGAATCAAACCAATGGAACCTCCTTGTCCTTTTCATTATCCTTTGCTGTTACCACTGGAATGCATCCTTTGGGCCATACACCGTGAATTTCCTCTCGAGAGGAGTGTGATTAGCAGCCATCTTTTCATTGCACCAGCAGCAGCCATGGAATCAAACTACCCATCTCTTCCCACCCCTCTCTGAACTGGAAACTTTATGAAATAACACAGATGCAAAGTACTTGCATTGACCATCTTTGCATCTTCCATACCAGTACTGAATGTGCTGTGTTTTGGAAGCTCTTAATTTATGAATTTTTAAAAATGGCATATTGATTTTTATCAGCCACACCAAACTAAAGGCAAATGTACCATGTTGGTATTATTAAGGAAAAAACCCACCCCTCAATAAATTAGAAGTAAACCAAGATAAATGATTTAAGTGCTCAGTTTGTAGAGTAAATTGAACTCATATATCACTGGCTTTCCTTGTTTTTAAATTTTAAATACAGCCAGGTGCATGGGAGGGGATTGAACAGCAATACATAGGATCAATTGCAATATTGGCAGTGTGTGTGTGTGTGTCTGTTCACACACACGTGCACACCCATGCAGGGTGGGGGAATGAGGGACACCACCATTCTCCTAAAGTACATAACAGGAGCTTAATTTCCATAATATTTCCTCTCTTTCTTTGAATTTGAGAGAGAATCCGGGAAGTGTAGCTTGCATTACACTGTCCCTTTGCTGCCAGCCCCGATCCTGTGCAACGCGACGGAGGGCTCAATGTTAATTTTAAGCCTTCCTTTGATTGGGTGAACCTGTCTCCGTTTGCTGTGACACGGTTGCCACAGGTCATTGCCTGGTGCAGCGTACCATGAAACAAACAAATAGAAAAAGGCACCTCCTGGCACTTTAAGTTTCACCGCCATCTGACTCTAGCCCCAGTGGTTCAGGATGATGAAAAGCAGAGCCTGGGACCAAAATAAATAAATAAACAAACAAACCAAAGCCTAAATGAAACCAGGAAATACAAATGCCTCTCCCTTCTTACGGGCAGAGCAGGGGAAACCGTGTGTGAGGGAAGGGCAGGCCAGACAGCTGAAGTCCGCCCAACACTCCAGAGAGAAGCTGCCGCCAAGGGGTCACAATTATACCCTGCTGTCGTCCCCCCTTTCAACAAGATCTGATATATTCAGTGTGCTCTTGTATGGTGCTTAGGGAAGTTCTAATTAAGGGAAGAAAGAATTTTGACACATGCGAAGCAGAGATCAATATTTAGCACTATAATCAGCAATTCCTGATGGTTTGACGGTGTCACTGTGCACAGTCTAACTATCCACGATTCTCCAAGAAGGGTTCCAGGCGAAGGCTGAGGGCTTGCTGCACGCCATCATGAATCACAGCAAGCCGGGGCTCATTCACTCCTATTTGCCCTCCTTTTCATCTTCATTCATCCTTATCGAGGCTTGTTGTAACTGACGCCAGTCCTGAAAGCTCTCCAAGTTTCTGAGCAGCGGCTGGAGAAATGTCTAGTTATATGAAGAACAATCACCCACTTTGGAACAAGCACTTGCTTTGCTTATGTGGGCACAATATTATTTATTTATCACATCTCCACGCGTTTTCTAGATATGATAAGCGTGGATTGCTGTCAGAAGTCACGGTGTGGTCCGTGGATTTGTTAATGTGTGTTATGGAAGGGAAAAAAGAAAAGCAGGAACAACACTACTTGCGAAAACGACAAGGGGAAAGCACAACCCACCGCTTTGGAAAGAGTGGTTCAAAAGGCCTTTTCTGGGATTTGCATAGATACTGTATTTGTATATTTATTCTTGTTAGTCTCTTCAGGTCCCTAGAGAGGAAAGTTGGGGTTTAACTTACATAAATAAAATAAGGATACAGATGCACTGATCAAACATGGGGCACAGACCAGATGTATTAACATGAGGCAGATGTTTGTAATATGGTCGTTTTTCTCTTTTTGCTCTCTCCTGTGGGCGGACGTTTATTCTGAAAAGTATGTGTTGGATGGGGACAGAGGCAGGTTGATGACTAGTGGGGCAGTATATCCACTTTGGGTTGCAGGATGAACTTTTGAGGGGCTGAACCTATCCTGGGGAAATGGGGCATCGGGTTCAGCACCATGGGCAGTTCCTCTAAAGTGGGTACACCACCCCGGAACCACCAGTGAGTGTGACATTGCAGCACTGATACAAAGACGGCTGCTCTCTCCAAGGTCCGACTGAAACCAGTGGGGATGGAGGAAGTTGGAGTGAGCTGGTCCTGCTGAGTGCAGGGGGACTCCACGCAATTCACCTTCTCTGGACTGAGCTCCAGGTCAGCATGTGCACCAGACAACCTAGATCAGGTTGTAGTAAAAAAGAAAGAGATGGGGAAAGGGCGTGAGACAAACATCCATTTTTAGTGGATGCCAAGGGTTTAACCCCTTCTGCCATCATCACAAGCGTCATCATCATCATCGTCATCATCATTTACTGTCTCTGAATTTCCAGATGCATCTGCAAGGTTTAAAGAACTGAGAGCCAAAACAAATTACATTGGATCCATAATGAATTTCCTGCCCTGGATCAGGACCCCATCCTTCTTCTTGGTAAAAAACCTTTTCCCCAAGCTGGGATCCTGACTGGAGTTTCGGTGTGCAAAGTTGACCATTTAAAATGGGAACAAGTAAGTGGGCTAACAGCACCACAGATGATCAGCAAGGCAATAGGTGTAGGGGGTGTGTGTGCGCATGTGCATGTGCATGCGGCACGGGTGTGCAGGTGTGCGATGTGTGTGTCCTTCAGTATGAACCACCTCCTTAGGCTGGGGTCAGAGCTCACCTGCTTTGCATATGGAAATTCCTGGGCTCAGCCACCTGCATCTCCAGCCAGGAAGGGCGGGAAAAGATCCTGCTTGAAACCTCGGAGAGCTGCTGCCAGTCAGTGTCTGCAGCACTTGACTAGACACTGGTATAAGGGCTACTGCCTATATTCTTCAGTAAGGTGCTCTGAAACCTGTCAAGGTTGAGCAAGTCACGGCAGACGGCTGCTCTGCGACCTGTGTTAACGCTCCCACTCTGATGAGGGAAGCGGCTGTTTGGCTATCCGTGGGAATGTTGCCAGAATCACTCCTGTGTGAGTCAAGATGCAATCTGTGAGGGATCTTGTCTGAAATAGGCAATAACACCCTCTACGTGAGCCCAGCTATGTATGCATTTCCCCCCAGAATATATTACAACTGTGAGTTACCTTCTTTGTATTCCCCATAACTGGAAAGCCACAATTTGGGCTGCTGCCCTCCATGATTTCATGAAGCTTAGGGTGTGTCTTCTGCTCTCTACATTTTGATCATGAGACTTTCTCTTGTGTGCGTAAGGAGTGCTTGGCCTCTGTCTCTTGGTCACATTCTAGCTGCAGCACCAGATAAAGTAGCCCGGAGGAGGCAGGAAGAGGTTTGGAGTACACAAAGCCAGATAGACATGAAGGTATTTTGTGCTGTTGCCTCTTCTTCCTTTCATGTGAAGAATGTTGAATGTGAAGACGTTACCCTGAATGTGAGGAAATCAACAACACGCAGAGGGAATGGTCTCATTTGACTCAGCAGTGGAACAAAATCTCCGGCGTTTCTGCCTCGCTTTTGTGGGTTGCGGTGGAGGTGGATGTGAAAGAGACCTGGCATCCTGCAGAGCTGCTGTGGTGCTGCTGTGAAGGCCCTTGTCCTGCACGGTGCTGTGCATGCTGAGCGCCCGGGGTCCCTGTTTACTGGAGCCCTGAGCCGAGACTGCCCAGCACCTTGAAGGATTGAGCTGTAACGGCTGTGCTGACACAGACTCGGCTACTGACTATCCCAAGTAGCGCTAATTAAGGGCTGTCCAACTGTGCTTGCCGCTGAGCCGTTTGCTCTGGTGGGTGACAGGAAACAGCCTGGGATCTGTCTGCAGCATGACATAACAAAGGGAGGAGGATGGGTGGGCCAGAGCAATCGGGAGGAAGGGGCTGCGAGAAGGAGATCTGAACTCGACTCGGCCTGCTCCGTCTCCTTGTGCAGATGTGACTTGGGATTTTAAATGGAGGCTCTCTTTTCCTGTGGCTTTCCTCCGCAAACACATTGACTCGGGCTTCTCAGGTGCTGGCTGCTCTGGTGAGAACTAGCCTACCATGAATTCATAGACCCTGTTTATCTTGAGTGGGCCTAGTTTTCTGGCTCTCGGCCATCCACTCTGCCCACACTGCTCTCTTGGGGAGGAGTACCCAAGCCCAAGCGGGGGTCGCTTCAACACGGAAATCTACACTTCGCAATGCCCCTTTTTCTTAATGTCTACTTCAAGGGACCTGATCTCAGACTTGGCCATGCACCAACTTTAGAGTAAAAATGAAAATGGGACCAATTCTGGCACTTGTATACTACAAATGGCCCAAGGTTGTCTTTATTCTATTCTACAACAGATGGAAAGGGAGAGAAATCATGGAGCAATGTGTAGTGTTTAGATAGCCGAAACTTTGTTGTTGTTGTTATGACATTACATTTGCATCCTGCCTTTTTCCTTCTTGTGAGGAATTCAGGGTGGCAGACATAATCTGTGACTAAACAGAACCTGCAGGAGCACACTCACCACTCCATGAAATGGCCCTCGGGGGCTTGGTTTGGGCCCATCAGGCTCCCTTGTGAGCACAGGCAGGCCACACATGTCAAATGTGGCAGAAATGCTGAAGGTAACCTTGAAAGATGACAGCGCTGTACAAGGACAGCATCAAAAGGAGGCCAGAACCCCAACAATGCTGGACACCAGCTCCATAACCTCTCTTTGACATTGGCTCAGGGTCCTCCACCAAAGGACTGGCTTTCTTCTGGTTGGTTGTGGCAGCCTAATATGAAGGCACCCCCTGATTCCCTCTTGTCTCTTCTTCATCTCTGCTGCACCCAGTAACAGCCTGTGGAAGTAAGCCTGGACTAAGGACTCTGAGGACTAATCCTTGGGGGGGGGTGCAGCCCAGTGGCAGAGCCCCTACTTTGCATGCAAAGGTCCCAGGTAGGGTCCTGGGCAAAAAGGCAAGGTAGCCATGGAGAGGTAAGACCTCCCTGAGAGCTCCTCTCAGCCACAACAGGCTAGATGGACAAAAAGTTTGGCCCCAGCACTCCTGTTCCTACAGTCTTGGATTCTCAGTCCTGAGGTAAATTCACACATCTAAAACTGTCCCCCAAATTAGATTACATATTAGTTCTTTAATGCAATGATTCTCTTTCTTTCAGGCTCCTTTCAAAGAGTTCAAGCCAGCATAAATGTGGCTTGCCATCTTTTCTATTCCCCATGTGAAGCAGGCTCCATGTAAACCACACCAAACCACACCAAATCACACCAAACCAAACCAAACCAAACCAAACCAAACCAAGCCAAGCCAGTGGCGTTCAAGACTGGGCTGGGGATTTGAACCCCAATGCTTGCAATATGCCATCTGATCAGAAGCTCGAAGGGAGATCCAGCCATGCCCGGGTGCTAGAGCTCTTTATTTTGCACTAGTGGAAGCCAATATTTGTGCAATGTCAATAGCGCTTGCTTATGTTGCACTAGCAGAAGCTACGGTTGCCTGCAGATGCCAGTAACTCTTTCTCGCACGGCAGGGACATGCCCTGCCAGAAAGCAGTGGTGAAATCATGCAGAGCTGTTGAGTCCTCCCCTCTCTCGCAATGCGAAAGGAGGCCTTATCCCTGTGATCTTGCCATTGGATGCCCCTCAGAGATGGCGTAAAACCCTGTGCCTCTCCAAGGAGCAGCGGCTGCATTCCAGGAGGTGCGGAGGGCCAGCTGAGCGCTCAGCACTAACGCCTCCTGGTTGCTGTTGTGCCTCTCGAGCAAGCGCTGTCTGGCCTCCTGCAGCACCATCCTTGCTACGCTGCCATCATTTAATTGTAAGCCAAAGATCAGAGGTCTTTAACTCTTTAACTGAATCCCAATGTCTGCCAAATTCAATAGCTGTCATTCCTTTAGAAAAAGACAGTGCAATATGTGTGTTCTGATCTAATTTTACAGAAGAGAGACACAATTTACATACAGTTTATTTAGTTAAGTCCCCAAAATCAATACCTTTGTCTGTAGCTCTTTTATTTAAAATACATCATGACATGGCAAACTGCTATATAAATGAAGGTTTCTAAACCACACGCATTGTTAATGGTTTCATATGGCATGCGTTTTTTCCTTTCAAAAAAGTTTGAGCTGTAGAATTTAATAGAAGAACCTAAATGTGTATCAATATTGAATTCTTAAAGAATGCTGAGCCTTTTTCTTTCCTTTTCTTTTTTTTAAACCTCAAAACAAAACATATAAAACATTTCTAAAATTATAAATATTGTTTTGAAAGGTCAGTCATCTACTCAGGTCCTACTTACCAAATGGAGAACATATTTCAAGGGAAAGTAATGCATAAGGACTCATGCTTAAGAGTTTAAAAAGGTAATTTTTAAAAAATCTGTTCAGTAGAAACGATAATGTCCTTAGGCAACAGGAATGCTAACAAAAGTTAGATTATTTCTGAAAACAGACTGGCAGATCTCAGACTAATTCTCACACTGCATGGAAGCGACACAAATGTTCATGTGGAAGAAAATTTTTTGGTTGTCTTCTTGCTTCTTCTACTCGGGTCCAGCCTTTTGCCGCCTGAGGTGAAGGACAGGATAGACCAATCCATTCCACCTATAGAAAGCAACCAACATGGCAGGGAAATCTTACTTCAACAGGCCTCTCTTCAGGGCAGCTGGTTAGTCTGGAGGGTGGCAGGGAGAGGACGGGTCACATGAAACATGCAGCTTTATCCTCTGGCAGAAGCAGGGTGCCTGAGTGTCCTGTTTTACAGAGAAGAGTCCTCTGTTTCAAGTCCTCTCAGGTGAGAGTGCTCTGCTTGAAGGTATTCTCTGCTTGAATGCCTGCCCTGTTCACCTCTGGTTTAAAGATAAAGGTAAAGAACCATAAGGAAGGAGAGCAAAGAGGGGCCTTGGTGCTGCCCGTCAACAGCTAGTGCCCGGACAATCCGGCTGAGGGGGCATCTCGCCCCAGGAACCTGGTCAAATTCCACCCTCCATGCAGAGCTACACGGCCTTTCTGTGTACCTCACATGTAGTACATTTGCTATACATTGGTGTCATTGCTGTTACGTGCCTTCTGATTTACGGTGGGCCCATGAATGCAAGCTTGCCAAAATCTCCTGGCCATGACAGCCCTGCTCCAATCTTGAAAGGCTGCAGATGCATCAGGCATGCAAATCGTACACATATATACATGCGTACAAATGGTGTGTAAATGTGTCCTGGTTTGGCAACGGTCATCCAGATGGCCCAGAGGCTGCTACCGCTGCCCTTGCAAGGCATTTGGCATTTGCTGCCTGTGGCGCTTGCCTTAGTTGACCTCAAGGCGCATCCCCTCCCCCCTCCCTCCCCCTCCCCCCTCTCTCTCCCTCTCCCACAGATCAGCATGACAAAGGCCTCCATCCCAGCCATACTTAACTGGATGTAAGCCCCACTGAACCCAGTGGGACTTGCTTCTGAGTAAACAGGAAGAGGACTGTGCTGCCAGGATACAGTCCTCTAAAGTTCCTCCTCTACTGCCGATAGTAGTGTGTGTCTCTTTATTAGAGTTGTGTGGCTCCCTCTGTTGTATGACAGAGGCACTCAGAGCAGTTTGCAATCATTCAACCAAAGAACAGCGACAACAAAATGGCCACACTAATTACAGAGTAGTAATAATGCAACAGTGCAAGTTTCATGATGATGCAACATTAAACAGGGGGGAAAAAATCAAAAGTCAAAACACCAAGGAGCCAGCAGTCAAATCAATTGAAGATGATTAAATGCCTACTTGAAGAAAAAGGTCCTTACCCGAAACTGAAGTGCCTACTGTGTAAATGACAGGCAGATGTGCCTGAAAAAGGCATCCCATGGACAGGGGGCCACTGTGAGGAAGGCCCTTCCTTGGTAGCCACCCATCCACAACATGGTAGGCAGCCAGAAAGCAGTTCCTGAAGGCAAGCTCAGCAGCCAGGCAAGCAACACCATCCACAAGAAGATGCTCCTGCAGCTAGACGTTGAAGAGAATGCACTGCTTTCCCCTTGCTTCTCGGTTTCAGTGGCAGTGCAGAAAATATAGCCTATCCTTGCAGAATGTGTCATAAAAGCTCATCTTTTAAAAGTCACAATATTTTGGAGGCATGGAAGCTGATAATGATTTAATTTGACAGAATTACTAATAAATTCTGCAGTTTCAGTGAACAGCTATATCTGTTGTGAACAGGATTTAAAGCAGAAATTTTAGACTGGGGGAATTTTCAGAACGGAGTTTGCTGCGTAGCTCTCTCAGGCTCTGTTGACCACAGAGAAACACTTTAAAAAGCAGGCTAAGGGGGCTGGCCCACTCGTTGCGGCAGTGAGGGATTCACACAACTATGCAGACTGCTGGTTTTGTGTATGTTACACATTAGGGGAGGATATCTTGTAAGTCTCCAGATACTTTAGCCTACAACTCCCATAATGCCTCATTATGGGCTATGCTGTGGAGGGCTGATGGAAACTGTGGGCTAAAGAACTGAAGGACCATAAGTTTCCCATCCCTGAACAACAGATGGATTTACGACTGCATCATTTCTGAGGTGTGACAGGAGAGTGCATGACAAATTATTGAATTCTACGTATGCCTTTATTTTTTAATCTTTATATCCCAGTTTTCTTGCTTTCAGGGAATTCAAGGTGGCTTACAAAATTCTCCTCCTTATTTCAGTCTTATCCTCATAACAACAACCCTGCAAGGTAGGTTGGGCTGAGAGGCAGTAACTGGCTCAAAGTTACTCAGTGAGCTCCATGGTTGTGGGGGTGGCTAGAACCCATATCCCAGAGTCCCTGTCCCATACCCTTAACCTTTATGATTTATGCCTTCAGCATTCAGAATAGTCTCAGTGTGACAACTATGATAGAATCAATAAAAGCAACATGACAGTGATCTGCATGTGCGCATGCACAAGAGCGTGTGTGCGCACACGCGCACGTGCGCGCGCGCGCACACACACACACACGTATGTAGCACTGGTATTCAAAGAAAAAAACATTGGCAGAAGCTGGGTTAAAACGATTCCATTTGTCCCCATAACTCACTGGACTGAAATTCCCATTGAAAGCAACCTTCCCCCCCCACACACTTTGGAGTGCAGGCAGGCCACCCAGCCTGCTGCCTCTGTGCCTGGCCTCCTCTGTGTACAGAGGTTGCCCATCACATGAATGAACGCAGCTCAATTGAATTTCTAGTTGCGATCTCAGCCATGCATCTCTGCAGAGGAGAGGGGAGGTGGGGAGCTCATGCATTGCTACAGTCCATTCTACAACCATGGCAAAAAATTGTTCTCACTTTGTTATCATCCTGGTGAGTCCTCAGAAGACAGAATCGCAATCCGAGTTGTTTCCGAGCACACTATGGGCGATGTGAATCCTCACATGGTTCCAAGAAATCCAGATCAGTTTATTTATTATATTTATATCCTACCTTTTTCCCTGCAAGTTACCCAGCATGGCTTACATAACCTTCCTCCTCCTCTCTATTTTAAGCATGCCACAACCTGTGGGGCAGGTTAGGTCAAGACTCAGAGGCTGCTTCCTATCACCCAGGGAGCTTCATGTGCAAGTGAAGCCCAGAGCCAGGGTTCCCGGAGTCCACGTCCAGTATTCTGCCTCCTGTACCACACCCAGCCCAGCATCAAAAATCCCTCTTCGCCATCCCCTGCTCTCAGTTTAGTTTTCATTAAGAGAGAGAGCGAGAGACCCTCATCTGGTGAAATAGACAGCTCCTTGAGAGACCATGGTGCTTCCACACAGCTTCTGCTGTCGGGTAAGATAACACATGGACCCTGGCCCGCACGGCTACCTGACTCCTTTATCACACTGGACTTCATCGCTGCGCTCTCTCTCTCTCTCTCTCTCTCTCTCTCTCTCTCTCTCTCTCTCTGGCATATACAAAAATAATGGCTGGGCTATCACTATAGAGCATTACACAGATCAAAGTTATCCTCCAAACCTCTATGTTGGGCCCATTTAGTGCTCCGTACATGGTAACTCAGACATTTTGGAGTAAGGCTTAATGCCCGAAATGCTTCCTCACAGATTGCAGGATGGGTGAGGAGGACCTCGTGCCTCGACTTCCCGTCATCTTGAAAATGCATTACAAGATCTTTACACATGCCACCCAACACATTCACACACACACTCAAGACATTTGTTTAAAGGCGTCCCTGCTTGTTCATTGACATACACTGCCTTGATGGTTTCACAAGACCAGGCCCACAGAGCAGCATGGAAACAGTCAAATTAAGGAGGACAGGCAAGCCAAGAACACTCTGCCCTTCACATAACTGAAGAACGGCTCAGATCCAGCAGCTTTATATGCCCGGGAGGACCCTGATTGGCTCTTCCAGTCACCTGGTGCCTGACAGCTTCAGTTCCTCCTTCTGGTCATTCATAGTGGGATGAAGCACAGCAGAAAGTAGGACAGCGGCGCCCTCTTCTGGGGAGACCACACAGTGGCACAGAAAATGCCGTGCCTGGGTCCTGCCTGCTTTCCTGGCTTGAACTCACTGGGAAGTCACAGTAGCTACACAGCTTCGAGTGTGAGGTGTGTGGCTGGAGCCACTCATTGGCATCTCGGCTGCAGCCACAATGGGCTTCATGCTACTGCTCAGGGCCCAGCCAGCCATGCCCCTTTCCAGGCTGCTCTGGTGCGTTCGCTTGCCCCGGCCTTCCAGGTCCCCTTCTCCAGCAGTATTCCATGGCCTCTGCACATGCGCAATGGACTGCTTTGAGTGTCCTTCCACCCTAGGAACGCCACTTGCCATAAAGATGCTTCATGCTTCTAAAATCTTGTGTTTTCCTGATGATACTTTCTTATTGCACATGGCAGGGTTCCAGCCAGCCAGGCCCCATTCCAAGATACTCCCTTCCAGCCTGTCCCTCCATTTTTCCATTCCTCACTCTGCTTCAGCAGTCAGCCAGCATTCTGTGGAAAATGAACATGTCACTGAGTTCAGGGCATTCCTTCTGGGTAAATGGGACTAGGACTGCAGCGGAAAGATGTCAGCCGATCATGTAAAGGTGAGGATGATCGTTGGATTTGGGGGGTTATCCTCATCCAGTGAAGCACAGGAGGAGTGGCTGAGGTGGCCTGCACCTTCCAGCTCTTTGTGCTCTGCATTGTTGCTTGATGGCCAAAAATGGAAAGGTGGCATTTTGCAGGGGAATGGAGGCATCCAGAACACCCACAGACGACCTCATATCCCAGCTGGTCTGGTCTCTTTCCCTCCCTTCTCCTCCCCCTGAAATACCCTCTTTGCTCCCTCTCTGAGGTTGCTTCACCACCCCTGGAGACCAGACAGTGGATGCACTGGGACAGACTGGGCTGGTGGTGGCTGAGCTCTGATTCCCAGTTGTAAGGTCAGAGCACTGTCTGGGAATCACAACTATTCTATGGCCCCTCACACTATGTCCCCATTACTTGTATCCCACTGAAGCAGCCGTTTGTGATCTGAAAAAAATCCACATAAAATGTGTGCCTATGTTCCTGTGCATTTCCACTATAATTGACATTGTCTGCAATTTTACCAGATACATGCATTTCTGCAGTCAATTTCCTCCCATATAGTGTGCTTTCATACATTATCTTCCCTGACATATGCATCTCGCCTGCATTTCCCCTCAACAGGCCTGTTTTTGCCTGCATTTTTAATTGGAAAACAGCTACACAATTCCTAAAGGTGGGAATGTTCACATACAAGCGCAGTCAAGTGTGTACGGGTCCAGGCAGCATGAATTAGCCAGATTGACATATAAAGGCAAACCGAACGCATGGCTTCCCTATTGGCAAGCACATAGTCCCGTGCACGCACTAATTTTGCTTTGCAAAGTTTTTATCAGAAGCCTTTTCCTGCATTCTTCTCTCCGCAACCCCCCAGCCAAGCCAGCCTTCCCAGCTTGACTGACTTCCTGCCCTCGTCCTCGGAAATCTCGAGCAGTCAGCCCAGTAACTGCTCCGCAGCGTTTGGCAAGGGCAGAGCTGGTCACCGGCGTCGGTGCCTTTGCATTGCAGCTGATTTTACCTGACAAGTCATTCAGATGGTTCCAGGGGAGGCAGCCACTCCTCAGGAACTTCCCCCGACTCCTTTCCTCTCCCCTGCTGCCATCTCTCAATTGAAAATGCCAGCTTATTATAAGACCTAAGGAATTTATCATGTTATTTTTCTTAACTAGGTCTTCCCAGACCCCGTTAACCACCGTCTATCTAGCCTTTTAACAGGCAACATAAGACAATGGCAACAGCCTATGGTGTTAATTAAATACCCGGAAATGTATGCATAAATTTATGTATAAATACGTGCCTTTTGCAAAATGGATTTATGGCTACTCTGTGGCGTCTTGGCCAGCCGAGCCTCCTCTTATTTGCAGGACCATCGTTTGCTTGCTTTATTGGATGCTTCAGTTCATTTCCCCAGAGCTTCCTCGAGCTTAATTGCTGAATTAGCTCATGTGGGAGCAATGAACGCATCATATCATTCTTTTTTTTTTTTTTAACCTAATCCTCTCAGACCCTGGATGGAAATATATTGTGGAATAATTTCAGATATTTCACGTGTTTTGCTCACTTTTCGGATGGGCCCCTGTTAACCTTGACTGCCCGCTGCCCAGCCAGACTATAATCTCCTGTGCAGGCTGCTTTCTTGGGGGCCACGCATTTCCTTTTCTAAAACAGGAGTCAAGAATCAGTCGCTCCTTCACCAAACAGCCTACAAGTGTCAATCCAAGTTGCTCTTCCTCTGTGAGTGGCCAGATGTCCTACTTTAGAGAGAACAGGCCTCTGTTTGAAGGCAACCTTTACCTGAAGGGCTCTCCCGTCCAAGTCTGGTCTAAAAATAAAGAACAGTGAGAAGGGAGCACTGAGGCCTTGCCGATACTGTTGAGCAGATGACCATTATGCTGAGCAGTATTGTATTCCTCTTTACAGTAAAGATTTCTAAAGTTGGACCTATAACCTATATGGAATCTGTGTTCAAATGCTATGAATATCTGCATCCTCTTTTATGCAGTTTTTGGTAGTGCGCAAGAGGCTGGCCACTCTGCCTCTTCCTTTCCCCCCGAACACACACAGAATGGCCTTTACTTCTTTACAACACTTCTTTTCTCGTCTAAAACAGATTCTGGAGTGGTGAACAATCAAAGAAAAAAAAGAATAAAAATATTTCAAAGTTTTGTTTTAAAAACAGAACGAAACACCAACCAAAACTGTGGCCAGTCAACCCAAGAAGTCTCCTTGGAATAAAGTTGCCTTCAAGTGCTCTGAAAGCAACAAAGCATTGGCATCCACCTGCCTGCCTCCCAGATCCAGGCTCTCCATAGAAAAGGAGCTGCAAATGGAAGACTCTTCCGATGGGGCACAAGTCCACGTGGAAGCACCGGAGGCATGCCGTCTGACGATGTCAGTGGTCGATCAGGGACAAGGCAGCCTCTCCAGGATCCCATCTCCAATTTCTTTTTAGGAATTCGTGCACTACCACCAAGACCTTACACTTGGTTGGTAGCGCAGTTAGTGAGGCCTCTCAGCAGAGAAGTTGCACACAGAAAAGGGACCACTTCAGACAACAACTGAACTGTTGTGTCCTGCCCCAGCTCCAGCTTCTGGACCAGCCTCGGTGGGTGGGTCTCAGGGTTACTGAAAAGGAGGATCCTTGGAAGTAATCTTTAGTCCGAGTCCAATGAACCACTGTGCGCATGCTCCGAAACGCTTCCTTTGTTGGTGGATAGCTTGCTGGATTGTGTATTGAAAGTAAGAGCCTTGGCCAAGAAAGGGCCCTTGTGCGAAACAGAGTGGGAAAACCAGCTCCTGACACGGAATTGGTGGGGCTTGCTGCTTGCAAGTAGTTACTACTGGATACTGCCTATTATATGCAAATTGTTTTTAATATTATGTTTTATATTTTAAGGCTGCAATCTTTTGTAAACCACCCAGAGAGCTTTGGCTATTGGTCAGTACATAGAAATGATGAGGATGGTGGTGGTGATGATGACGTTGATGCCCTTTGAAAATGTTCTGCAAAGAACTTCCAACTCAGCTTTAGTTTTGGATAGTTGATCTACTTCTACTTGCTCTTTCTGTGCATTTGATTTCATGTGTCATATCAATAAAAATAGCAAAACCCCAGTGGGAGTTGGAGTGAGGTCTTGATGCTCCATTCATTTTCATCACTGTTTGCTTCTTAGCAATGGTGTCCTTCTGATTTACACTCATGTTTCAAATGTCCATCTTGCACTTGACAGGGGAGAAACTTTATAATCTTGATAAATCCAGAAATGTTATCCTTTTTGTCCATACAGAAAACACAAAACAGAATCTTATTGATCTGTATGTTATTGTCAAAATTGCTTTAATTGCATCAAATGACATAATTGGTGTAAATAGGTGTAATGATGTCATTAGCATGTATGATTGTGACATTTAACAATGTAATTAAAATGTGTAATGACATGGTAAATGTCCTTATTAAACTATGGAAGAAAAGCACTGCAGGTGGATAGGCCATGATTTTAAAAAAGAGAAAAAAATCAATACCTCTGTCTTTTTAAATGTTCTTTTAAGAACTATTATGGCTGTTTGGATCATATTGAGGTTGATTTTTTAAAAAGAAAATAACTGGTTTCCTAGTTCTGAGCTGCAATAAGCTGCATTGTAGAAAAGTTTTTCAACCATTATTCTCTAGCTGAAATGTCTCATTATAATGATCTCATCTTCCTGATGTATCCTTCTAAGAAAGTAAATGCTATGACTACAAAATGTTATTTGGGTTAAAGTGTATCCCGTGTTTGTTGGCAAATTAATGCAGTGGCCTCAATCCAAAGAAAACTGGCCAGCCTTGTTCAGGGTTGCAACTGAAGGTGCACCTACCTGGTCGGAAGCATCGCTAAACTCAAAGTGCTGACTCCTGGGCGGAAAACTACTGAAATTGCGGTCCTGTTCTATTGAATTAACTGCATCACACTGAAGGGATGGGCAAATTATTACATTTCCCAGTTACTGATATTTCCAGGCATAGGTTCCATTGGTCTCAGATTTTGAGAATGTTGCATTGTATGCTGAGTTCAGCCCAGGCTTTGAGAATTTGCAATTTTAAAGTTGGCATGAAAATTAAGAATGGATTTGGTGCACGTGCAAATTTTTGTATGCTTACTAACATGCACATTTTTGCAAGCAGTCTTCCTAACTCCACCCTTCTATGATTCTATGATTCTAATGTAAAGTACTTTTGAACATATTTGCCATACCATATATATTTCCTTTTGGATAGGAGAGTACCATTGAAATATTTGGAGATGTGGGGATTTTAAAGGATAACTGAGTTCTGTTCACACGGTGCTTTAAAAGTGTGAGATTAGGTGAATTCCTTCCTCATTCTGATGAAACAAACATGGGTAGAACATACTGGAAATATTGTAGCCAACATGGAAAGGCGTTGCAGGCCTGTGAAGGACTCTTCTGATCAGGCTTCTGACTCTTGAACACAGACACAAAGGTTTTGGGGTAGGACTGAATGCAGTGCTTTAAAGCTCTTTCGTCTCTATATTGGCCGTAATCCCTGCACAGAATTCCACAGAATCGATCAGACATCCCACCTTAATGTGGTGGGGTTATGAAAGCATCGGAGAAGCTGAGAGCAATGCCACGAGGAGGCCACACTGCTTTCCCAGCAGGATCATCCAAGGCAGATAGTCAGAGTGGAGGCACCAGACTAAGGTGCATCCACCCTTTTCAGGAGTAAAGGTCACATCAGCAGAAGAGGGTGGATATCTCTCATGGTGATGTGGGCAGAGAAACCCCAGAGGGGCAGCTACTGGGCAGCAGCAATGGTGGAAGAGAGCGCTGGCAGAGGGTCTTTCGGAGATGGTGATGATGCTCGGGCTAGGTCTGCAGATAAGAGTGGTGGCAAACCACTTCTAAATAGTCTTACACTGTAAACCTTATGATGCAAGAATCCAAGATGGAACCAGAGATAGTGCCAGGTTGAAAGCAGCTCCCAAGGAAATGCAAAGGACAAGTACAAATAGCACGGTTGCTAATGATGCAACAGGAGCAGAGCTGAAAGTAAATCTAGGTGCACGGAGGTGAAAGGAAGTCCAGTGCTGTACAGCACATGCAACTGGAACAGGGAACGTGAGGAGTAAGAAGTATGAAGGCAAACTGGAAACCAAGAAGTGGGATGGTTAAACATCACAGTACCTGATGTGAGTGGACTAAAGTGGGCTGGAATGGGACAATTTCAGTCAGACAAGCACACAATATTTTACTTTGGAAATGACAAATGCAGAAATTTCTTCTTCAATTTGAGAAGAAACGGAGTGGCTCTAATACTGAGGTAAGATGCAACACAACCAGTAAGGGGCTCTAATGCAAAATCCAACTGGATATCATTAATCAGAATTTGTGGAAATCCTATCAACATAACTGTCTTTCGAGGCTATTCACCAATAACAGATGCTCAAGAAGAAGGAATTGAAAATGTCTAGGTAAGTATTCAAGAGGAAATTGGTAACTAAATTAACACCAAAACATGACATGCTAATAATCATGGCTGACTGGAACAAAGGATTAGGAAACAAGCAGATTCCATTGTTGTAGGAGAATTTGGCCTGGGACCAGAAATGAGATAGAAGAACAACTCATAGATATTTGTGCAGCCAACCATTTGTTTATGGCAGAAACATATTTCAGGCAACCAATCAGATGACTACACAAGGGCATCACTAGATGGCCAAGAAATCAGTGGTCCATGGAATTGGAAGCAGGAGATGGAGAATCTCTATTCTCACTGCCAAAGAAGATCAGGAGCAGATGGTGGTAGTGACCCTGGACTGGACACGAGAAAATCAGGGTAGAGCTGAAAGAGACTACTAACAGAAGCATAGTGCCAAAATACAACTTAAATCACATTACTGAGGGATTTAAAGTCCATATAAAGAATAGATTTTCATTACTAAACTCAACTGATTGTGAACCAGAAGAACTGTGACCTGAATCCAAATACATTATTAGAAAGAATGTCAAAATACAATTCTTGTAGCAAAAAGAAAGAAAAAGATCTAGATGGATGACAGAAGAAATACTTACAATAGGTAAGGGCAAGTGTTAAGGAAAAGCAAAAGGTGACAGAAATAGGTTCAGAATCCTGAATGCATTTTTAAAGCAAGTATCATGTTAAGACAAAAAGAAATATTGCAATGGACATGCAAAGCAATAGAAAGGAACAACTAAAGAAGAACAAGATCAAAGAAGTCAAAGAGAAATTCAAACCTAGATTAGGAGTGCTGAAAGATGAAGAGGACAACATACTATCTGATCAAGATAAAATAAAGCAAAGGTGGAAAGTATACATGGAAGAGCTGTACCGAATAGATGAAAAGGTGACAGACTCCTTCAAAGAAGAATTCTGCAATATCAGAAAGTGAAGTGAAAGCTCTTGGGGGGAATAAAGCACCTGGACTAGATCAGGTACCAATAGAACTATTCCAGGTTGCAGAGACTGAATTGGTTCAAAGCTGAACAAGAATACAGCAACAGAAATGGAAAACAAAACAATAGCCCACAGAATGGAAACATTCAATATACATACCAAACCCCAAGAAACGAGATCTTGGGAACGCAGCGCCGTTGCACTAATTTCCAATGCAAGCAAAGTGATGTTCAAGGTATCACAACAAAGAATTTTACTCTATATGGAGTAAGAAACACCTGACATTCAAGCTGGATTCTGAAAAGGAAGAGGCATGTTGCAACAGGATATTGCAAATATATGAAATACACCAAAGACTTACAGAAGAACATCAGTTTACGTTTTATACACTATTTTGCTTTATAGCAAAGTCTTTGACTGAGAAGCTATGGATGTTCCTGAAAGGAATGGGGGCGCTACTTGCTTGTCCTGATGTGTGACATGTGTCATGGATAAGAAGCTGCTGTTATGACAGAATATGGAGAAACAGAGTGGTTTCCTATAGGTGATGGCATCAGACAAGGGTAAATTTTATCTCCCTGCCTGCTCATCCTGTAACCAGAACATATCATCAGGAAAGCCGGATTAGGATCAGAGGAAGGAGTGAGAATTGGTGGAAGATACAGGAATAATATAAGAAATGCGGATGATACCATATTACTGGCAGAAAGCAGCAATGAATTGAAATGAGTCCTGATTTAAAGTGAAAGGAGAAAGTGCAAAAGCAGGGCTTCAGTTGAACATTAAGAAAACAAAAACCATGACTATGGAGCAAGTAAGCAACTAAAATGTCAACAATGAAGAAATTGAAAATGTGAAAGATTTTGCATACCTTACCTCAATCATCATTCAAATGGCAACCACAGTCATGAAATCAGAAGAAGAGTCAAAGACAATCATGCTAAGGATGGTGGAAGGCAGAAGAAGACCACCTACGAGATGGATAGAGTCTATAAAGGAAGCCACAGCCTCACGTTTGCAAGCGTTGTGCAGGGCTGCCAATGAGAAGGTGTTTTGGAGGGAAATCATTCATAGGATCACCATAAGTTGGTGCTGACTTGATGGAATGTAACCGCAGCTACTACTATTTGATGTACTCAACTTGCTCTTTACAGATGTCCTGACTTCCTAGATCAGACTTCATTTTTGGTTGGTTGGTTGATTTTTTTTACTGGAAAGCCCTTAGACCTATTGCAAATGTAAGCTTGGTACCAAAAACCAAACCAAACCAAACCAAGCCCCACTCAGAGCCAAACTACATATTACTCTAATTGTACAGCATCTAACTTTCCTACTTTTTACCTTTGAATACATGGCTCCTATTTGGATCAGAACCATGATGCTCTGAGAAGGAAAAGATGAACCTCCTGCTACCCATGTCTCTCCAGAATTTCCCTTCTGTTGGAGAGTTAAAAAAATAAAAAACAAATTAAGAATCTCAGTTAGACTCAATAGAAGCTTTATTCATTTTATAACCCAGAGGGAATTTGGGTGGGAGAACAAAGGGAGGATAATTTTAACCCCTCAGTCCATGGCACCTTGATTGCAACCCAAATTGGGGTCATGTTGCTCTGGATGGATGAGATGCAAGGGCAAACATCAGAATTAAAATTTTTTAAAAGATAGCTCCCCACCACATGACTGATGCTATGCACAGCATGGTCCTCAGAATCAAAAAATTCAGAGCTCAGGATATTTATTAATTTTTTGCGTACTAAAACTGAATGGAATGTGCCTTCTTTCTACAACTACTACTACAACAACATAAAAATAAAAAATCTGGTTCTGGCTACCTCAAGTTTTCTTCATTTTTGCAGTATATATCTGGGCTCAAAGGAGTTGTTTTGGGCTACTCTATGTAAATGACTGGGAGTTTGAATCCTTGCCAATGTATTTCCTTTCACCCAGAGATCTCGGTTTTGCCCATTTCCCTGCTATACAGCACTTGCAGCAAAATCCATCCGTATTTCCCCAGAGACCAAATATTGTGTCTTTTGTCCTGAGAAGATGTGATATCCGAGCCAAAAGAATGCCATCTTGAGAAAAGGCATCTAGATCCCTCTTGATAAATTCCTGAAAACAAAACCAGACCCTGAGCATTTATTATCTCACAAAGACCAATTGTTTGGAAAGGCCTATTGTGTTGATAACATTCGTGCAGTTTCAGCTCTGAGTGGTTTATATAAAAAGTGTCCATATGTTTTTATGGCTACAGGCTCTTTAGTGTTGCTTAGTGCATCTGTGCATGTATAACTTGTGAGAAGCATTAGAAACCCAGGATTTTAGTCTCACGGCTTCAAATATGTGTATGCAATCACAGTTTGGTGTATTTGTGCTGAGACATCTTGCTGCTTGAAGAAGTACACAGAGCAAAATATAAAAAGCAAAAAGCAAATGTGGTAGGAAAAAGAGATGCGCAAAATATCACTTGCCAGTTATCCTTCCAGTCCTGTCTCTGCTTTTCCCAGTGGATCTCAATTTTATATTTTTGGTAGTGAAGCAATGGCAAGCATAATTTATTTGGGAGTGAGTCCTGTTGGAGCCATTGGGATTTGCTTCTGAGTAAGATTGTGAGCAGAATAATTATGTAAACCACCTTGAGTTCCTTGAAATAAAAAAGGTGGGATATCATCAGCACCATCATCATCATTATCATCATCATCATCATTGAGCAGACAGTGGGTTGCAAGGCTGCAAATTTAAACATGGAGTTCAGTTGAACACCAAGTTCATCTGCACGGAACATTTATTGTGTGCTCTTCATTCCTTCCTCACAGTTGTTCACAGGGTCTATAGATGATCCTGTGAACCTCCAGTTTCATTTCTGTTTTTAAGAACATTTTTTTAAATGAGGGGAAAATGTAGTATTATTTGTGAAAATGAAACAAATGCATCGCTACAGTTCTGCAATTGTGTTATTCTGTTGCACTGCAGTGCCACCTAGAGATTGAAAAGCTGAAAAACAGGGAAGGAAAAGAGCTCAGATCTCAGCTCTGTGAGGAAACGAAGGGTAGATAGAGTGGAATAACCGCCTTGAGTTGGAAAGTGCATGCATAGGGCTACACCTCATAAGAATGATGTGAGGATCAGGAAGTCCATGGTTCAAATGTCACTTTGGGTAGGAGCTTATCAGGAAGCCTCAAGTAAGCCACTCTTTCTGCCCACATTTCCCATTAATCCCTACATCTTGCTTCCTGTTTGTTAATCAGTTACTGATCCGTAAGGGAATCTCTCTGTACACCTGCCTGCTAAATTTGGGCAGAAGTCTTGATGAAAGACCTAGTGGACTTAACAGGGGTCTGTTGGCATGAAGAAAAGCAGTGGGCATGGCCATCTTTACAGGAAGGACAGAGAAGGGTGGAATGGAGCTGGTATTGTTCTAGAACCATAAAACCAGATTTTAATACAAAGATAACTATTAGCATCACTCTATAGTTATGCATTTTCTTCCTTTTGTTTATAATAGCCATGCATTCAGGAATTCTTTAGCTGCCATTTGAATTACAGTTGTTGGCTCAAAAACGCACCTGCAACTACAAGCCGATGACGTTTCATAGTTTAAATTAGTGGTAGACAACAGAACCTCTGCCCAAAATGGTGGATTACAAATTCTGTAATGATTGACCACTGGCCAAGCTGGGTAGGAGTTGTAGTCCAAGACATCCAGAGAAGGTGCCATGTTTCTTATCCTGATCTAGAAACAGCTAAGGCTGGTTCATCAAAAGCAGTGCCTTATCCTTGGATTGCATAAACAATTATGGGAATGGTCCCTATTGAAATGCAGTGGCTTGGATCCTGAGATGCACCTTCTGCATAGAGCCTGGCCCTTCCCTTCTTCTCTGCTGCAATTTGCTCTGTAACCCCAAAAGTTATCCCTGAGAGTAGGTGAGCCACCCAGAAAGGAGCAAGGCACCTTGCATGAGAGTATGCACCTTGCACTTGTGCAAGAGCAGATTTAGATCCAAGCCACTGGACTTATGGGGATACGTTAAGCTTTGTTTGAGGTGGCTGCTTCAGACATTCAGTTTTCCCGGCTTGGCATGAAACTGTGATGACGCTGATTACAGTCGGGGCCCTCACTGATGGTTCTGGGTTAGATGGGCTACACTGGAGCCAGAGCAGGATCCGGCTGGGCAAGGCAGGCGCTGCCAGGACCACACTGCAGGAAGTGCTGGCTGGAACGTGTTCTCAGGAAGAGGGCTGCTGTCCCAGCCAAGGACTGCTGTCAAGTCAGGCTTTAAAGGCACTGGTAGAGCTGCTGTTGACTGTAGTTCTTACAGGCCTGCAGGCTTGTTTATGAGGCCTCCTGGTTCTGGTGGCTGAAGGGAAGGGGAAGCTGCAGGAGAGGTGCCTTCCAGGTCAGCAAAGAGGTGTGCACACAGCCCAGGAAGGTGTAGAAGGGGGTGTCAAGAGCTCCCCCAGAAGTGGGATGTTCTGAGACCCACTTGAGTCCAAGTCTTGCTCAGGATATTGTGGAGTCTCGGAGCAGAGGACATGACACAAGTGATTGCTTGAAGCTGCACTTGTCAAATGAAGTTCTTCACCTGCAGGTGCAAGCTGATTCCACTGAAACCAATGTGTGGGATTTGCTCGCAAGATAATGCCATTTGTCTTGCATTATCTGTAATTGTAATAATCACCCAGACCAGCTTTCTGCCAGCCGCCAGATCTGTGCAAGCTTCTTGGGAGAGCAGAAATTAAAATGCCTATCAGGGGTGCCAGAACACACTGCCATACCTCCAGCCCCTGCATTATCTGTGCTTACCTGAGTGAGACAACAGCATTCAAAAGCGCAACTCACAGAAAGATCATCACATTGAAACAAAACATGCTGCGCCGGTCCAACAATGTAGGATATATTATCAAGTGCAAGCATGCCGGTTGCCACATGCCGTGCCTTGGCAAAACCTCGACCGATCTTTGTACAAAAGTCAGAAACCACAAAGCAGGTCAGCCCTAATGCAAGGAAGATGGAGCAGTTTGTGGCAAAACACTCGGATTCTGGCGGCAAAGGCCTTTCGGACAGGGCCATGTTTTCTAGGAAAGTGTGATTTGATCTGGCAGTCCTTGAAATAAGGGAAAGTGTTTGGTTTTACCGACTCCAAATAGCCTGACTGTGGAGGTTAATACAGATGCTTTGACTTCTCTTGCAAAATGCTCCAGTATAGCAACTCTTGTGTAGTAGCCTCTGACAAAGGCAGAAGCTGAAGTGTTGGATCAAGATGGAACAGTATGTATTTATTCCTGTTTTTAAAGTTGCTTCATGCACACACACACAATTCAGGAAAATTAGGATTGTTTTAATTAACATGGGATTCGGATGTATGAAGCGGAGCTTCAGATCCATGAAATTCAGTGGGAGACTTCACCATGGCTGTGCTTGATGCTGCACTTAGAGGGAAGCCAGGTTCTGGACTGCTGACTCGGAGCTGAGAAGACCAAATAGCTCAGGCAAAGCCTCAGCCTGGGTGGAAAGCCTTTTATAGCCCTTCCTATTCTGGAGGGCTCATTGGCCGGCCAGGGCCATTTCCAAACCTCAGGATGCTCCTCCACCAGGAAGGTGTTAGCTTATGCACTTTGATAGCTCACCCTTTTGGTGTAAGTGCACAGGGGACCGAGTTTCCCAGTTCTTGCTCTGGCAGCTTTTGGCAGCTTTATATTTTTATTCTGCCATTGTTGTTCTCCATTGTGCTCAAGTGCATTTTTTTATTATGGCTAGATTCAACTTTCAGTGACGATTCTAAGCCTTCTTGAATGCTGTCTTCCTTGTTAGAAAGGCAGGGTACACACCAAATGAATGGGTGAATAAATGGATAAATATTTTTACTCTTTCAGCTGAATCTACTTCACAGGGTTGTTGAGAGCATGGATAACATTGCCATAGAAAAGCACACTGAGGTCTGATGAGTGCTGTGCAACTGATTAATAATTTGGCAATCAAGGTAGAATTCTACCTTTCTCACTCCCACCATCAGAATAATCTTTCCTGATTGACTGAAAACTGCTGCTTGTGCTCCTTTCTCACTTGCTGGTGAACCTTGTTAATTCAGTCGCAGCAGTATTTACTATTCATAAATTATGAGGCAGCCTCTGACTACGTTGTGAATTATATTCTCGCTAATTTAATCAGAGGAAACCTTTTTTTCCCTTGCCTAATGCGTTAATAATAGACTGTGTTGACACCATGTGGATATTTTTTTTAGATGGTGCATTTCATGAGGCGCTTGTGTTGGAAGGGCTGTATCATCCTGGTATTGTTGTGGCTGGTTATTGATCTATATTTAGACCAAAGCTGTTATACAGGTGCCATTCAGATTATTATCGGAATGCATATTTTTCTTTGTGAACATCTTGCTCCTCAGACTGTTCATAAAATCATCTCAGAGCCCAGAAAATAATGTTGATATAGAAATGAATAATATGATTAGACTCTTGTCAAATGTTGGGAGTTAATTTTTATGATAGCTATCAAACAATAGGCCTGATCTTCCAGGGACTCTGTGCAGGTGGGCCCAATTGCTTTTACTGAGCCTTTGAATAGATAATGGAGATGCCAATATTTGGAGCAGCTTCAGTGTTTATTTCATTTCATGGCTCCTAGCACTACCAATCCATTGTGCATCTATTCTGTTTTTTTCCTTTTTTCTTTCTAAAGAGGATGACAGAAGAAGCAGTGGGCAGACACAGGAGGGTTACAAGTGGAAGATGCTCATGCATAGATACCCCGAGCCCTATGCGATTCTGCGAACGAGGCAGTGTGCTGGGCCAAGAAAAGCCTTGCCTGGAAGCACACTGAACCTGAGGGCCAGGTTCAATGTCTTGCTTAACTGTGAACCTCACTTACCCTTACCTATCCCACAGTGTAAGTTTAAAGGGAAAGAGAATCTGGGGTATTGCTCTGAACTCTGTGAAGGGAAACTAGTAATGACAGCATAACTACCGTCTAAAGTAGTGGTGGGAACCACAAGACTGCAGGCCACGCCTGGGCCCTCTGGGGGCCTTGATCTGACCTCTTAGAGCACTCCCTTTCCCTGGCCACACACCCCTTTCTCCCTGCAGCTGCTCATCTGGTGACTTCTCAGGTCCTGCGTGAGGCGATTCCATTTGAAAAGGCCAACATGCATTTATGCATTTATTTATTACAATTCTATGCCACCTCTGCAGTGAAGCTTTCTGGGAAGCCTGTAACTATTTAAAACAAATGGAAAACGAAAACTAAAATTTAAGTATTTAAAACCACAGTAGAAAATAGAAGGCTTATTTACCAGCATTAAGACTTTCCAGATAGCAAATGTTGGCATTTTTGGTGTCCAGACTTGCATCTTTTGCCTTTGGCTCTACCAAAGACTGGAATGTGGACCCCAAGAACTTCACTGAAATCATATCCAGCCCTTGGGCTGAAAGAGGCCCCCTGGCCCTAAAGGGGTCCTTCCAAAGACTCATGGAAGGTCACATAGGCCATCCTATGTTAATGAACTTTGTTTGGGTTTGGATGAAGGGAAGAGATGGTGTGAAGTGTGGAAGGTTGAGGTCGATAGAAGGGGAAGTAGGAAACAACATGGAATGACCACTGGGGGCATGCTGGGAAACTGGTCAGCTGACAATTGGAAAAGGGTACAGGGAATCAGCTGAGCAGAAGACTCGTTTTGATCACCCCAACCTTCCCTTTTTGTGAACTTGTTTTCATAGTTCTTCCCAACAAATGCTCACTCTTTTCAGGAATGCATAGGAAATTTATTTCAGGTATTATTATTATTAAAGATTTAACCCAGTTTGCACCTACCAGACTGCACATGGACTCCAATGCAACCCAGGGCTGCAGTCCCCACATTTCTAAGCTTGCAATATGATTTGTGAGCCAACGTTTGCATTTGACAACATGTATATCTATATAAGAAAAGTACACATGAAAATGCATACATTTGAAAAGTGTGTTCATGAACATGCTTCAATCAGTGAGAGAAGAATGTGTACCTTTTGAAGATGGACACATCTGATGCATACATTTGGAAAATGCATGTGAAAATATGAACAGATTTTCATCTGGAAATTGAAAGAAACTCAGTATGAGCTTTGAAGTTGAACTCAGGGAATGCTGATATACTTGATCTACAGATTCCCATGTTCTTAGGTCATTTGCAAATCCTGGGTAACCACCAGTGTAACCCATACTTAAAGGATATGTAAGCCATGCATCCTGATTCTTCTGCCTCCACCCTGTTGCTAGCACAGGAAGATTGCAATATCATTCTGGCCATACGAACCCTCAGCACTGCAGGAGGCTGCAAGAAGGCGACTTTCCCAAAGCCAGTCCGTGACTGCCAGAAGCAGCCAGGGATCTGATCGTATCTCCTCATCAGGTGACATCTGGTGGATTTTTATTTTTTTTTTATTTTCAATTTATATCCTGCCTTTTCCTACAAAGGGCTCAAGGCAGCTTACATTCTCCTCCTCCTCCATCTTATCCCCACAACAACAACCCTGTGAGGTAGGTTGGGCGGAGAGGCTGTGACTGGCCCAAAGTCACCCAGTTGGCTCCGTGGCTGAGCGGGGACTAGAACCCGGATCCTCTGAGTCCCAGTCCTGTGCTCTTAACCACTGCACCACGCTGGCTCTCCCAAACTGGATGACTCAAGCATTCCCAAGAGAGCTTCTTCTCCGGCGAGCAGCGAGTTTGCATGTCAGCCTTATTCATTCATTTTGTTATTACCCTTCCCTGTGCTCCATAGCCAAAGCCAAAGCATGGGTGAGGATAGTCTTAGCATCTGGCCAGGCACGGAGGGGCTTATAGTCTCAATCAGGGCAGGCAACATTCTGGGGCTGCGGGCATAGCCGACATTTTGAGAAACTCTCCTGGACCCACCGCAGAATGGACCCCACCCAGGAAGTGTGTACCCTGCTCAAAAAACCGAGTCTGAGGTCCAACATATTAAACTCTGCTCCTCGAATCCACCCTTTTCAGCACCAACAGAAAACTATGTCACAGAAATACCAGGGGCATGTAAGAAAATGAGTTGGTTTCTTGTAAAAAAAAAAAGAAATGTCGGGATCTTAGAGGGGGGCAAGAAGAGGGGCTGTGAGTATATCAGGGCCCAGGTGTACCGTGTTGCCCACTTCTGGTCTGAGCCGGAAGTGGAGCAAACTCAAACGAACAGGCGGAAAAGGGTAAGTAAAAATACACAGAGAAGCTTGGTGGCTCTAATGTCAGCAGGGCGTGCGTCTCCTTGGTTCTCTTCCAATCCTAAAAGGAGCCATCCATGGTGCTGAACCAAATCCCCCAATGAGGCTTGGCACCATGAGTAGCTGCTTTAAAGTTCAGAGTAAAATCTGGAGTGGATACACAGCCCTGGCAGCACTGGAACTACCAAACTCCATGGAAAGGTAATAAAGGTAATCAAAATGATAACACAGTCGGTCTCAGGAGCTGCTGCTTTGGGGTCATTCTTTTCTTTTCTTTTCCGATAAATGTTGTTACCACAGTTATTTCTTTCGGTTTATTTCTTTTTATTTTTCTTGGCTAACTTTGAGAATGTGGGGATTTCAACTTAGCTTACAGTGTAAAAATAGCGCAGTTCTCAGAAAAGTCACAGAATGTAGCTTTGGCCACAGAATTCCTGAGCATCTGTGCAGTTATTTTTGAAACTGCCTTTTGCCCCATTGTGATTGCAAAGTCATGTTTGAAATCGCAGCACCTTCCAAGATCAGAATCTCAGGTTGCTGAGTAGGTTTTCTGGAAGCACAGGGGGAATAATTTATGCACCATGACATGAATTTGCATAATATGGGGACGTCACAAGATCCAGGCTTTCTTTTCACAGGGGCCTGTTGCTGAAAGGTGTATATCTTTTGTTCTTTAAATGCAGAATACATTGAGACACCTTTAAATATTGTTGATGTGTATACTGTAGGTATAGCCCAGGTCCATGGGTTAAGAATGAGTTCCCTTCCTGAGATTGTCCTGGAGTCAAATTTGTATGTAAGTCAGATCACATACATACATACATACATACATATAAAACACTTAAGAAACACTTCCATATACACTATATAGTAAAACATCTTAAACACAATAAAGCATTTTAATAATGATAATTACACAGTAATAAAAAGTAACTACAGGTACTGACTAAAACCTAGTGACTTTCCAATGTCCAAGGGTGTCTCACCTTTCTCTGATCACTTTACTATTTCCACTTGAGTTTCAATTGTGATTGTTTTTCTTTCCTCGATGCATCACCTGCAGTTGCATCAGATTTATGCTTTGGAGGCATGGTTTGCAAACCAAAAACAGTACAAAGTTACAGGAAGGCCAATGATTCAAAACTCACTGGCTCAGATAACGCTAGTTTTTCATGAGCATGAAAAGCTACTGTACTTCTGCCATGGCCATGGAACTCGTTCTGAGTTGGCCTCTCACTGCTTTTTCCCTCCCCCCCCCACTCTCTCCCCCACTCTCTCCTTCCTTCCTTCCTTCCTTCCTTCCTTCCTTCCTTCCTTCCTTCCTTCCTTCCTTCCTTCCTTCCTTCCTTCCTCTCCTTTCCACCTGCTGCCCATGGGCACCCACTTGCTGCTCTAGGATGAGGCAGGACTTCCAATTTGCTCATTAATTAAGTAGATGTTCTTAACTTGAGAGGCCATATTAGAAAGAAAGTTAACATACTTAACTGAACACAGTTTAATCATAGAAGAAGGAAGTGTCCAGATTTTTCCCCAATGGCATTTCCTCACAGCAGAGAACCCAGTCATTTTGGATCCCTGAACACATTTGGAATTGGAATGCATGTTACCGTGGGCACTCTCACAGGGCTTGCCCATTCATAAAGTGGCTACAGCGGTGAGGCCAGCTGGCACTTCACAGCATGGCAGCCCCAGTTTAATAACAATATTAATAACTAGATATAATTCATACCCCCACCCCGCCCCCAAAATCCTGTTGTGAGCCACCCAGAGGTGCTGTGGCACAATTGGGCAGCATACAAATGTTTTAAATAAAAAATAAATAAAATCAGAAGGGAGAGAAAGCATGGTGGGCATCGAGAGGCATGTCTATAGGGACAGGGGTACTTGTGGCTGCCATTTTGGGGAACCTGCTCCTTTGGGTTGAGCACTCCCAATGCGGGACTGCGAACCAGCTCAGGCGCTGCATCCTTGAGGCCATGGTACCAACATCCTTACAAGCAGAATAAATGTGGACATAGCCACAAGACTCTCTTTGGATTTGGATATCTGATGCCTGGTAGAATGCACTATTTGTAAAGACATATAGGGGTTTGCCCACTGATTTTCCTTCAGCAATGTCCAGCTATTCTACTGCCACATACACACACACGCACACACACTTAAAAATTGCACCCGTTCCATCAGCCTCTGAGACAAGCTGTCAAAATCTAGTCACTCATGCGCTAGTTGGTCACACTTTGATGATGTGTCTGTCATCATGTTAAAACAGTCGTGTGCTGACATATTTTATGGAACGGACATGTTTTAGAGATGAACAAAAAGGGTTGGCCTTTAAAAAGGAGCAAGTGGAGCAATTCCTTTCAGTGAGGAGACATATAATTTGAAATAATAGTACATCAATAGTGCATATAGGAAATTGCTGTAAAATGAGAATTTCATACTCAGCTTTTCATACTGCAGCTCTTCCTCCCCCCAAAACAGAATGGCTGAGCTATCTATGAAAATATATGTTGTACAAAGCTTACACTGTTCTTACCATGCCTTGAGTTAACAAGACAGGGTGGAAATTTGGAGGGAATTACATGTCCTGCATTGTCCTTGCATTGTGCTGCATCTAAATGGTATGTGCTTTATAGGAAATATTAAGTCATTCTGGGTGGCCATTGACTGAATAACCTTAGAGGGTTTGCTCAGATTAGACATAAAGAGGTGTGATTCTGATGATGTGGAACCCAGGCATTACTGGGTACTTTCACACACTCTCTGAAGTTATGCCATTCCTTGTATTTGACTGATGCCATGCACAGTCTGGGGTAGTGGCCAGAGGGCTGGACTGGGACTGGGACTGGGACTCCAAAGATCTGGCTTTTAGTCCCCACTCAGCTCTGAGGCTCACTGGGGGACTTTGTGTCAGCCACTGATTCTCAGCCTAGCCTACCTCACGGGGAAGTTGAGAGGATGAAAAGGAGAAGATGAGTGAAGTTGCAAGGCTAAAATATAAATGTGACAATAAACAAATATATTTACTGAGAAGTAGGGATGCCATCTGATTAGACCTGACCTGGGCAGCTCTCCTAAGTTTAGCCGCAAGTGAAGTCTTTTGTGATATGGAGATAGATCTAATTAAAAAGAACAATTCCTATCTGTGAAGGAGGCGGATGAAATAGTTGGCAACCTGACTTCAGCAAAGACTCACTTCAGCTAAGACTCACTTCCAAGTATATGTGCAGGTTATACTAGCACAGGCAAAGAAACAGCGGTGCCCGGATGTGTTACTGTTAGTTTAGCAAACAATGAGAGGTCACAGGGAATAGTGGGCAACGCAGTTTCTGTTCACTGAAATGCTGCAGATGTTTGAGTGAATGTAGGAAAGCCCAAAGCAGCTACAGAAAACAGTGTATTGGGGCTGAGCGGCAGGATTCTTATTAGAGCATTTAATTCTTGCTCCTTGGGCTTTTCAGGTGAATGCTGAAAAGGGAATGAAACATGGTTCCACACCATCATTGGCATCTGCCTATGCTCAGTGGGGTCATGTGGGTTAAATGTGCATTTTCAAATTAAACGTTTTGCATAATACTGCTATTATGCAATACTACTGTATTAGTAGTAGAGACAGAACAGGGTCCTCTCCTTACCCCTGGAACAACGTTTGCGGGCCCGCAAACACCTTAAGTAGGACTGGCCAAGCTCACGGACTTCAGCGAGCCTCCTTCCTACGCCCACTTTGCCTGGATGGTGAAACAAGTCGGAAGAGGAAACAGGCATTCCTTGGCACATGATCGCCAGGTCTTGCTCGCAGCCACGATGGGAGCACCGCGCTTGAGGATCCCAAGTCGTTTCTGCAAGAATAACGGGTCGTCCACATGGCCAACAGGCTGTGCCTGATTGTGCCACACGCTCGTGCAACCGTGCTGGCAGCTGCAGAAGCAGCGTGCTCACTTTAGCTCTGCCATTACATCCGGCCCTCACCGTGTCTCTGGCAGTACATTATCAGCTAGTTAGCAGACAGGGTGCAAGGTGCTTCGTACACGTGAAGCAATGGCGGGCAAAGCTGCACGTCTTTCTTTCAGTTCCACTGCTGCTTTGTTCATTAAGCTAATTATAGTATTCTGCATTCCTCTTTTTCATTTACCTCGTTTCTTCGGCTTGATCCTCCCCGCCTCCGCCCGCCAAACCTGCAATCGACTGTTGCTGAACAGTTGAAGCTGAACAGGAAGGAATTGCAGGTGTCAACTCACAGTTTACAAATATGACATCTCCTCTGGCATAGCTGGAAATATGAAATATTGATTTATGTGCAGTAAAAGGTCTTATAAAAATGATCACATACACATGAGAGATTAATGCGCTGGAGATCAATAGAAATTTCATTCTTGACGCTAGACTGTCACCTATGGTGAAATGCTAAAATACAGAAATCAATATTATCTATGAAATGTCAAATTTATTATAATTATGAGGATGAAAGCTGGCCAAGTGGCTCCCAAGAGAGAAGGAAGGATAGGTTACTGCGCTGAAGCATCCTTCATGTCCCTTGTTCACTTGCTGCCAATTTGAGCACAATATTGGTGCTGGGGGTTTTCAGGCATTATGTATCACCATGTAGTAACAAATTCCTCGTGGAATATTTAACTCTTGAAACTGACAATAACACCAGCGTCTTTGCAGCCAAAAGGTTCAGAACTTTGAGACAGTGGGGGCGGGGAGGGGGAATGAGGGGAGGGGAGGGGAGGGAGGGAGGGAGGGGGAGGGGGAGAAGGAAAGAGGGAGCCCGTGGCTACCACGGCTTGCTTAGGCATGTGCATGTGCTGCACAGTTGTGACTGGGAAGCTGTATGCATTTACGACATTTACACACCGCCTACTTAGCTAAGATCACTGCGAATGGCCAGAGTGCTCCCCCCCCCCATCCAACTGGTAGAGTCTTCATTAGCGCTGAGACAAAGTCAACGCAGGAATTGCATGTCAGCTGCCAAAGCCACCCGGAGCTCCATCGTTTCCCAGCGAGGGGTTTGATTCTCAAAAATGACCCTTTCTTGCCATGGTATGCGGCAATTCCCTGGAAATCAGGTTTTATGTGGTGTCTGCTTGCCTCATGTATCATGTTTAGGGAAGTCTTCTGGAAAGCACCACCAAACTACAATGTTATGGGCCAGTAAGAAAACAATAAAAGTACAGCTTTCCCTGTTGCTCTTGGTTTGCTTTATAAATCAGATTTATGAAGGAACACTCCTATGATGCACTCTCATTCATGCATGTGTGTGTGTGTGTGTGTGTGTGTGAGAGAGAGGGAGGGAGGGAGGGAGGGAGGGAGGGAAGAAACCCTTTGAGTGGCTCAAAGGGTTAATTGGCAGGGGTGATTTGGGGATTTAGTGGGGTCTAATTTTGTAGACCTGTTAGGACACAGCCATTGTTTTCCATTATAATGCCAAACCACTGGTTAGAATAGAACAGTGGTAGAGTTGGAAGGAACCTATATGCCCATTATACCCAAGCTTCCTACAGATTTCAGAGACTAAATTCTTAATCCTTGGCAACCTTATTATATAGCTCATGTTGTCATCAGGGATGTAGTGGAGTGAAATCACAGGAATGCAGCACGCCTCCCCCCCCTTATTACCAGGGCTCCTAAAGCCATCTGTTCCCCTTCAGTACCCCCCGCCCCCTGCCCCCCATTCCCCCTGAGCTTTGTTGCAGTGCCCACCATGCTCGAGGTGAACATGAATTTTATCCACCATCTTTTGCTGAGAGTGAAGGCCAAGTGCTTTGGGGTGGCCTGCTCTGGAATAGGCAGGCTGCGTCTGCTGGAGAGGAAAATGGCTTGAACCGATTTCTTGAGATGGATCGACGCAGTTGCCTGCATTTTTGGCCTCTTCTTGGGGATGCGGCTTCGAGGTCTGTCAGGATTTACACCTGCATATCAACCTTTACCACGACTGCAGTGGCTGTCATGAAGGAGGAGCATCTCTGGCGTGCTACGGATGGTACAAAGGCACACCCTGCCAGGCAAGTGGAAGCCGCTTTTCCATACTTTGGCTAAACCTTATCAGCAGTGATTATTCTTCCCTGTAATTTCAGTAGCATGCATGTGTTGACCTCATACATTTGTACATCAGCTCAGGATAGCTTATGTAGGTTTACTCAGAAGTAAGCCCTACCGGGTCCAGCTGGAGCTATTCCTGTGTAAATGTGTTTAGGCTACAAGAGGAGCCCCATTTATGCAAGACAAAAACGGGGCAAACCCAGCGTGCAGTTGGTGGTGGGACCGCAGTGCTTAGCCCCGCCCCAGCTTGACATCATACCCTAGCCCCGCCCATTGCGTTGTGCTCGCCTGCTCCTGTTCATGGGGTGAGTTTCTCTCCTTTTTCAAATGCACAAATAGGGCTTAAGTCACATTTCTGATTTTATATCTCGGGGCCGGTTGCACTGAGTAACTGTCCTGGATCTGGACTTATAACCTTCTCTCTGCCCTCTGTTCTATTTTCCTATATAAGTAATAACCTTTGGATGATGATACGGCTGAAGCTAAATTAAGTTACTGTAATGCAGATTTATCTTATCTAATAACTCTTTACTCATTCTTTAACTTCACTTCCTTGCACTTTTATTAAGTTGCACAGGACAAAGATCGTCGCGATATCCTCTCAAGCTTTTATGGTGGTCTTGCTTCCAAAGCTTGCGTATCCTGTGTGTGTTTGCTCATTCGCAATGTATGCATATACCACCACTTTTGTATTAGACAAGAGTATTGGGTGATATATTGTTACCATGGTATAGATAAGCATATTAGAAAATGTGGTTTATGGTTTGTGGTTTAAAGCATTGCCCTGGTTGTCAGGCATTTTACTCTTGCGGTGTGAAGGGTTTAGCAACTTGATATTCCATCTTCCCCCATCACACCCTCTTATGGAAACTTCTTCCTATACAACCTGCCTTACACAACATGATGAGACAATAATAAAAAGGTAGAAATGTAAACTGATGGAACAAAGACAAGACAGAAGAAATCAAAGCTAGAAATGTAAATTCCATTTTTAAATACCTGGCAAATAGAAAAAAATGACAATCAAGTAAGCCCCCAGGTGAGCCTCGATGGGGAGATAATTCTATACTGGGGGTGCTGGCGCAGAAGAGGCTTTTTGGTTCCTATCCTGCAAAGGTGAAGTTACCTTATTTTGTAAGGAATAGTGTGCCGTATGACAGAATATTGAACTGAGGCTGAATTAGTTGCACTTATTGCCTATTGAAATCAAT
>NW_025336598.1:36212477-36413020 GCF_004798865.1 Varanus komodoensis
ATTGATTTCAATAGGACCTAAGGAGACATCAGTTTAAATATGTATCTACTAGCTATGTTGTTTTTTCATTTATATTCTAGAATAGGTGTGGAAGAGCTGATCCAGATCTTAAAAAAGCATGTCCGCTCAGTGTCTGACAGCTGGATCCATCTCAGGGCCCCAATTCCTACTCTAGAGTAAAATAATAATTAAAAAATGCAGCTGATAGATGCATATCCCAAGGGATACATGTTTTGGCTGATATAACCCGTGGATGATTGTTAGGTGACTGTGGAGCTCCCTGGTGGAGTTGTTTTGGAAAAAGGATATGATGCAAATAAAAATAATTAACAATACAGCTTGCATTCTGTAAGTATAAGTATTTTCCTGATTTTCACTGAAAACCCTTTCAAAGGTAAATTCTGCATTGCAGTGAGAAGTAGCAGCATTTGCGGCTTACTGACAGCTTCATGTAGTAGTTTGGTGGTGAAAAGCCAGCTCGCTCGAACTCCCCAATTAAATGTCCCTCTTTAGGCATCACACTGCAGAAAACATGGTAGCAGAGCATGTTTGCCCTGAAGATGGCTAAGGTGCCGGGGTTCCTGTCTGTCTGTCCGTCTGTCTGTCCATCTATAAAATGCATAGACTTCAGCCTCATCCCAAAATTGCTCAATAGCCAATATTCAATACATTGACTCAGTTTGCATGACACGGTGATCCATCATAGGTAACCGTCTACAGTGGGTCGCCATATTATCCAAACCTAAATCGATACCACTTCCAGTATTTTTTGGATAGGAAAATATACAGCTTTCCCTGTCCACAAGTGCTCAGATTTCCTAAGTAAGTTAAAACAGAAGAATTCTTCCTTTTGACAGCCGTCAAAAGGAAGTTCTTGAGAACATGGGATGGGGCTGTAGATTTCTGCTTTCCAGAAGACTGGAAATGTTGGAGTGGTCTGAGAACAGTCAGGTCAATGGTCAAACCTATGAGAGAATCACCCCTAAAAGGGGGACACCTACTTACCACCCCCTGTTGGGGGACCCCCACCCCTTTTGCCACATTGCTTTTCAATTGATAGCTTGGCAACGGACAGCTATTGAGTGTGGGCAAAGCAACTTGTACAAAACTTTGTTTGGTCAATATCCACAGAGGTTGCCTACTGCCCTTTGACAACAGACAGTTTCCAGGACATTGACCAGGCTTCACATTTGCCAGTGCACACCCACGTACCTGTGAAGGGCCGAATTTTTAAAAAAGGACACATGGAATCTTACACAGTTGTGTTGCCTTCCCACATAGGTAATCACCAAGGTAAAGAGCCAGGGATGCTCTCTCCAAAATGCTGCTTGGGCATCAGAGGAACGTTGGCAGTGGCGTAGGCAACCTCACCAAGAGTGGCAATGGGATCTTGTCACTCCCGCGGAGGGTCTCACGGCCATTTCTCACAGCCCAGGTTCGGATGACGCACCAACCCATCTGGAGTTCGGCAACCCCCACGACAAGCCACTGGCTGCCAGGGGAGCTTGTTGCCCTGAAGGGGCCGGGATCCCAGTGACATGGCAACCCACCATGGCTGCTCAGTTTCCATCTCTGGGAACCCAGTCAGTGCATTGAGTATTACACGCATACTACCTGAAGTCTATTTCTGGATGAGGCTGCAGGCTTTGCGTTTTAGAAAAAACAAACAAATACGCCCCCAGCCCGCTTGGCCTCCTTGCACGCCACGTGTCCCTCCTGTGGCACGTTCTGCAGTGCTGAAGGGGGGGCACTTAATTAGTAGAATTTGAGGAGGAGTTTTTTTGCCATGGAACTACTAAATTAAGCTATTAATAAGCCGCATCCCCAACTATGTTTACAAGTGAATGAACTAACAGACCATTGCAGCAAAATAAATGAAGAATTCTTATCACCTTTAATTACAAAATAATTTCCTTGCTTACACTCCATTGATTTCCTAATATTGTATCTCTTTTATTTTCCCCGAGTCATTGTATTGTAATTTATTGTCAGGAGAGATAGTGTATAAAGTTCTTACTCCATTCTGTAATATGCAAACGCTTTTTAACCACCTTCCCGAGAGCTGGCAGAGAAAAGGTTTTTATTATGATGATGATGACATTGTAGCATTTACACACATCCCCCTCCTGCTTCCAAATAGAGATTTAGAAAGATTTTCCACCTCTCTCCAGTGGTCTTTCAGCAGGGTTTCTGTACCTCAAGTAGCCGAAGCTACAGTTAAAGTTAATACGCAATGCAACACAGTTTAAGAGATAGGCTTTTCTTGCAGTCAGGTCTCAATTAAGAGATAAAAGACAAAAAAGTGCAAAGCACTTGATAAAGCTAAGAATACAAGGACCGGCATGGAAGTGCTTGAAGCTGTCCATAGCGATAACTGGATAGTCAGCTGGAATCTTCTTGAAATGAAGTGGGTGCTCTAACTTATCAAAATCCACATATGGGAAATTATTGGTGCCTACAGGGGTGATTAACACTAACTCAGTGGGTCAGAAACAAGCTGGGATAAAGGTGAAAGCTGTATCTGACTATCAACACCAAATACATCCATTTAGAGGAAGATAGTGGCGTTTCCCCTCTTCCCACCCCCTCTGCCTGTATCTCCCCTTTTGCAGGTTGTTGCGCAGCAGAAGCAGCATGGATTGTGTTCCGTGCACGCTGTAATGTGCAAATTGCATCGCACATTTATAATGTAATCTGTTTTTAATAAGTCACATTAAGATTACATTTTAGATAATTGTGTGCTTTATTTCACAACAAACATTTGCCCAGCCGTATCTACATCTATATCTATTTTGAGGCATTCTTCAAAATTGCAAGGACAAATTAAAAGGCGAAGAGAGAAGCCAGCATGTTGGTTTTGTTAGGAACGTATTTTTCCTGCAATTGCACTTCGGGATGGCCTGCTCCGAGAAAGCACAGCTGAGAAGCAGATCTCATTTTGTTTCAATGGGATTTAACCCTGCACAGAAATATAGTTAAACCTTCGGCTTGATTTAAAATGAAAATGGTTTCACGTTTACTTGCTTGTGCTTGCCTGCTTTCCCTCCCTCCCTTCTTGGCTGTGAAAGAGAAACTAACTCATGACCCAGTTTGCACATCACAACAATCAGGAGTTGTGTAAGTCATGGGTTGTCACAGCTGTGCAGGAGTGAATGAACACACTGCCTCCCACCTGCCTGCCACTTGGTGCTTTCTTTCCCGCTTACAGAGCAACTCCGGCACACTGTGCTCCTGGGTTGTGCTCTGTGACTTGCAAACCATGGTTTCTTGTTGCACTAAACTCTGGCTTCTTTCTTCTTCAACCAGCCAGGGAGTGTAGCCGTTAGAAACATTCACTCATCCTACCAGTATATCTGCATTCGAGCAAGTGGCTAAAACTGGAAATTGCAAATGTAAGATGATCACTGGCTAATCCAAGAACAGGCTTTAGTGATTTGTTGAGGGAAACTGTACAGCGTTCTGGTATGGCTTTTCAGCTCTTTTAATGAGGTATAAAATATGGGTTTTGGTGTGATATATATGCTGTATATAACTTATTCCATCCTCATATGTGGTAGACATGTTCTTCTTGGGGGAACCAAACATTCCTACAGCTTGCACATTTGGGGTACACTGACCCCCTAATTTCTCAGGCCTTTAATGGGTACTGTAACATTTCTTCTTGCTTTGGTGGAGTCCAGTAGCATTATTTCTCATTCATGCTATGACTGGTAAGAGATGATTTCTCTTCTCTTCTCTTCTTTTCTCTTCTCTTCTCTTCTCCTCTCCTCTCCTCTCCTCTCCTCTCCTCTCCTCTCCTCTCCTCTTAGTTCTGCTATGCTTCAGGATATTTGTGTTGCACGCAGGACACTGAAGAACATTGTTCACAGGGACGTAAGTCGAGCCAAGCTGGATCACGTCAAAGGCTTATTCAGTCCGTCCTCCCATTTCCCACATTGGCCAACCAGGTGCCGCTGTGCCACCTCAGTGACTCCCACAGCATAACCATGGGCTGTGTTGAAGGAGCACTTCCCTTTCTCTCCCACCAGTCACTTTCATTGGATGGACCTGTTTCTGCTATTAGAACAACAAGAAAGAACTTTTCTGTATCCATTCTCTCTACTACACCATGAGTAATTTTATGTCTCCTCTTCCCCCTCCCCGCCAAAACTAAAAAGTTTGGGACACTGCAACCATGGGAGCGACTCGCTCCAGCCTCTCTGGGGACCCTGCCCTTTCTCACCTGCTGGCTGGGCACAAGATCGTGCACGCTGCCACTGGGGCACTGACCCCAATCCCCTTCCTTCCGTCTCAGAGCGCCTCCGCACGCCTTCCCTGGTCTCTGCTCCTCCCTTCTTGCCTTTCCCGCTTATTTCTTTTATTTATTTTTATTTATAACATTTCTATGCCGCACCCATCGCAGAAGCCTCGGGCGGCTCACAAGGAAAATAAGTAAACATAGAATAGAACAACATTAAAAATTTGAAGAATCTCGGCCATAATTTAAAACCAATAAATAGCAACAACCAAGTAACAATTAAAATATCGTTTAAATAAAAAGGTCTTGGCCTTATCATGTGCTGCACTCCCCACCTTCACCACCACCACACCGCTCCAGCCCTCTGGAGATCTGCAGGACCAGAAGAAGCAGGGGCAGAGCTTTTGTGGGAGCCCTGCCCATCGTCCGGCTCTGGCTGAGAAGATGCTTGGTGCAAGCCAGCGGCTGGGTGGCAGAGAGCACCTGCCTCCCCTCTGCCTTTCTAGGGGGCTCCCCACAGAGTGAAGCAGACTGCAGGGGGGTGCTCCAGAGAGCCTTGCGAGCTGCTTTTGCACTGTGACATGGGCATGGCAGGGAGCTGGCTCTGCTGGGCACTCCATGGGTGTCCGAGCAGGTGGCTGCTCCAGGGCCCCCCACTGGCTCTGCTCTTTCTATGTGGCTGACGCCACAGCAAGCAGGGGGAGCAGCAGGTGGGACCTCCGGAGTGCCCATGGGAGGGTGAGGTAAGGGCTCACTGTGCTGCTGCCTCTGCCGCCCCACTGCCTGAGACGGGGTCTTCGCCATATCTTCACCATCACCGGTGCTTAGGCATTCTGGGCCATTCCCTTTTTCTCTTAGCCGCACCCCCTTTGTCTTGGGCCCCATCCACCACCGGAACGCAGCTTCTCTGCGTTTCTCTCAAGCGGAATTCAGCCCTTGGGCTGAAAGAGGTTCCCACTGTGGGGCTAGCACAACGGAGCGCATCAGCAATAGGGCTGAACTGGATGCTGCCCATGGTGTCCGCAGCAAGAAGCACCGATAAAGACGAGGAGAGGAGAGCTGCCACCCCCTGGGCCCAGCAGATTCACTGAGCCCGGCAGCAGAATGTCTCATGGGCTGAGTCTCAGCTCCCCAGGGCTCAAGTTCACTATCTGCTCCTGGGCTTGGCAGAAGGGGCAGAGAGGAGAGTGGGCGGAAGACAAGGGAGTGAACTCAGGGGCAGCAGGCTGTATGGCTGAGGCCACGGAGGAATTAGTCCGTCGGGATGCAACTTCGAAGGAAGAGTTTGCCAGCTGGGGCAAGCCAGGCAGTGAGAGTTGTCCAAACAAAAGCCCGTGTTGTGCCTGACAATAATCAAGCGCAACATGGGCCGCTGCTCCAGCCCGCTCCCCTCAGTCCTCCTGGGGTGCCTCAGGGGATCCTGCATAAGCGCTGATGTTTCACCACTTCCCTGCTACCACAGGGAGCCAAAAGGCGGTGTAGCAGCTGTTGGAAGTGGGGGAACCAGGGAGAAGTGGCGGTTGCCACCGCCTCGTGAGGTGGGCGAGGCACGGGGCAGGGGAGCTGGATTTCAGGCTGGTTGGAAGGACTTCCAGTGCAAGGCCTGGCAGGTTGGAGTGATTTTTGCCCTGCACTGCTGCTGCACATTGAAAGGGTTTGCAAGAGCGTGAGAGTTGGCTGAGCCAGTCTCTGCCCCACACTGCCCCTTCAAGGACGAAGGGGCTCATGGTGTCCCCAGCGGGCAGGGGAGGAGCGATTGCTACCCCAGCTTGTAAGGTAGCCGTACTCTGAAAGCGATTAATTAGCACTCTGGCAGATTGTGGGAGAAGCCTGACAGTCACCCCCAAGTACCACTTGGGTGCTTTAGGGATGGCTGTCAGTAGCACTTGCCTGGCCAGCAGACATGGAGGGAAAGAAGAAGCCATTTCAGCCGGCTATGCACAGCCGGCTGCAGCGATATCACCTGCCCTGCCGGCAGCACCACACAGCCGGCAGCAGTGGCAGCGGGCAGAGGCAGCCTCTGACAGCCACCCTTAAGTGCCGCCTGGGCGCTTTGGGAAATTTGGCTGCTCTTGCCAAGTGGTTCCCCTGCAGCTGGGCTTGACCATGTCTGGGCAACATGGGGACCCATCCTTGGTCAAATGACTCCAAGTACGAGCTATGGGTTGTCAGGGTGGTTCGTAAGCCAGAGATAAGCCATCCTGACAAACTGGTCCAGGATTTGCATGATACAACAACCCACCTACAAGCCACAGTTGGGTGTTATGTCACACAAAACCGGACACAGAGTTGGCCTGAGGCAGCAAATCCAAGTTCCTCTTCTCAAGATGACAAACATACAATGAAGCAATTCACACCTTGCTATCTTCCAGTAGAAGTCTTGTTATCTGAAGCACCACGCCCAGGGCTAAAGTACTGCTGCCTTTTGCGGGTGTCATCGCCATTTTCCAAAACGCTCCCTGTGCATGTACAGTGCACTCATCACAGGGTCTGGAATGGCCCTTGGACGCAGGCGGCATGAGCACTCCCTGAGCATGTTAGAGCCACCTGCCACTTCGGACAGTTGCCACATCGGAATGAAGGAACCAGCAGTCCCTGTGGCACAGCAATATAATGCCTGCCCTTCCTTCTGCGCATCACACTGGAGGGATTTGGAGGGCAGTGGGGCAATGAGAAGGGAATGGAGGCTACTGGAGAACGTAGGTGAGCCAAAAGCCAAATGCTTTCCAACTCTCTTGAAGCTCATGTTTTTCTATGGTGGTACCTAATGCCTGTGGAAAACACCCACCACAGCAAAACGAAGCAGAGACATCCAAGCACATGGCGCTCACAGAAGTCTCCAGATCATGAGTTCTTTTTGGGGGGGGGGGTTTAAGGGGCACGGTAGGGAGAGAGCTGGTAGGAGGAGATCTGTAGCGCAGGGCAGAGTTCATGAAACGGGAGAATCACTCACTGCCTGTCAGATTACTAAACTGGATGTACCAGTGGTCAGATTTGGTGGAGGGAAGCCAGCGACCTGCCGCATGTGCCAGCTGGTTGTTGCCCAAAGACTCGGATTCTCGATTCTTAAGTCTGATATCACCAATTAAGGCACAGATTCCCCTGCTTCCTCTCCCAAGACAAAGGGCACGGTGCAGGCCCGTGAGTTCAGACAATATGGCCTGGCACATTAACTTCATAGTTAGTATGATAATCCACAGCGTCCTTTTTTGTTTTTTTAAGGTATAGGGCAGAAAGACAACTCTAATTCGGGGCCTGTTTGATAGTATGCCACAACTCAAGTTAAGCAGGTGGCAGGGTGAAATATAAAAGGATTGCTAAACAAAGAATTTTTATTTCCTGGCTTGTGCCTGCAGGGGAGAAATTATGAAAGCAAAGCAAAAATCTGACAGCCAAAGAGCATCCAGGATTTTTAAATGAAGTGGTTTATTGTTATTTTTAAAAGCTATGCAAATTGATTACAATTTGCAAATAAAAAGAGCCCACTGCAAACAGATGAATTTCTAAACAAAATAAATAACACAGTTTTTTAAAAACTTGATTTAACTTACAGGAAGTTGTACTTATAGTTTTTGACCCATCGGCACCCTCTTACTGGGGCAGATTGCATGGGTTTTCTTCCCATGTTAAAAGTGATATGTAAGTCACTTTCACATGTTGTGTGGAAAAGATTTCATCTCCTTTTTCTTGCAGTTGTGTTGAATGAAGCAAGGAATATTCTGTCCTCTCTCTCTCTGCATGCGTGTGTGTGAAAAAGAGAGAGAGAGAGAGAGAGAGAGAGAGATGCTTTTTAAACTTCTAAAGTTGTTAATGCCAAAGCCAGGGACCCCCTTTTCATGTACTTAATAAGCAGAGATATGGGTCTTTAACTTCACAGCAGGCTCCTATTTGGGAGGCACACCATTTAAGCAATAGGTACCCCTTGCATTTCTGAAATTAATAAAGTTGGAACCTCAAATGTCAATTATTTGCTTTCCTATTTTCATAGGTGAATTTGCTAAGCAGAAGCCCTTGCTAATCCTGCATTCACATAGATAGAAGGTCAAAGTTGGTCAGTGAGCCAAGAAATACCATATCAGGGTTTCTTTCCTCTCCAATTGAAAGAGGCATAAATTGTGGAATTAGTGTATTGATTGAAGGCTACAACTTCAAGCAATCAGTTTTTTCTGGCTTGACAAGATTATTTTATCCTACTTTTCTTTTATTATGATGTGTTGTATTTGAGTCATCCTTCAGGCAGATGAAGTGACAGCTTGATTTAACTCAATAAAATCCACCAGTTAGGAAACCTACTGAGCCGAACAAAAGAAGAAAACGACTGCAAGAGGAAGGTGCACATTTAGTGTAAGCAAGCATAACCCTCGGAAAGAAGAAAATATTAACTGAAATTATGGCTCTAATCAATGCATTTCTATGGAAACTTGGAAGGAATTTATAAGATCTTCTCATGGGGCAAGGTACAGAAGAATGGGCCATTTGCTTTCTTCCCTTTTCAGACCTTACCAAATCCTAAAAAATCTGTGCGCGTGCAGGAAAAACACACAATATTTTCTTAATCCTGTGCTTTAGTGCAATCACAAATGATGTTGCATCACCCTGTTTGTTTTAATCAATGTTCATTGTGTAAGTTGCCCCGAGTGCCAAGTTTTGGTAGAAAAGTGGGTACAAATCAATCAATAAGCAAATAAATAGTTTCCTCGAAGTGCTCATCAAGAAAATGCTATGCCATAGTTTTCATTTCAGTGGTTGAAGCGGCTTCTATGCGTGTCGTTCTGAGTATCCAAATGACTGCCGAATTTTAGTGCTGCCCAAGCCATGTGTATGGATGGAGCAGAAGAAAATATCATTTATTGTGTGATGATCTTCATGTGCCACCCTATAACAAATCCTTCTCAGGATGGTTCACACAATAATACAAGTTAAAAATAGGTTAACAACCACTACAACTATTAATGCAATAAAGATTTAAAAGGCCTTGGGAAATTTAAATCAAAGTAATAAAAATGCAAACCCTGTATTGTCTAGGAGAAGAAAAATAGTTTTGTCTTGCACCAAAATGTGTAGGGGCATTTTTTGTGAATATTCCAGGTATGGCTACTGGAAAGGATATTCTATAAATGAGGTGCCACAACCGAGACAGTCCTGTCTTTTAGAGCAACCTGCCTAACTTAACTTCAGCAAAACCAAATGCAGGAGGGCCTGAAGATGACCTCAAGGGTTGGGCAAATACACATAGGAGGAGACACTTCTTTAAACAAGACCTGGGGGACACCCAGCCCCATGGCTACTGGCGTCTCCAGGCCATTTTTGCAGTCCTTGTGTTTTCTGCAGCCTCCTCATTTGCTGCTGTGTCCATGGTGGCAAAATACCCCCAGTTATTCAGCAGGGAAATGAGGCATGCAGTGAGTATGCAGAACTGTTTACCAGCACAAATTCTTCTTCAAAGGGCTCTTGGTTGCTGAATCTGTGTGATTTGACCACCAAAAGTGGTGGGGAGGGCCATATGGGTAGGGGGCTTTGGGGGGGGGGGGCAAGTCAGCTGACTCATTTCTAAATGTTTCCCACTTCTGCCTGATCCCAAGTGGCAAAAGTTATTCTACATGGCCACCAAGGCAGCTTCTGTCCCAAACTGGGACTAAGTCAAACTGAAATGGACTTAGAGAATGAGCTCCACCTGGGAGTGACAACCGTTTGCTCAAGAACCCTACCCATGTGCTTATGCATCCATGTCAGGTTTCTTCAGAAGCCATCTGATTGCCTTTTACAAAGATGTTTGCAGCACTCAGGGAGGGATCTAGAGTCTTGATCCAAGTGACCTTCCCATCTTATCAGATGTAAAAGATGAAAGAAGGCAAGGATGGGGCATGTAAATTGATGCATCCTGTCTGCAGCCTTGTCCATCAGCAACTGGCATTCATTCAATACAGCTGGACAAGATGGTGCTCAGTGCCATGCCTGAAAGTCTGGGAGCTCAGCCTCACTCCAAGGAAGACACTGCATCCCAGCACTCCAGAAAGGACCCTCTGGGATCCCTGATGCAGCCCCTGGAGCCACCAGTTCAGCCCTCTTCAACCTCAGTTTCCAAGAGTGGCTCTCTTGAGGCACACAAGAACTCTGGCTATAGAAGAGAGCCTGTGGTCTCTTATCTGGGGGGTTGCAGAACCTCAGATGGAGCTGAGCCAATCAGCTTGCTTAAGCCCTCAGTCGCTGCTAGTCTCATGTTGGACCACGAGCTCCTTTTGTGAGGAACGATCTCAGCCTATCAGCTGCCACAGAGTGCTGCTGCTCTCTGCTTGTCTGTGCTCTTGTTCACCTAGCGTAACCGCTAACAGAGCGGGGCCCTTGCCTTGCACGTCATTACTTTTTTCTACCAGAACGCCCTCGAACATCTGCTTGATCGTTCACCAATGCTCCTTGACTGAAGTCCACTTCCTAGGAAGTCCTAGTTATGCAAGATGCAAATGATTTGCTCTTTGAGATTTCTTGCAAATCTGTCACAGCATCCTGTTGAGGGTATTACCAATTCCATGTTCTGCTTTTGTCTTCTGAACCTTATTGGACTAAGGGTTTGGTCTGGGGCGTAGGGGTACCTGCTCTCCTTAAAACACACAGGCATGTGCCACTGGCTGCACCCTTACAGATCTCCGTGTTCTTGTTCCTTAGAGGGGAAGTCTTGCTTTGGCACTGTTCATGCTGGCACTTGCCACCTGAGTTTGCCAAAGGAGGGAATGGTTTCTGTCCCTTCCAGTGCAGATCGTTCCACCAAGCTGTTTAATCTTCTCTCACGTTCTTGATGGTCATGCGGCTTTCTTTGAGGCTGGACTTGTGGAGAGCAACAATGAAGAAGAGAGCATGCCTGAGTATATGAAAATGATCTCTTCTTCACTATTGATTAACTGCAATCAGATCCCGTTGAGCACGGATTAGCCAAAGGACTGCTAGTTTAGAGGATAAACCTTCAAACAAATGTGTGCTCTTGTGCTTCTCTTTTTAGAAAAATAACCACAGAAAAAGCACACAACAAAGTGATGTTTGCAGACATATGTACTCTTCATGGATGTAGAGTTAAAACGGGTCAAGTGGAAATGAAATGCAAAGAATGTAATTGCTGCCAATTAAGTTAAAGCTGAAATGCATACACAAGATGCACAAGGAACAGCTTCCATCTTTAGACATGATGCTCTGGCGCTCCCCATATGCCTGGTCAAAGACAGGGGCTAGACAGGGGTAAACTGTTTTGAAACTGAACATAAGGGGTGCACAGTGTTGATCGGCAGGCCTAGCAAAATATAGTCTGGTATGAATGTATAGAAAGCAAGCAAGCAGTAGTGCTATCCTTAGATAACTCAGGAAAGTGCCTTTTGAGTAGGCATGGGCTTGTGCAGTGGAGGTTAGTCTTTTTCCTATACAGTTCTCCTCAGCTGCATCGTCCTCTTAACACTGAAGGACTCGGAGCTCACCCTGCAAAAATTCCTGCTGGGTCCACCTGTTTCTCCAGGTTTGGAGCCTTGGATTAAATGAGATTTCACAGGCTAGAACGGGAGAGCACTGGCTTGGCAGTCTGCTCCATAAATTGTGTCTATGCGGGGTTTTATTCAATAAATGCATGCTTATTCCCCATTTGCTGCGAAGAGCCTACCAGTCGTCCTTCAAGGAAGTGCTTTTATCACATTTTCCAGGAGTTCAGAGCTGGGGGAGGAGGCACATGGTGCCTTCTCCAGATGGGGCATCCCTGCTATTCAGACAGTGGGGGGGGGGGGTGGCGAGCCACCTGTGCTTTGCCTAGCAGGTGAAGGCCATGGACTACTGCACAGCTCTCTGCTCTCAGGAAGGGGTGGCTTCGAAATTTCCCAACGGTCCCCGAACATTCACGCTGGGGATGTTTCAGACTGGCTAAACATGCACGTGGCATGCTTTCTGTGGTTGTGTGGAGGACCACACACATGGCACCTAGGAGTGGAGAGAAACTGATCAAGTCAGTTTCCTTAATGCTTCTTGTGACCCTCTGGATCAAAACCCCTAGGGCTGAGTCCAGCTGGCCAGCACTGTACGTATAGCTGAAGCGTAAACAGTCTGGCAACGTAGTCTGGGGAAAAGGCCTAGATTGCCAATTTATATTTCCTCCTGTTGGAAACAGATGTGCTACCATGTTTTCAGTGAAAGCCACTAAATCTCTTCTGGCTAATATTAAGCTAACAAGATTATTTGCTCCCTATTTTCCTCCCTTACCTGTTATCCTTCCAATTTTGGTAGGTTGCTGCCCAGAGGCGGGCTGGCAAGGACTCCGTATTATTCCTCGTTTGTTTCTCTCTGAATGATAGTTTCTGGTGATTTTGCCTTGCAATTTGCATGGGAAACGACATCTAGCTGATGACGAATGAAATGATATATGCCAAGTGAATACAACAGCTTTTATGCAAGTCCCTTCCACCCAAAGTAAACCTTCTGAACTCAATCACAAGTTGGGCGGGATACCACAAATGCTGCTGTTCTCTGACTCATGGTTAAGACCCTGAGCCATGTGGATCAGGACTGTCTTTGAGATGACAAGGCTGTTGGGCCTTCTTTGCTGCCACTTCACCCACTGTAGCTCGTACTTCGGCATGCTGAGGAGTTTCGTGCCCTTGCAGAGAGAAACGGCGGTGCAGAAATGCATGCTCCCTCTTTGCCCTCCACTCCCCACAAAATCCATTTCCTCACCGAATAATAAGAGGGGAATTAAACTGTGGGTAATTGGGGATTGTTGCGTTTTGTTAGCTATAATACTCCAGGGATGCGTCCTCAAATTTCTGTAACTAATCATTTGGCAATGTACCCCATATGATGAATAAATATGTTAGATTGGAGCTTTATTTTTCATCGTGCCTGAAACTGATTCTGAAACTCCTCAGTATGTTCTGCTGCTATCCTAGCTGTCTCACTAATATGGATTTATTGCCCATGCACAGAAGCAGTGGAAATAAGAATGAATCTTCACACTCTCTCCTGTGATCATTCATTCATATCTCTTACCTGGATAGATACCCTCCACCCGGATGGGTTTCTAGCACTGATGGTGGTTGTGTGCATGAGTCTCCATGTGTGAGCAGAGGAGAAACAAAGCCTACTTGTTATCCCTATTTGACCCCTGTGCATGGACCAGGATTTGGAGAACAGCCTACATGGACACGTGATCTAAAACCTCCATTGTGCAGGCTACAGATCAGGCATTCAGGGCCTTCTCGTGTTGGCATTTGCATCCTGGGCCTCTGTGCGAAGATCCGATCGTGGCAGGGAGGGCGGGGGCAGGCCGGCAGGGTTCCAAGTCGCAGGACCTTGCGAGTGTGCTCAGAACCCTTTTCAGAACGTTGTGCTCAGCAAGCAAAGATCTCAGATGCAGACAAGTCGGGCTGCTGGCAGTGCACCTTCAAGGCACACCCTCCCTGTTTTTGGCCGGCTCATGCTTTAGGCGCATGTCAACACAGTCTTTCTCATGAAAGTGGTAATGCATGTGCCAGTTTTTAAAATTTTATTGTTTTCAGGACTTTTTCATGCTTCTTCAGCTTAGTTAAGCATTCCTAGGGTCCTCTGCTAGCTAGAATACACTGCTTGCTTGCCTGCTGCCGGCTTGCCTGCCTGCTTTTCAAGGCTGCCTTACATTACACTAAAACAAGCACACCCCATCCCAAAATAAGGACACCTGCTGAGAAATTGCCTTCTCTGCAGCTGATTTCAGCTCCCCCTACTTCCTGCTTGTCACTTCCTCCCATTGCCAGCAGTCAAATATTGGTTGGATTACTGAGTAGTGAGCTGGCTAGGAAAACACAACAGGTCACAGCAAAGCAGTAAAGCAAAGGAGGAAATGACAGGCACAGGGCTGAATTTTTGTGCAGTTGTGAATGTACCCAAGATGCTGTCCAGAATTTCACTCTTTACTATTTTTAGGGGCATGGGGTAGAAAGTCTGAGAAGAGATGGGAAGGTTGGTGGTGGCATGGTTGTGAGGAGCAGCAGGGCTTTTTGCTGCGCTGGCCAAGGGGCTATCTAGGCTTTGCCAACAAAACATGGCAAAATTGCTCTGCTGCGTTCAGATGATGCAACAAACATCTGCAGGTATGAACAGCCCTAGAACAAGCAATGGGTTCTCAAGGTGGATTGTTCATTAAAATAAAAATAAAAAATAAAAAATCAGCCACCCTGCAAACACTGGGCTCTCCCAACATGGCAACCTACCAAGGCCGATCACACCAGATGGATTATTGTGTTGTATAAACCAGTCATTGCATTTGTAAAAGAAAAAGAAAAAAAAAACCCACTCTTTTTTGTAAAGACGTATTGCAGGACCTTGAAGACTAACACATTTTGTGTTAGCATCGAAGTTTTATGGTTCAGAGCCCATTTGTTCTGTTGCACAGTGTTCACCTGAGTAAATATATATTGTATTTCCAAAGCACAGAGAGATGAAATAAAACGCACATTTATGTTGGGAGTTGGTCATACCAATGGTGATTGAATCCAATCAGTTTATCTGGATCGTCTATTAATTTGTGTTCTCGGTGGTGCTGTAAAACTCAGACTAGTTCACATTGCATTGTTTGATCTTGTGGTCTCAGATCATAAAAACAAAGACAAATTCGATTCTTCCCTTCTCTCTGTATTCAAGCTATATTTACCTACCAATTCAGTGTGTGTGTGTGCAAATATATATACACAGACAAGGCATGTGAAACTGCCTTCTACCGGTCAGAGTCTTAGTCTATCCCATGTGATATTGCGGAGATTGGCAGAGATTTTCCATGATTTCACACAGAAATCTTTTCCAGTCCAAACTGGTGATTCTGCTCACTGAACCTGCACGTGTAACCACCAAATCTCTTTACACACCCGCTTTGCAGTGTGCCACAAGACACCAGATTATTTCTGCTACAACAAACTAACATAGCAAGACAAAATGGGAATCTGTTCTCTTCTAAGTAGGTGGCATCCCCTCCTATTTCCAGCATCAAAAATAATGTAAGGTCAGTGGGATGATGTTCATGTAAGAGGTCTAAATTTGAGACTAATGATTTGGAGAATGATGACTTTCTTGACCATTTCATTTCATTTTCAGTACTTAAGATGCAGTAAAAGCAGGAAAGAAAAATATATCTCACTTGCATGTTCACAGCAGAAACTGAATTCTTATATGACTCTAAAGCCATGTTTTATAACACTGAGGTGGTGGTTACACCTTCACATCTGTAAACCTGTGTACAGTTTCCCACTTCTTTTCCATACTAATTATTTCTCCCTCCTTCCCAAAAATTGTATATGCCATCACGTATGCCTGTACTTCAGTAAATGCCAGTTTTAAAGAAAGAGGGTTATAAATAGGAGGGTTTTTTGCTGCTGGAAAACAAAACCAAAACCAAACAAAAAACAAACACTTTCCCTCTGCTGTCATTTCTTTTGACTAAATTTGTTTAAGCCATTTTAACCTTCCTCAGAAAGGTCAGGAGATGTTTGTATGCTAATGGTTATCCGACATTCTGTTATACAGCAGGACATTATTGTTTGAGTGGTCAAAAATAAGGTGAAATTAACAAAGAAAATGTTTATATCAGTGAATTAGAAAGCCTGTTCAGGAGACTTTATTCCAAATCCCTCCCTTCTGCTTTCTTTTTAATAAATAAACGTATGTTTTAAAGTAGAACAATATATTATAGAGATCCAGAAATGTGGTCTGGTATCCACAAGTGGACATGACTTCTTACAAAAGAAGAAGAAATTTATTTTAGTATAGAAGCACAATGGGCACCCTAAACCTCTCACTGTTATAATAAACAAGGTCCTTTTACTCTCATTGGCTCTGAGAGGCATCTGGTCAGTCCCGAAATGTTAACTCTCCCATTACCATAGCACTGATTGCAAATACCATGCCATTAGGGAATGTATATTTGACCAATAGTAGTGTTAACAGAAAGTCTGTGGTGACGTGTCACTGCCTCAATGAACAGTGAGAGTTTCCACACACCGAGTCACAAATGCGGAAGCTTTCAAGATATCTTGTGCTAATTCTCCTTTCTCCCTGTGTTTCCAATGGGATTTTGCTGTTAAGGTGATGTGTTTCTATTCAACAGACTTTGTGGGTAGAGTGATTTCTTTTAAATGAACAGGATCTTGGGGCCTTGGATATTTTCAGGCTAACCAAATTGTTCCAGTTTTTATTTTGAAATCAAATCAAATCATTGGGGGTTTTAAGATTTCTTCCTTTGCTCATTTGTTGCATTTATAGTGGCCCTGCATTGTCCTCCATGGTGCTGTCTCCTCTCCGTCTCATGATCCAACCAGCCCCATGAGGTTATTCAGCTGGGAGTGATGATGGTTGGAGAATTACTCTGCACACTTCCCGACCGGGTGGGCTCACCCACTCCTAAGCTTCACTGGCTCTAAGCCTCACTGGCTCCCAGTCACAGAATGTTTCAAACAACCCGACCAGTTGTATCATGTGTATGTTTTCATGGCAAATTCATTGCAGGGGACAAACCTTGAGGATAGAAAGAGATGAAGGGGAACTGTGTGGTGCTGGCCATCGAAAAGCCAAAGCAGGAAGCAGCAGAGCTGTGGTTCTCTGCAGGTTTTGTGCTATGTCCAGCTTTACTTCCATCCAGTTCCGTTTGTTTTCCCAGCCACATGTGGAAAAACTGCCTCCATTCAGTGAAGGTGACTTTTTCAGAGTTCCTGAGTGGTGGAAACCCTGAGGGTTCAAAAAGAGCAGTTTACATAAAGGGAAGGGCAAGGTTTTAATTAATTGCCCCATCTTAATTCAGCTTGTCCTCTGGATTTCCTTTCCAAACAATCTCCTAAGAATGCTGCTGTGTACATTTTGATGAGCTCTCTCTCTCTGTCTCTCTGTGTATTTACCACAAATGCATCACATATTTGAGAAGAAATGTCCATGTTAGCATATCTTTGGCATTTGAATGTATTGCTTAACATACTGAATATTTAGAAAACAATCCCATGTATCTTTGCATGAAAAAAATTCTGTAAATCCCAGCAGCCCTTTGGCCATCCATGCTGGGAATTTAAGGAACCTCCCCCCCCCCCCACCCCACACCCCCGCCTGCACATGCTTAGGAACTCAGGGGCCACAGGAACCCAGAGAGCACAGGGAGGCATCTGTCCGAAAAGCCCATCCAGCACAAATGCAAGGGAGGCAAAACTAACTCTGCTTTTGCTCACTCCCTGCTGCTTTCACCCAGATAGGGCAGAGCTTCAGGGCTTCCGAATGACAAAGACACAATCAATAGGAGCTTGGCCTTAATGGCTTAAAATTATTTAAAAAATAGATGTCATGTTTGCAGTTGTAAACATACCCACAGGTAAATAGAGTCACATTTAAGAGGAGCAAACACAAGTCAACAGACGACAACAATTACAAAAATCCAGAAAACAATACATTAGGGGAAAGGCATATATTGTCAATATTTCCTAATGAAAATATTGTCCAGCCTTCACTTTAACCTGAGTTGTTTTGCTCTACAAATGTGTTTGTAAAGACATCTCATTCTTCAATCACTTTCAACTTTCTGGTATGTTTTGTTTTGTTTTTTAAGGTTAGAGACTACTCTTAACAAGAGGGTCAAATGTTCAACTGAGGACATGGGAAAAGAAAACTTAAAAACTACAGGGAAAAAGCCTCATAAATTATTATAGAAATTAGAAAATGAAGCCATTCTATCCATCTGAGTCATGAAGAAGTGAGGAAGGGAAGCTGAAATAACAGATATAAATATGTAATATGGTAAGACTGAGGTACTGTTAAATAAAACCTTGAATGCAAAGGAGAGATGCTAGAAAGCTACCATCCATTGAGAGCAGGAAATGTTGAGCTTTAGCTGGATCCTGTGCCGTTCATGAACTAGGAGGGGCTGCCAATACTTCATTGCTAAGTATTGGCTTGAGCAGGGAAGAGTCTTGGTTTTGGTGGATGTTTTTTACAGGGTGTTATTTCATTTGCAGTGCAGTTGTTCACTGTCCAAAGTGCTTGAGAATGTCTTTTGACCGTTGCATAAATGGTTTACTAACAAAGCAGAGACATCACCCTGCCAACAAAAGTGCATATAGTCAAGGCTATGTTTTTCCCAGTTGCAATGTATGGCTGTGAAAGCTGGACCATAAGGAAGGCTGAGTGCCGAAGAATTGAGGCCTTTGAATTGTGGTGCTGGAGGAGACTCCTGCGAGTCCCCTGGACTGCAAGACAATCAAACGAGTCAGTCCTAGAGGAGATCAACCCTGACTGTTCTTTAGAAGGCCACATCCTGAAGATGAAACTCAAATACTTTGGCCACCTAACGAGAAGGAAGGACTCCCTGGAGAAGAGCCTAAGGCTGGGAACAATAGATCCCAAGAGAAGGAGATGGCAGAGGATGAGGTGGCTAGATGGAGTCACTGAGGCAGTCGGTGTGAGCTTAGGTGGACTCCGGGGGATGGTGGAGGGCAGGAAGGCCTGGAGGAAGGTTGTCCATGGGGTCGCGATGGGTCAGACACAACTTTGCGACTAACAACAACAACAAACACATGTAGTCAACACTACCTTTGTTTTTAGTTTAGCTTTGCCTCAAGGTTCATCCCACACTGAGCTGCCCTCCTAGGACACCCAATGCAGAGAGCTGGGTGAGCCAGAAGGAACACAGGCAGCTCCAGGATTTAAAGGGTATTTAGCAGATGAAGTCAGGGGTAGAGAGGTAAAGCAGTGAGGGATAAAGAAGCTGAGTTAGCCTGTTTTCGCCCTCCTCTTTCACAGTCCATTTTCCCACAATCCCCCTGTCAGAGTTTCTCAATTAGCCCTCGCTGAGGCAATATTTACAGTTGTGTGGGTTGCAAATGATGCTATTCTGCTAACTGCATAGGATATTTGAGCAGGAAGGAACTTACTTTCCTCTTTGGCAAGTAATTGTCTTCATGGCCCCGAACTGTAGTGTACTGTTAGAGAGGCTTATGTTCTTTTGCTAATCCAGTTTAGCATATATTAGGGTGGCCACAAAGAGGAAACGCATCATTAAAGCAGACAGCAATTTGCATGTGCTAATTTAGATGTGTATATAAGCAAATTTAAACAATTTAAATAGAATCAAAGTAACATTTAAATAATTTAATAGAAAATTTAAATAATTTAATGGAATTTAAATAAAAGTACAGTACATATTGCCTTTAGTGAGGAAAACTGTGACCAGTTGTCATGTATAGTCTCCAGTGCTAATGGCTGATGGGGGGCCGTTCCTTCCGTCTTTATTTTTAAACTGGGTTGGCCAGGATAGTCCTTCAAACAGAGGATGCCTTTCAATAGGACTGGCCTCAGTAAAAAAGGACAAATGGCCACCCTAGCATATATGCCTCTTTAAATCAGATGCCAACACAGCTGATGCGGGTGCCTATGTTTGCGCACTGGAATAGTTTAGAAGATAATGACAATCCTAACATCATGAAATTGCAAATTCTGTAGTACATTCAGATACAAAATCTGGATCTGAATTTGAGTTAAAGTGTTATGTAGTCAGATTTGAATTTCCTTTCAGTTGCTTTGGAATGTTTCCAGAGAAAATGCCACTCTGTGTGGTGATTTTATGCACAACAGTCTTTCTTTGAATCTGATGCCCGTGTTGATGTTTGACAGGTGGGCAGCACAGGCCCACGAAAAAGGGACCCATCCAATCCTAATTCTCCACCATGTGGAGGCTCTGCAGTGAGAGACATGCCTGAGTAGCTAGGAGTGGTGCATCTGCAAGAATTACAGGTCTTGATGCTCAGATTGCTTCTTGGAGAACAATTTTGTCATAGTTATGTGTCATCAGGTCATCCCTAACTTATGGCAACCCCATGAATGAAAGATCTCCAAAAAGCCCTGCCCGTGGCAACCCTGTCTGGCTCCTAAATTCAAGGGTCTGGCTTCCTCTTCCTCAGTCCATCTCATAGTTAGTCTTCCTCATCTTCTTCTGCCTCCCAAGAGGATTTTTTCCATGCTCATATCTGCTGTATACGTTTCCACCACCACTCTCTTTCTCCTTCTCTTTATTCCAAAGGCTCATATTGGCATGTGACATTTTGTTGCATGGACAAAAGGTTGGTTTTCATTTCTGTTTATAATATTCAGAAGCCAAACAGAAGTTGAAGCTGTGCTTTTCTCAGTCTTCTCAGTGAGAGTATAATTTTTCTTAAGACATGGACAAAGTCATCACTTTTATGTAGTATGTATGTATGTATTGCAATAGTTGACCAATCCCTAAATTTCTGCTCCTTTCAGCATTTCCATGGTGCTTCTATTTAGAAGAATGATAATCGTAGAAACCAAAAGTAAATGAATAAATATTTCCTAATTCTACATTTCTCCCAGTCAACATTTTTAGGCAAGCTGGTGGCCTTCTGTTATTTTTTTAAATCTTAGGAATTATTTCAGTTTTTATCTGTACAGCCCTGCCTCCTCTTTCTGTGCCAGTTTTCTTGTTCTCATTCTGCATCCAGAATGTTGCTTTGATTGCAGGGTTAGCCCAAGATACTAACCCTAACCCTTGCCTGATAATGCCTTGGGTGTAGCAGGAAATAGCTCCAAGTCTCTTTCTCACAAACAACCAGTGCTCCACCATATCAAGTTCCCTTGCACTTTATCATGCACACCAGAGCCCTCATTGTCTCTCCCACTCTCCTTCAAATACCACCCCACCCACCCACCCACCCACCCGTCCAATATGGCCTTCCTCTTTCCTCTTTGCAACTGTCCATGGTTCACAGGAAACCTGGTTGGTTTTCTTGCTCTCGCTCTCACACTCCTCCCTCCCTCCCTCCCTCCCTCCCTCCCTCCTCTCTGTATTTCAAGCCTCTCTGCATTTCAGTGTTTTCCCCACACATTCCAGGAAAGGTAGTTGTTGAACAGAGATGCACGTGCCTGATCTGCCCGTGACCCTTTCCTCACAGGGGACCCAGTAGCAGCTCCTCAGAGGAGGCCCTGCTTGATTCTTGGTGTCGTCCATGTTTATCGACTCCCTACCCAGCTGTGGATTCTGGAAAAGGAGATAATATTCCCTTGCTTGATGCTACTATAGAATAACGGATGTACATGTGTGTACATGCATATGTCCATGCCTTCCACATCCTCACCGATGGTTTCCATGGTTCTCGGAATAAGTTGTTGATATGGAGCTGCTGGTATGACCAACTCATATGTAGGTTTCTGCAGAGGAAATTAGGATGCTCCTGGTATGAAGCACACATGTATTTGCTTCCTCATGTTCTGGGGCAATGCCTATTCCACCCTGGGTCTTGGTATGTGCCATTGCTATGCCATTATAATATTTCACTGTTTCTGTTTTTTAACTCAAGAATATGCACATTTTAATAATAAAAGGGAATATAAGACCAGAGTCTGGATTTAGAAAGTTTATGTCCTTGTAGCAACTGGATCGTCATTAGTCTTGTAGCTCAACATCAGATATACATTTCCTTTCTGGAGTAGTGGAGGGACAGCCAAATCTTCCCACTGACACAGAAGAATATCTGATGTGAAATATCCATCGAGATCTGTGAGAGACACATTTCTTTTCTCTCCCATTCACTCTTGTGTGAAAGTTGTGGTATCATTGCTCCTCCACTGCATCAATTGCTCCTCGACTGTTTCATCTCCTCTTCTTACCTTCACGCTGGGTTAAGGACAGACTGCTTGGAGTTGAGCCTTGCTCTATGTGGAACACAGAGGGGCCATCCAAAGTGCCACCCCAGTGTCAGGTTCTCTCCTGGGATTGCAGGATCAGCTGCCTGCCAGGACGTTGCCGGGCTGGATTCACAGCATGGCTGCATGCTACACGAGAGAAAGGAAGAAGACACCAACACGGCATGCCAGTTTTCTCAGGCAGACTCACATCCTGCCTAAGGTGTAGTTATACCTTCAATACCCCAGTGAAACTTGCTAAATGAATTCTGTGTAACATGCAGGATTTAAAATGCAGTATGAATGGAGCAGGGACCTTCCAGTACGAAGCTTGCGGTGCTAACAAGCAGAAGCCATTGCACAGTTGTCTTCCGAGGAATTTATTTTCTGGGGAGAAAAAAGTTGGAACAAGCAGTGAGAACACATGGCTGGGCTGCAAACTGAAGACTGCCATGTCTGGATCACAATTCTGTGAACAAGACCGTGTGGGTGTGCAAAACAAGCCTAAGCTGGAAGCTGCTGGACAACTGACAAAAACAAGCCTGCACAGTTGTCCATGTTGAGTCACCTTTGCTTAGTCAGAAAGGCATGACCTGCAGCTGGATGGGTCATCACATCTGGAAGTGGAGCAGGGGTTGAACTGAATGCCCTTATAGGCTCCATCCTGTTCTGTTCTGTTCTAAAAATAGAGCAGAATATTTCTAGAACAAGTCAGGAATTCAGAATATGAATTTTCTAGAGAATTGAATGCAAAACTGTGTAAGCAGCCTCAGATCACTACAGAGAAGTTAAGTTCTGAAGACCCTGTGCATGCTTGCTAGAAAACTACATTTCCAAGAACGCTTCATTTCTTTTGCTAAAAAGAATTATCATAAGCTACGGCAGGAAGCTGCCATCTCCTTTTCCTCGATGACAGCTAGAAAAATCACAGCAGTTCAGGACAATGTAGAAACTGGAAAGAGCAGGTGTACTGAACTGGAAAGAGCAGCTTACTCTGGCCCGTTTACAGGTATCCAGAAGCACAGCGGCAGCTGTGGCCTGAGAAATTTCTTCCAGCGCTTGACCCAGTGCACGGATATGCCAGGATCCTGCGCACCGTCATCCCAAAGGCACGTGGAGACTGGCTCAGGCCCACAGGCACTTGGTGGCTGACTTTGTACCGCATCTGGAGGGAGCACCGGTTGCTGGCAAAAGCAAAGTCAAAGCTGTGAGGGCAGAGAGCAGCCCCAACGGTGCGGTTTTATCATGCCTCTGATGTTTCCGCAGAGCAGGCCACGTCTTTATCAGTGGACAGAAACAGGTAGCGGCACAGCTGGGAAGTGGCTGCCTCGCGAACGTTGCTTCCTTTGTTCTCGCTGTCATATTTGCCTCAATCCCTTCCTTTCCTCCAGAGCTGCAATTGTGAATAATGGCTCTGAGAACACGTTTGTAGGAGGGCAGCATGTGCATAAGTATGTACTCGCTCGGGATTAGTGGGGTTGCCTTTCATAAAATTTAGACACAAAGGTTATGATAGAGATATGTTCTGGTTTTCCTGTAATTCCGTAGGATTGTGCTAATTTTAAAAGTGCATTTGTAATGATGGATGACCCTGCATTCATTGAATGGGGATGATTTCTGACCTCGCGGAGGCGGGAGCTGATAATTTCCTGAAGAAGCTCTTTGAGCCCCCTTTTATCCGTATCATTTGGCTGAGCGTTCTCCTTTGCCATCCTCCAATGTGGTGTGAGTGTCCACAATTTTCTCTGGCAGTAAAACAGGCTTTCTTCCCTGCCAGCGGTCATTAATTATGGTTCCTCTGCAAAACAAGGATTTTTTTCAGCTTTAATCCCTTCACGATTTGGGCCAGGATGTTGGAAGGACCATCTCTTTTCACATGTGTCTGACAACACTAGAAATTTCATTCTCCTGCTACATGACTTCTCGATAGACCATCATGCACCGAGTGCAAAGTCTGACTGCGGCTCAGTAAATGCATTTGGTTGAGCGCAGAGTTTCCATGTCTGATGCCCTGATAGAACCTGCATGGTGCCTGGGGAACCCTGCAAGCGCATTCAGCTGCATGAGGTGGTGAAACCCTCTCCTGCCCTTAATGCTCAGTATACAAAGCTCCACTTGGAGGCCAGGTACATGGAGACCTGTGGGGCAGGACTTATTTATTTATTTATAAAATGTGTATGCCGTCCAATTATTTGCGTCTCTGGACGGCTTACAGCATAAATAAATTGACAACTCACTCTGGCTGCAAGTTAATAAAATACAACAATAACATTCAATATTAAAACATATTAAAATATTGATTAAATAAAAAGGTCTTAACCTGGAGCTGAAAAACATATAATGTCGGCGCCAGGCGAACCTCTTTGGGGAGCACATTCCATAGACGGGGCACCACCACAGAGAAGGCCCTCCTCCAGGTATTCTGTCTTCTAACATCTTTCACGGAGGGTTCCCGGAGGAGGGCCTCTGCTGCCGATCTCAGGGGGCAGGAGGGCAAATAGGGAAAAAGGCGTTCCTTTAGGTATCCTGGTCCCAAGCCGTTTAGGGCTTTATAGGTAATAACCAGCACCTTGAATTGGACTTGGATGGGAAGCCAATGGAGCTGATAGAGGACTGGGGTTATATGAGAATAACACCCAGTCCCCGACAGCATCCTGGCTGCTCTACTTTGCACCATCTGAAGTATCCGGACTGTCTTCAAGGGCAGCCCCATGTAGAGCGCATTACAGAAATCCAACCAGGAAGTAACCAATGTATGTGTCACTGTTGCCAGGCAATCATCCTCCAGGTAGGGACACAGCTGATGGATCAACCAAAGCTTAAGGAAAGTGCCCCTCGCCACTGCAGTCACCTGAGCTTCCAGGGACAGCTCTGGATGAAGGATCACTCCCAAGCTGCGGACCCTATCCCTCAGAGGGAGTGCAACCCCATTCAAGGCAAGGTCCAGGCCACCTACCCAGGAGCTCGATCCACCCACCAACAGGACCTCCGTCTGTCTGGATTGAACCTCCAGACTTCTCTCTGTGCCCACCTCCCCTTTGGATGTTAGTCCAACACACGAGCAGGAGAAAACGTACATGAGTCTTTAGGGACAGGGATGAAATTAATGTGTACAAGGCAGTCCCTGAGTTACAAACATCCAGCATGCACTCACAGACAAACTGCCATACAGCCTGATAATTTAAAGAAATTTCTGTGGAAGATGGTCATCACCGTAGAAAGAGAGGGAGTGAAAGGAAGATCGGGAGGCCTCTGAAGCATGTCTTCCTATCTTGAACATCTGGAGAGGGAAATCTGTCTGGCATTTCCTTGCTGCAGAGATGAGCCACTGGTGGGGTTCGGTGTGGGTTAAAGAGATAGTCACAGTTTTTCTACTTTCACAGGGGAAAACGGTGCACCCTAACTCCCATGAATGTGGAGGGCTGACTATATATGATCCAATGTACATACAAATTCAACTTAAAGATGAAAATCTGTTTTCTCAGGAACGGAGCTCATTCATAACCCAGACTACCTGTATTCAGGTCACAATTATACATAAGTAACTCAATTCACGAATCATCCAAGCTTTTCTTTGCAGGAGGGCAAAGAGTGAGTGAAACTCCCCTTACAATGTATTTCTGTAGTTAAAAAGAACGTTTTCTAAATAGCTTATATGGTGGCTGAAGCAGCATCCATGGATTCAAATTGTATCTTGTGTGGGCTCAGTGTAAAATCATGAGGCGAAATATTCAAACTTGTGGGACTCTGTGCTCTTTCCTCCCAACAAGGATATGATTAAGGAGAGAGTGTCAGTTGTGAGTTGTATTTTTTTTGCTCTTGTCAGCTTGTGTCACAACCTTAACATTATTAAAATGTATTTTTTTTAAAAAGAATTCAATATTCACATTCAGGTGTTCAAGCCATAATTTCTGTTAGTAAAAGTGACATTTCTTAAAGTTCATTATTTTTTCACACTGAAATCTTGAGCTTATTCCCCCCACCCCCCAAAATTAGACCTTAAATAATAGAAAAGAAGGGTCTTCAGGTGAACGGGCACCCCAGTGCTTTGTCATTGTTGGCATGAAGAGTTTGATAATATCTGGGTCATGTAACCTGACTACTTAAGAATTGCAGCCGTCAGAGTCCTTGCCTCTCAGTTCGTTCCTTCAGACAGTGGCACCCAGTGGAAATCCTTTGGACTGTGTTTCTTTGACATTTATGTTGGCATTTTCCAGTAAAGATGCATTATGGAGGCCTCTCCTAAATTGTGAGGACATTGAGCTTTGAAGCATCCATCCATGAGCTGGGGGCACGTGAACTGACACAGCAATGGCACTCTATCTCAGCACCTGGCCAACCCGCTCCTCCCCTGGCTTAGCCTCTCCACCAGCCCCCCAGCCACCTTGACATCTCAATGGCATTGGGACTGGAGGACTGCGGTACTTTTGAGAGCCACTCCAGGGCCCCAGTCCCGCAAAGAGGCCCCTGGCGGCAGGATGGCCTGTTGTGGACTCGAGGGGTGACTGCTTCCATTTGGCCTGAGCTGCAGCAGGACCATTTCTGCCGGCCAGGAGGGTGACAATGCTCTGGTGCTCCTGAAGGGGACAACCCCAAAGGCGGCTGGCCCTTTACGGGGAGCCACTTCAGGGGGAATGCCAGGGCAAGCAGGGTCGTTATTCTCAGTGTCTGGGGATGGGATGAGCACCCTTTCTGTGTTGTGGGTGAGAAGGACGGCTGCTCTGTGTGCTCGTTCACATGGACTGCTGGCCCTCATTAGAAGATTTGGAGTCAGAATGTGAAGCAGAGGAAAGGGGGATGGGGAGGATGGGACATGCTGAGACACTGAGATGGACAAGGCAGATGTGCTTATCTGCAGGACAGAAGACTTGGCCGGACAGACAGGTGCTGGGAATAACCAAGCTGTGCAGCTTGAGGGTGGGCACTTTGGGAATGAGGGTTCTCCGATGGATAACAGGCAGCCCAAATAAATGATTGGCACATGGAGAGGAAGCCTGCTCACTTGCAGAAAACCCTTCCGAAGGGATGGGCCCAGGCATGTTCCAGAGGGGAGTTTCTGCAGAGAAGCTCTCGACTGGGTTCACCAACCGCTCTGCGCATGCTCAGAGGTTTGTTCTGCGTGATTTGTACTTGAAAGCAATAAAGGGCATCTGGAAAGAAAATGGTCTGTGACTTCAACTGCTTGAAGAACAACTCTCGGCTCCCAACACTATGTGGTAGAGCTTGTACGCCTCTGTGCTGTACCCTGGTGCTGAGAGTGACGAAGGAGATGGCTTGCGTGCAGGTGGAAAATGCAACTGGGCCCTGCTGTGTGCTTACAGTTGAATATACTGGGAGGCAGCGAGAGTGGCAAAGAAGCAATAAGCAACTGCTGCCATTTAATCTTCTATCTGCCACCCATCAAAGCCCTCTGGGATTGTCCAGGGCCTATTCCATGCTGACTCCAAAGACATCTTTGGGTCGTCATAGGTCTACTGTAATATATTGGCTAGGTACTTCCAGCACAAAACCTCTGGTGTCTGTCAGACTTTGGACTCCAGTGTTACAGCAGTGGAATCAGGTGCGATTCAGGCAGGTTGTGCACTGCCCAGGCAGTCCTGTGTGGGACTACGCTCTGGTAATCTCTAAGATAGATTGCTGTGATACACTCTGTGTGGAGCTGCCCTTGAAGACTGTTTGGAGGCTACAGCTTGTGCAGAATGCAGTACCCAGACCAATAAGAGGGTCTGATCACATAACATCACCTTTGACTCACTTGCACTGGCTGCCTATATGCTTCTGAACACGATTCAAGGTGCTATTTTGTAACCTATAAACCCCTATATGGCCAAAACAGCCTTCCAGACCTCTGTCTGCTTAGACTCTATGCTCAGGTTTTGAGGCCTTCCTCCACCTGTCACCTCTGAGGGAGGCTTGGCTGATGGGAACAAGGAGAAGGGTCTTTTCAGTGGTGGCCTCCAGTTATGGAACAGGCTAGCCACTGAGGACTGCCCGGCACCAACTTTACTATCGTTTTGCTGCCGGGTAAAGACTGTTCTCTACTGCAGGACATTTAAGTTGTCTATTGGGGCTTGCTAGCTGTTAAACAGGTTTTAAGCTTTTCTTCAGCGCACACCCATACACACACATGGTTTTAAACTTTTTTTTAAATGATTTTAAATATGTTTTTAACATGGTGTATTTTTATTGTATTTTAATGTGCTGTTGTGAATTGCCCAGGGAGCTTCGGCTGTTGGGAGGTATGGAAAATGAATGAATAAATAGATGGATAAGAATAGGACCCTCTTCCCATTGAAATTAATAATATAATTAATAATTAATATAATTAAAACTATCATGGGTTGCTATGATGGGCAGTCTCTTGGAAATTAGAAATGGACCAGTAGTTATGTGTTCCTTGCTTTTTCATACTTCTAGTATGTAAGGGGAAAGTCGCACTTATTATTTATTTATTTATTTATTTATTTAAAACTTCTGTATGCCGTCCCTTATGCATGGCATCCCAGGATGGCTTACAATCATGAAAACAACCACAATAAAACAACAATAAATAAAAACTAACCAAAAATATACAAATTAAATAAGTTAAAAAAAGTGATTGTTACACATTTAAAATTAAATTATTTTTTAAAATAACAGTGAAATAAAATGGAGACAAAATGTGGAGGATGAACTTGGCCTTTTGCTTGCTGCTATTTTTGTGTCAGTCCGGCATCACATATTGCATTCATGGAGGTGAAATATGCAAGGAAGTCAACTGAAGAGTATCGTACATATTGTTGGTTCTTGGCTGTTTCTTTCAGTATAGGGTTTTCAAACACCCAACTTTCTACCTTCTCAAAATTTCTTTTGCAGGAAAGAATACAAAGGGACTGGGAGAGGAAATACTATTTTAAAAGGTTATTTTTAGAGAACATTTCAGTACAATGCATATGGAATAAACATAATCTAATTTCAGGTTTTCAAAACTTTCAGGATGAAATTATTTTATTGGGTTGACAAAATTTTGTAATGATCTGGGACATATAGTCAAAATACCGCAGAAATTTGGTATATGCACAAAATACCACATTACATTAAAATGTTCCAGGTTTTGTATGACCTTTAACAAATTTCTTATGGTGGATAAACCTGTTCATTAATAACTGATTTCAAAACCTCTGAAATGAAGCCTTAAATGGCTATAGAACCTTGCCACAGACCTGCAACTGTTGCTTTTCATGCTGCTGAAAAATGTACAGTAACTTCTAGATGCTGGATAGACTATACATTGTTTGGAAAGATACCCAGAATTACAGGCATTGGAATCTGGTTTTGTTCAGTCATAATTGTTAATTTCTTTGTGCCCAAAATGTCTCCAGCAGAGGATAGGTTTGCCATATGTGGACAGATGTACCACCAGGTTTTAGCAAAATTACTTCCCAACATTCTCCACCATTTATTTGAAAGCGCTACTGCACATAGGAAAAGACGATTTAAATGCCCTCGAAATTATTTTGAGACATTTTGGCTCAGCTATTTCAGAACAAAATTCTATTGTTAGTTCATCCTATTGGAAGAAGAAACCAGCAGGCTAAGAGTGCTCCAGGAGCCAAATCAGCAATTACTTTCTTCAATGGTATTTAATTAAACAATATTAAACCAAAATCCAACTGTCGCACTGAACGTTTCCCCCCCTGTTTGGAGGAGGCAAAATGTGTGGATCTTCTTGCTGAAAATTAGGGTAGGTGGTTTGACAGTGAGGGCAAGCCTGAGAAAGTAAATTCTCAAAAGTATTTTCTGAAAGTGATGGACCCACTTCTAGTATTTATTCAGAGTAATCAATGCAAAGGAAGGGCAGACTGATAATCAGAAGTGTTTCAACCAGATACCTTAAAATAATTAAGTCTGCTTTCCAAGTTGCAAGGCTTCCAGGTTGAAGATTTTGTGCAGAAGCCTGCTCTCCCAGACTGAAAGCAAGCCGTATTTCACAGGCGGGGATTCAGAGGCAAGTGACGGGCGCTGGGGGTTGAGGTGTGGTTCCTACATCCAGATTCTGTTCCTACGAATGAAGCATGGCAAGCGGCTGCTGAAAGCAGACCCATAAGTTACAAGAGGAGCTGTCTCGAAATGTTCCGTGCCGGGGCTGCCGGACGCAAGCCGTTCGTGTAGAGCCGCTCATTGTGTGGGTGGCGGGTCTGGGAGTCACCATGCCATTTTTAAACAAAAGAAAGGTTTGTGGCAGCAGGTTGGAACTAGTGCCACATAATTAGCTACTGCACATGAATGTTGTGTCAGGGATTACATTTAAACAGCCTTCACATGGGAGACGTAATGGGTTAACTGCTCCTAAATTAATGCGCTGCTGTAACACGTGCATCTGATGGAGTGTACAATGTCCATGAAAGCTTGTGTCAGAATAAATTGTTAATCTTTAAAGTGACAGAGAAGCCTTTTTCTGCAGCAGATCAACATGGCTACCCCTCCAGAAATTTTAACACATTATACATTCATGTCGGTTTTCATGTTTGCAAGATGAAGAAAGGGACTTGCATTTTAAAAGTTTCAGTAAAACCTGCAAGATGTATGGTTTTCTGCACCCACTAGCATCTATCTTCAAATCCCTTAGAATAGGCATTATTACTCAAATCTAAGTTTGTGTTTCTTTCTTCAAAGGGGTTTTTTGGGCCATTTCTTTCTTACAGACAGATGTAAGAAACGGAAACCCATATGGTACGCATTTATTACTGGTAGATACAAAGCCAGCTGCAAGCTCTGTGAAGGCGGCCCTTCGCACGCGACATGCCTGTGGACATGAGCAGGGCGGCAGGTCGAGTGGGGCAGTGCTCTGCTCCCACCACGGCCCCTCTGCACGTGCGGCAGGAGGTCTGACGTAAAGATCTGCCAATGTTGGGTTCTCTGCGTTTCTCATTTTTCCAGCGGGAACACCAGTTTATCCTGAATTTTAGAATATTAAAAAAATCGTAAGTATCTTATGTACTCTCTTCCTAGTATAGTGCATTTTTGCCCAATATATACATTCCTTGAAAGCATTTTTCCTAACATAATGCATTTTTGAACTCTTTCCCCCAATACACAGTTTTGTATGGATTTATTTAATTTGAGGCCTTGATTACAAAATTCAGAGAATGCCAAATATCACAAGAGAATGGAATTTTGGAATTCTTGCCTAGTGGTTTGAAAGCAGAATTAAAAGTCAGGTGAACTTGTACTAAATGCAGACTGAATTAATGTGTCCCTCATCCCCATGTACAACTGAGCAAAACCGTGACTGTACACACAGAACCATACCAGTGTACGTGTGTAGCTTTCGCTCAGACAGTCCGCCTGAGTGTGGAGGTGTGACATGATCACACTAACCACACAGTTATCAAGTTGTGTGAACATGGCTGTTAATTAAATCAATGGAAACTTCTTCCTTGAAAAAAACCATAGCTCATCATGAAATCACAAACACAATATGATAATGTTTCCATTAACTAATGACTGAACTTGGTGATGTATGTGTAAATTATTTCTGTTTGCATGGCATGTTTCAGACACAGGAAGTACTTCCCTGAACCCCTTCCCTGAACTCCTTCCCTGAACCCAGTCCCCTGCAGGTGCCTCCTCCCATAATGGTCCCGGGGGTGGGGGGAGTGTTCCCAACCATCTGAGATTGTGTTTCAGGTGTCATAAGGAAATATAGGGTGCAAAAGCTGTGAAGAAATATTAAAGTAACATTAGCAACTTCTTATAAAGAAAACCTGTATAAAATGTTTTATAGATGGTATCTGTCACCAAATAGATTAGCTAAGATGTTTCCAAATATGTCAAACGGATGTTGGAAATGTAAACACAAACTGGATACCTTTTATCATATGTGGTGGACTTGTGATAAGGCGGAAAAGTATTGGATTAAAATGCACAAATGGCTTGAGGAAATGTTACAAAAATCTTTGGTATTTAAACCTGAAGTTTTCTTATTAGGCATTATACCTGATGATGTTAGCAAACAAGCAATGTATTTGACTCTATGTGTAACTACTGCGGCGAGGATTGCATTTGCCCATCACTGGAAGAGTGAAGAGCCACCCACCGACAAACTGATTCTAAAAAAGATCTTGGACTGTGCAGAAATGGACAGACTGACTCTGTCATCGAAGGAGAAAGAAGATACTGGCTTCTGTCAAACTGGGTCCTGTTTTTCCAGATGTTCACAAAGGCATCTGGGTGTATCACCATTACTCTCTATGTGACCATTCCCACTCCTTTCCTACTAATCTGCCCTGGGAATGGCCAGAATTGTCTTATTCCTTTTGTATACTCTGTAGACATCTTCATCGATGGACCAGTTGGATGGCACAGACTTGCTGAAGATGCGAGTCCCTTTTAGAACATTTTGCCAGTCATGGTGGTGGGCAGCGAGTTCCTGCCCCTGTTGAGTCAGGGGCAGGCTCAGCTGCCACATCCCAAACAATAGCACACCAAGAGAGACCTTGAGACTTTTGACTGACATTTCTATACAGACAGATATATGATACATAATAGACGTGGGTGAATATGTAGGAATCACATGTACACGTGCTTAGAGCTATAGATGCTTTGTCTTTGAAGCAAGTGTTGGAACCCTGAGTGCCTTGGGGATGGGCTTTGTAAAAGTGAAAATAACAAACCTAGGAAATAACACTCATGTAATGTAAGTCATCCTTGCATGCTGGGTAAACATGTATTCAAGATCATATGTGTGTGTATTAAGGATTAGCAACTTTATATAGTGAGTCATTTAAAAGGCAGCATTATCCAAATTGTGAAATACTAGTATGTGTTCTGCATCTCACTTTGCTATCTTTCAATAGTGGCTTATTTGGAATCTGAGTTTTTGTTTTTCCCAAGAAGATGGTTTTACCCTATTGTGTGCTTCTTGACAGAGCATTCAAGCTTACTGAAGATATTTTTTTCCTGCTATTATACAAGATTAGGCAGTCAGGATGCCGGGGTGGAGAGGGGAGAACAGATGGGGGCATCCAGATTTTACAGAAACCCTACAGATGCTCACAACCACATTCCTTCTGTGAGTGTTAGCATCTTTACTCTCTAGTGAGTTTTCACACTGAGAGTGCCAGTGGTGCGTCATGGTGAGCTGAGTGGACAGAGTACTGCAAACACACATTGCCCTTCAGCTCTGTAAGTCTGATCAGGATTGCAGCGAAAGTGTCCAATAGATGGGCACTCATTAATAAAAAAATAGCCTTCTCAGTTTCTGCTAGAGGACAGAGGATGATGGTGGGTGAGTCTTCCTGAGGTGGGATACAGGCCTGGGGAATGCAGGGTTGGGTGGGTTGATGGATAATGAAAGATGATTAATCAAAAGGCCTGGTCTATTAATAACAGATTTCGGTAGCTAGCAATTCACGTTTCCAAATTTTAGTCCAAATACATGCTCAGAAATCTTACTTTTTATTATTACAAAAGGTTGCCATCAGCGTTAGCTACCGTGTCATACCCATTTTACTTTAGTTTGCTTTTTGCATCTTGAGCCTGCTCTTTCACCACAGCATTCAGGTGTGTGCGTGTGTGTTCAGAGTGCAAACCGTGGTTTACTAATTCGCATGTTATACTGAATTATGGTTTGCTGCCAGAGGAGGTAGTTGATTAAGTGAAGTGTGTAAGGAGAGGGTGGAAGTGGAGTCAGCCTGGGACTTGGCCATGTTGTATGAAGCCACTGACAGCCAGTGCAGCATAGTGGTTGGATTGCCAGGTTAGGACTATGGAGAGACCCCCCCCCCCCCTTCAGAGCCCTGCTCATTCATACACTTCACTGGGTGACCTCGGGCTGGTTCATGCCTCTCAGTCTAACCTACTTTATGGGTTGTTTGAGCATTAAACAGGCGTGATGGAGAGAAACCTGCCCTCATGGTCAGATCACCTCTTGGTGAGGTTTGTGCTCGAGAGCGGCCTCTCCCTCTATAAGAGTGCGGACCCGATTGTATGGGCCCGCCCCCGGAGCCGGATGGATCCGGATGGATTCCTGAAGGCCCTGGGGGAGTTTCCGGCTGACAAGACTGGTGCTCCTGTCGAGGCTCTGGTCGAACTGTGGAACGGAGAGATGACCAGGGCTGTGGACACGATCGCTCCCAAGCATCCTCTCCCACCGGGCAGAGTCTGCTCTTCCCCTCGGTATACACCTAAATTGCGGGCGATGAAGCAGGTTGGGAGACAACTAGAGCGTAGGTGAAGGAAATCACGGGATGAATCTGACTGAACACACTTGAGAGCCCACTATTGGGCCTATGCTGTGGCGGTAAAGGCGGCGAAAAAGAAGTTTTTTTCCGCTTCCATTGCCTCCTCACAATACCGTCCGGCGGAGCTTTTTCGAGTGGTACAAGGCCTGGTTCACCCGGGTCCTAAGGAAGATCCGATGCCACCCTCAAAGGCCCGCTGTGATGACTTTGCCAGGCATTTCAGGGAGAAAATCGCTCAGATTCGTCACGAGCTGGACTCCACTAATGAATCAGAGGTTTCTGGGGAGACGCCAATGCTACCGTCTGGTCCAAAATTATTGGAGGAATTTCAATTATTGCGGCCCGATGATGTGGACAAGGTGCTTGGACGAGTACGTCCCACCACTTGCCTATTGGATCCTTGCCCGTCTTGGTTAATAAATAACTCCAAGCACGGGATTGGGACCTGGATCTTGGAAGTGGTTAACGCTTCTCTGAGGGAGGGTCGAGTGCCTGCCCCTTTAAAGGTAATATGACTGGTCCTGAAGAAAGCGTCACTGGATCCAGAGATGGCCACTAACTATAGACCTGTGGCCAACATCCCGTTTCTGGGAAAGGTGTTGGAGCGAGTGGTGGCGGGACAACTCCAAGCACTCTTGGATGAAACTGATTATCTGGATCCTTTTCAGTCCGGCTTCAGACCTGGGTACGGTACTGAATCTGCCTTGGTCGCCCTGTACGATGACCTGTGCAGGGAGAAGGACAGGGGGAGTGCATCCCTGTTGGTTCTTCTGGACCTCTCAGTGGCTTTCGATACCATCGACCATGGTATCCTCCTGGATAGGCTAGCGGGATTGGGGGTCGGAGGCACTGCTTTGCAGTGGTTCCGCTCCTATCTCAACAGTTGATTCCAGAAGGTAGTGCTGGGGGACTATGTCTCTGCGCCATGGCAGCTATGCCATGGAGTACCACAGGGCTCCATTCTATCCCCTCTGCTATTTAACATCTATATGAAACCGCTGGGAGAGGTCATCAGGAGGTGTGGGCTGCGGAATCATCAATACGCTGATGATACCCAGCTCTACCTCTCATTTTCCACTAATCCAGGTGAGGCAGTGGCTGTGCTGAACCGGTGCTTGGCCGAGGTAATAGGCTGGATGAGGGCCAATAAACTGAAACTCAATCCAGACAAGACGGAGGTCCTGTTGGTTGGTGGTTTGGGCTTCGGAGAGGGTGGATTTGACCTGGTCCTGAATGGTGCAACACTCCCTCTTAGGGACAAGGTCCGCAGCTTAGGAGTTCTCCTCGACCCGAAGCTTTCTTTGGAAGCTCAGGTGACAGCGGTGGCGAGGAGCGCCTTCCTTCAGCTTCGGCTGATTAATCAGCTGCGCCCCTACCTGGAGTACGACTGCCTGGCGACGGTGACACATGCGCTGGTGACTTCCCGCCTAGACTTCTGTAACGCGCTTTACATGGGGCTTCCCCTGAAGACGGTCCGAACACTTCAATTGGTGCAAAATAGAGCTGCCAGGTTGCTGACGGGGATGGGGCGTTATGCTCACATGACTCCAGTCCTCCGTCAGCTTCACTGGCTTCCCATTGAAGCCCGGGCCCAATTCAGGGTGTTGGTTATGACCTATAAAGCCCTAAACGGCTTGGGTTCTGGCTACCTGAACGAGCGCTTACGTCCGTATATGCACGACCGCCCCTTGAGATCTGCGGGAGAGTCCCTTCTCCGGGAACCCTCCATGAAAGAAATTAGGAGGGTAAGTACTCGGAGAAGGGCTTTCTCTGCGGTGGTGCCCAACCTATGGAATTCACTCCCCAAAGAGGTCCGCCTGGCACTGTCATTACTGGTTTTTCGGCGCCAGGTAAAGACCTTTTTATTTAAACATCATTTTAATTGTTAAAATATATGATCTGGCCAGGGCAACTTCTTCTTCCTTCTCTTTTCTCCTCCTATATTCTTTATTTACTTATTTTATACTGTTAATTTTAATTTTATATTATTATGTTTGTATCTCAGTGTGTTTTTTGTATTTTTGTATTTAGTGGTAATTTATTATGTTCTATTGTATTTCAATGTATTTTATTGTGTTGTAAGCCGCCCCGAGGCTTCGGCAAGGGGCGGCATAGAAATGTTATAATAATAATAATAATAATAATAATAATAATAATAATAATAATAATAATGGAGGAATGATGAAATATGGAAACTATGGTCTAGCATTCCAGGTGAGCCAACCATACAATGCAATTAGATTGAGAGATAGTAATTAGTCCAAGATGAGTTTGTCTTCTAGGTTTTTTATCTGCATGCTTCATTTCCTGAGGGAATTTTTCAGTTTTTATTACATCATGTACAATTTCCCCTTACAATTTCCTTCTTACAAGGCCCTGCATATTTTGCATATCTATTTTTTAGGTAGTATTTATTTAGGCAGTATTTGGCTGTGTCATTCCATTAGTGCAATTGATTTTTCATGAGTGAAAATCAGATTTTGACCTATGCAAAGAAGAGGAAGCCAATGAAGGATGGCTTTGCACACGTACTTGTGCCTTCTCTGTGTGCAGTCCATTATGCAACGCCCGGTTCATAATGACCTTCGTGTTACCTGTCCGGCAGGTTGCACAAGAGTTATGTGCAAGGGGTTGCCCAAGCATAATGCACAGCTGCTTTGTGCCACCATGCATACACAAATATGTTAGTTTTGCACAACTGGTTGCACAAGCCTAACGGGAAAGATTGAGCAGAGGACTCCCTGTTGGAGTTTGTGGCATGATACCACTGGATCCTGCCTATTGTGTTTCAGGTACCTAAAAAAATGCTGCACCTGTTCGGCGATGGCCTGTGGACAGCTTGTCTGAGGCTGCAGCGCTGCGTGTGCTTACCTGGAAGTGCAGGACTCACTCTGCAGGGCTTACTTGAGAACAGGTATGTGTAGGATTGCAATGTTAGTTGTGCAATTTGGCTTGATGGAAATGGCATGACTAGGTAAACAGTCTTTCACTTCACATGCGGTATATTAACATCTTTGCTATGATGTTTTACAGATGTCATCTACAAATCTAAGATATTCTACCCAAGAGCCGTTCCTTTATTTCATCCTCTTGGAGCAGCTTCTGGGGCGCGTATTAGATTACCTCACTGCGGCTCAAGAAGAGTTCATCAGTGGATTGATATATGACGGTCAGGGGACAATTGAAACTTACAGGTAAGAGCATAGTCTCTGAGTAAAGGGCAAGCGGTGAGGATGAGGAGAATGAGTGAGCAACTCGTAAAAAGTATGATTGTTCACTGAATCATTTTCAAGTGTAGACTGTTGCTGTTCTTGAAGCAATAGGGTGTCTACTGTGAAAAGCTGCATTACGGGATATTAGTTCTGAAACAGAAGGTACAAAAACTGTACTCGTGTTCAATGAGGTTTTTTAAAAATATCTTTCTTTGTGCTTCCTCCATAGCTTAGTTATTAGAATATTCATTGCAGGAATCTGAGATTTTTCTCCATTGTGTTTCATTCCACCTTAAACTAGGTCTGTTTTAACTTGTGTTGCAGAGACAAAATGGAAGCTCCAGAAGGAGAGAAAAGGCGAGGGAGAGATACCTAATTATGTCATTTTAAGAAGAGTATTTAAGAGCAAAGAGACTTTGTGTTTATTTATTTAAGCTATTCTCATGAACATTTTTTGTCTGCAACTGACACCACAGGGCTCCATTAAAGAGCATGTCTTGTGAACAGCTGTATCGAAACATCTTAAATGCCTTTAATATAAATACAGAAGAACTCCATGTTCCAATTATCCAAATAACACGACGGCTTTCCCTCCCTCTTCCTTCCTGCATTGACTACTCTGAAGTGGTAGGTTGTCCTGCACTTAGATAAACAATGAAACTAATTGGAACGCCATAAAAAGATTATTGTATAATAAGAGGATCAGGGAACATTGCCAGCTTACTGAGATGAAAAGAAAGCTGTCTAGAAAATAAAATCTCCTATGCACACAAACATACACACATTCACGCGCACACACAGGGGTATATTTTAAACTTGGCTGGAACCCTAAGAGACCAGCCTAGTTTGGATATTTTGTGGTCTGAGGTCATTTAAATTAATCTGCTGGTGGTTCTTGTGGACTCTACACACGGCTTTTGGTTTTGGGATCAGGGCATCTCTTCTCCTTTCCTTTCCGTTCCTATTTCACCAGGTTACCAAATTAGATAACCCCTCTGTCTCTCCCTGCACCTCCTCTTTCTCTCCCTGCCACCCACTGCCACCAGTGCAGAAGAAGCGTGCAGGGAAGGCACAGGCGGCAATGGCTGATAGGGAATAAACCACCCCAAGACATTATTGATTGTAAGCCATCCCGAGATGATCTGTAGGGGATGAGATAGAAAAGCTTTGAATAAAAATAAATAAATAAAAGCTCAACCCATTCCAGAATGGGAAGCACTGTATTTGGAGACAGCTAACTTTTTGTGATCTAGTGATCTAGTGGGGTCACTGGGGAGGTGGGCGTGGGGTTGGGTGGATTCCAGAGGACGGTGGAAGACAGGAGCACCTGGAGGAATCCACAACAACTTCTAGAGCAGGGCAAACTTACCCCACCATGATGTGTCAATTTGCTTGCTGAGTTGCAAATCCAGAATTTTAAACTCAGATAAAATGTGTCAGGGATTAGTCATTTTCAGCTTGTCCTCAGAGCTTTGCACATGTATCTCACCTCAGTGCATCATGGGAGCTTCAGCTGCATAAGATGCTTTGCCTTCCATCAAGCCTGGTGTGACATGGCATGCGTTGTGACACGTTGTGCTCTAATTGGCTGCAAGTATCTGTGCGCTTTGCTTACAGTGGTAGGCTAGTCTGGAGGTGACACCTGGCCGGGGACAAAAACTGCAGAAGCAGCCCTTTTATCAACACAATGCCAACTCAGCATCCCAGGATGACTTGCCCTGTTGCTGGTGCTGCCACCGTCAAGGAAGAGGAATCTGCTTCCCCAAGAGAGTAGTGAAGGGATTCAAGTAAAACAATTCTGTGCCTGTGCATTGCAAAGGGGACGTCTCCATTTGTGTTGGTTGCATCTGAGCATATGGAAAGTTGACAGAGTTTGAACATCCAAACATGATGCAAAAAGGAAATTAACAAAAATCTAAATTGGTGATCGACCTCAGTTTGAATGACGCAAGTTCATTGGGACATGGCACTTGGAAGAGTTCCTCAAGAACAAGGGCTTCCCATGATTCGGGAATGATGCTTGCTTCAGTAGCTTTGGCTTAGGAGCCAACTAATGTCCAGCTTTACCAAAAGCAGGCCAAGTGACTCTCCCCCATATACACACAGCCCTACTTTAAGCCCTCATCAAATGTGCTGCAGGTGAGTTCTTCAGATGACTCCCCTGCAGTTGCCACAAAGATCCAGAGCAAATTCTTCCCATCGTGACTGCCACAAGTAGGGGACCGTGGCATACCTGGGTGGAGCATCCCATGAGACGTCCATTCCTGACCGTCCCACCTCCTTCCTGTCCTTCAAATGAATACACCAGATATGCAAGGCTAAGGCACTGGAGGCTGCATGCACACTATGGCACCTGCTCGGTTGGCATTCTATCTGCCATGGAAGTAGGCCTGCAGCACATTTGCTTAAGAAATCTGGCTACCGCCTGGGTGGCATTTCACATGCTCTTCCTTGGGGTGCAGAGGCAAAGGAATCCCGGGTCTTCCTCAAGGGGCTCGCCCCCCCCCCCCTTTCCCACCGTGTGCCTTTTCATTTCACTAACGCTGAGTGGAATGGTGGCCCGTTAAATGCAGCTGCACAGTGAACATTGATTGTCTGTCACACAACCGCTGGACCAAGCACTTGGAAGGGACTGATTTAACTGAACCTACATTCCCACGCCATGTTGTCATGCTCTTTGAAAACCGTCCCACTGGAAGTGCATTAGAAGAATGAAAAGCACAGCAGAGGATTCATGAAGTAACCATGGATACAGAAGAAGGACTATTCCCGGGATCACCAGCGGCCAATGGAAATTCTTCTCAGTGAAAATGTTGTCACTAAGGCTGACCGTATTCTTTGATTGAATCAAGAGATGAATCAACAGAAGTTTTAGTTGATTAATCAGTTGGTCAATTATAACTGATGAAGCTATAAAGTAAGGGACTCTGGTTTGTCTTAGGGATTGTTTTCATTCAGGTATATTAATATCCATCGTGGGTAAGTTGTTTTGGTCTACAACTCCATCAGTTTTCATCATTGAATATATTCATCAGGGGTTATGGGAGATGTACCCAAAACATCTGGAGGGCCACAATTTCCTTATCCCTGTTTATATTTGTTAAAATCTTTCTGTAACCTTTCTTCCACAGTTCAAAGCAGTGTCCATGACAGTTTTTAAAAACTGAAGCAAATCGGTCACCAGCAGTAATAGTCTAATACTAAAAAGCCACAAAAACAAGACTTACATTGCCTAAAAGAAATGTTTCATGACATTTCTGAAAGGACAGGAGTGGGGTCGCTGTCTAGTCCAGCTGGTGAGAAGGTAATCAACTTAGGAACAGCCACTTTAAAAGTCTAGTCAGTCTTCCTACTTGCCTCACCTCTGCAAGCTTTGATTGAACCCCACATGGGGCTGATACTCAACCACAACTGATCTTTGCCAGTGGCTAAAGAGCATTGGTAATGATGCCAAAGCCTGTGGAATGCCACGGGACAATTCACAGGTAGATCGCAAAACTTCTCCAATGCTCAGCTTTTGAGCTGTACTGCAGAGCAAACCGATAGCAGGACTTCTCAGAGCCACCTGCTGTGTGTTCTAGGAGGCACAACGAATTGACATGGCCCACAGCATCACGAGCAGGTGCAGTAGGATCGATAACGAGATAGTCCCCCTTTTGCTGCCCAGACAAAGCTCATCCACCAGTTGCTTGGATCGTTATCTCCATTCCATAACACGGGTAGAATCCAGGCTGGAAAGGACCCAGAAAACGAAATCTTGGTGCTGTTCAGCCATGACATGCTTAACTTGGCCAATAATAAAAAACTAGATATATGTTGAAAACTAGCCAGATCTTCCTCATTGAATGCTGGCTTCTCCAGAAAGGGCTGAATGACCACTTCCTTCAGGGCTGATGGAAATTCATCTCCCTGCAAAGAGGCTGAACCAGCTGGCTCTAATCAATCGGGATGGGCACGAGCCCAGCTTGCATGTCACGACATTCACAACCCCAAGCAGCCCGTCAACATTCTGCAGAGAAAAGAGATCAAAATGATCCAAGCAGTTATGACAAGCAGTTGTCTGTGATGCTGCTGGTTTCGATTCTGCTCAAACAGTCATGGGTAAGTCAGATTAATTATGGGTGGCTTTATTAGTAAAAACCTAACATCAGCACCACAGCCTGTCTTTCTGGAGCTTGACAGTAGCCCTCTCCTCCCAGATGGGCTCAGCTTGGTGCAATTCTGGTGAAGCAATTGTGGTCGAGAAAGAACCATCACTTCATTGCCATCTCCACGGCCTCACAGGCTTGCAAATGCTGAGCTTTAGCATATGCTTTCAACCCCCGCTGCCCAAGTCGTCTGCCAGCGTGCTTTAACTTCACCAGTTCTTCCACCCGCCAGGGAGCTGGATGCTCCAGAGAGTGGGAAGGCACTTCGCACCAATTGCTGGAATTCTGTTTCCTTCGGAAAACTAAATCCCATGAGTCATTACAAAAGGGAATTAAAAATAGAACATTAACAGATGATAGCTTTCTGTTTGTCCAGTGGTATGGTTTGGTTTCAGTTTCTTGAAAAGGCCCTTTCTTGGGTTTTGGTAACATGCACATTAATTTAAATTTGATCAATTAATTCATCAATTAAGTGGTTAAAAGGCAGACATTTAAGCAACTAAACATTCCTTAATCGGCTAACAGCCCTATTTGTCAGTATTGCTGGTTTGCTCACTGGATAATTGGAAGAGTTCAGCCAGGCTTCATTTATAAAACACTTTATTACTCAGTGCTTCTCTACAGGAACTAGCATGAGAACCCTGTATAAAAAGGATTTATTTTGTGTCTGTTCTTTTTTTCCTCTGATGTGACGTATCTCATTCACTTTCAATCTAAACTTGTAAGTGCAATTTAAATGTATTTTATAGCAACAATTTGGGCTAATCTTGTGCAGTAATAAAAAAATGCTTTGTTGGTTACTGCTCCCAAGGGTTTCTGTCTAAGTACAGTGTATTATGAAACGCCTGACCCCGCAGTCCTTATTCAGGCAGAACTCACTCCCTCTCTGCTGCGATCCCAAGCTACAATAACTGGGCCCGGCCCATCCTAATATGTTTTCAAAATGCTTCATACAAAATGATGGCTTACATTGATGGGAAGAAGTTCCTTGCACACCGGAAGTGGCGCAGTGATTGGCCCACGAACACGTGGAGATCCTGACAGCAAGGATGCATTCAAGTGAAGGTGTGCGGATGCCCCACGTTTGGCCCTCCCCCCTAGAGATGGGAGGGCTGGGGACTGAGCAGGCTTGGGAAGGAGCATTTCGCACAGAGCGTGACACGGTCTCCTACGCTTAGCCCCCCTCTGAGTCAGCTCCGCACAGTACCAAGACTGGAGTACCAAGACTGGCAGCCTGGCACCCGTCGGCACCCGTCGGCACCTGGCAGAGCCCCTCATGTACCCGCAACAAAATTCAGTGGCCACAAAGGTCCTCAGTAGCACTTCTTTCATAGCTATGTTGGGGGTACTTGTGGGTTGGCAGCCTTGATGCCCGTCTTCATCCCAGATCAAGGCCTGCCGCCACTGAGGCAAACTATCAAGATGACGTAGGCCCGGCGATACTGCGGTCGGCGTGATGCAAATGAAGAGGATCCTGTTTTCAGGGCCAAGCACATCTCTCTCCTTTCTTGCAGTCCTGTCTCCAGAAGAAAATGCATTGGGTGAAAAATGATTCTTTGATGTCAGTGGCTTGCAGGGATAAAGTTTCTTGTTGCTGCCTCTACGTTGCACAAATGGAGGTTGTTTGATTTGTTTTAAGATTGGACAACATACTGGGTGTTAAATATGGTTATTTTCTTTTTTCATGCTGTGATGTAACCTGTGGGTATGTGTCTGACAGAATCGAGAAGCATCGTTCACTTTCTTAGTTTGGTCCAGATGTTTAGCTACGGGATAATGTTACTACATAGATTAGCACAGCTGCCTAAAAAGATACCATGCTAAATATGGAGAGCATCTGTGATTTGTCTAGGGAGGTTGAATTTCAATTAATTAAAGGTGCAGCTAGCTTGCTAAGATCTTTTGCATTGCTAGTAGAAACCTGACAGTTTTGAAAGACAGGGACTTTTGACATCAGCTGAAGTAAACACTGTTTCCCAGCGTAAGCACTTTTGCCTGGTCCTTGGAGGGGCTAATAGACTTGGTTGCTAAAGCATTTGATTTGCCAGAGCCACGCATTTGAATGAAATGACTTCTTAAGCTGAATGGTTGCTTCCAATAAATATAGTTGCAAAGTGATCCAGTAGGTTGGGAAAGTCCCTAGAAAATGTCATTCAATTTGCTTGTTTCAATGACTTGAAGTAGTGTTATCTTTTTCTGAACTGTACATTTCTGAGTTCAGATGTTTGCCTTGTACTGGGATTGGCCAGGAGGAGGCATCCCCGCATCAAACAGAAATATAGAGATAGGTTGGAAGGAATGTTCTGCAGCCTTCCATATTTAGTTGTCCATCCTGATGAGGCTGTTGTGGTTCATGGACCATGGTAGGTTAACAGATGTTCTGCAACAGTCACAATCTTACCCAGCTAGTACCACTTAACACTGATGGCTGTTTGACTGTCTTGGCCTCTATATATTTAAAGGTGGTTTACCTTATTTGGATAGCTGTAGGGCAGAATGGGACATCTGCTCTTTCTTTCTTTTCTTTGCTACTTTGCTTTTTAGTTCGGCTTTGCTGTGTTTGTATGAGCATGAAATGTATGACCACCACTATGCCAAATCTGGAATGGTGTGATCCTTCCTCAACCTCATGACTTATACAGGGTTAGTAAATTAGGACATTGTCTCAGAGCTTGCAACTCCTTTGTTAGGTGGGTAACTGGCAGGATCAGGGAACAAGGTGGTCCTCGCATAAGCAATATATGTAGATTTTTCTCAATACTTGGAATTCAACTCGGAATTCTTGCCTGTCTTTCTAAAGATTCCATAGGCTGAGGTGCTGTGTTTACAGGAGCATTTTGTCTAGGACTACAAGGGAAATGCAAACATAAGAAAATACTGAAAACTATGCTGAAAAATGTCCTCAAATAGATGCCATACTGAGTCAGAGGGGATCCCTAATGATTTCCCGGTTGTGTGGCCCTGGGAAAGCAAACTGGGCCCTGGGAAAGCTACACAGTTTTTTATGGGGATGGCTGGTCATCACAAAGTGCTAATTTTATATTATTCACATATAGGCACCCATCCCCACCAAACACTTTAACTCTGGAGATAGACTGAGAATGAAGTAGGCAACCTGACACCAATTGTGTGGATTACAACCCCCATAAGCCCCAGTCAACATGAAACAGCCCCCCCCCCCCCCGAATTCTGAGAATAGTCCCAAAAGTCTGGAGACACTAGGATAATCAACTTGGGGTCCAATTAGGTGAAGAGGCTGAGCCAATGTAACTTATACTAACCATCTACTTCAAACAGTAGCAAATGTTTCCCCATCAATGTCATGCATAAAGAAAAAGAAATATCCTTCAGGCCTGTACATCTGTGAGACATCCCACGGATTAATGTGACCGTCTCTTGGGATGTTCCTTTGTTCAGCCATATGTGAACATCTCTGCTCCATAGCTAATGTTCTTACTATTCGAATTACCAAGATGTGGTCTGAAGGTGTGATGAAACAACCTGGCTGATGCTAAGCAGGTATGAGTTTGGCCAGTGCCTGGGTGAAAGACCACTTCAATTATTTTGCTTTCAGTTCCTTGACAGAGAAGTGGAGAATAAATATAAATGTAGGAAGTGCTGACTTCTTGGCAGAGTTCAAAAAACTGAAGTTCCAGATTGCCACTGTGGCAAAAATATATTCTTGAACACTGTCTGGAGAATAGCATCAGTCAGTACTAAGAACTCCTGTTACTGCTAATATTAATATGAGGCATTTGTTGTGCTGGCTGGGTTCCCATGCCATGCTAAGCAACCCCGTGCGGTTTCCACAAGGCACAGTTTTTATGCCTGACAGATGAGTAGATGGTTTCTAGGCTGGTATGGTTTCTGTTCCCCTTACTCAGTCTTCCTGCTGTTGGCACATGTCCGAGGCATCACATACGTCAGCCTCTGTGCCTGCAATTCAATCCTAAGCTGAATGGCTGGCACTGCCACTCTTTCCCGGGGACTCTGGTGCTTGCCTGTCAGGACTGGAAACCACAATGCTAGGCTTGGACATGGTGAAACATGGAAACCAGAGCAGACCCTTATTTCTTATGATGGTTTCTAAAATCCAGGGGCCCCATGCTGAAATACCACGGCAGGGTGTGGATGCCACAGCACAGAGACCACCATGGTTTGTTGCATTGTGTGAACCTGCCTGTTGTGATTGCTGCTGTGTCAAAGCACTCCACGTTTCAGGCAGGAAAGCCAACACAGGACACGGAAGGGGTTGACTCCAGTGGCCACATCGCGTTGGCGTGGCTCCAGTCTACTGACATGGTTGAACATAGCAAATGCAGGGATTCCCCTCATACTAATACTTACTTCCTTTTCCAGTTTGTAATTAAATAGGATTGTCCTGAAGACATTTCTATTAATTCCACCCCACCCACTGCAAACTGAGGGAAAATGCATTTTAATGTATTGTAGCCACATGCATAGAGCTTTCCCCCTCATTCATGTGTGTGTGTGTGTGTGTGTGTGTGTGTCAAGAGTAATCGTCCCAACAACATTACACCAAGCCAATATTAATCAGACTTGCAGCTACAGCTTGCTCTACTTATGATTACATTTGTGATGTTTAGATGAATTCCCTGCCTTAATATTCTGTTAGAAGGTCTTTTGTCATTATTCAGACATTTGGAAAATGGATTTTTTATGGAAAAAAATCCCTAACACTAAATGTTTGCAAAACCTTCCATAGAACACCTGCAACAAATTAAAAAATATATCAGTTTAATAAATGTGATGTCATACATGGTAGACAGATTGGAAATTTTAAGAGAAAAAACAATGTTCAAGTTAACTTTTGGTGCAATTCTGTACATGTCTGCTTAAAAGCAAATCCCACGAAGGCCAATGGGGCTTACTCTCCTGCAGGCTCTCTCGGAGACTGAGAGAGGATTGGGGCACTTCCTCTTTTTTTGGAATAAAATGATCGGGAAACAGGATTATGAAACTTAGTATATTCTTAGTGTTCACATTCAACAAATTAATGGCTTTAACACCAAAACAATACAATGCAATCATTTGTAATGAATGTTCTTTTTATTTAATAAATGCTTTTCTAGCTTTCTTCTGTGCAAATTCACCAATTATTGTGGGAAAATTGGTTTTCTTGCAATGTCACAGTTTACGTTACGCATAGCAAAGCCATTCATATGAGCTTGTCCCATAGCTGAGTGGAAATAATTCCTGGTCTCTTCAGCACATTGAGATTTGAGCCCCTGGTGGATGGGCCTGGGACACATCACCTTCCTATTCCCCTCCACTCACACCCTTTCATAGGTTCTGCTCTCAGATACATGAGTAGAAGAGTGCAACCTTTCTTTGGCGAAGCCTAGTTATCTAGCAGAAGCAATCTAGGGAGGATATTTACTATTGATTAAGACATAGATGCTGAACTCCCCCAATTAAAGGCCAGTTCTGGATGGGGAAAGGGATCTTTTGAAGATGGGATTTCTTTCTCCACTTCCTGTCTTTAGAGGCACAGAGTTGTATCCGATAGCATCATTCTGTGAGTGCAAATCTACTGCTTCAGGGAATTCTATACTTATGGTTGGTCAAGTGCCATATCCACTACTTTGATTCCACTTGTGCAGACTGCTGTAAAAGTCATTGTGCAAGCTGCTGCACCAAACAATTGTGCAAACTGTTGCACAATTCGCAACTTCATCACACTGCACATACAGTTGTGTTATGGCTAGTGAAACAGCACCAACTCTTGTAATTTTGCCATTTGTGTAACATTTGATAAAACTGCAAATCATAGAAGATGCTTCATGATACTGCTATTTTTTTAGGGTCCTTAACAATGTATGTTAGGCAGAAATTCAAGATGAAGCAGCTTCTAGAATGCTGAGCATCTGAAAAGAAAATATTCACCTCTTTAATTTCTGCCTATTACTGCAATGCCCAAAGACCCACAACTTGTGCCACGAGAAAGAAATGGAAGGCAGCAACCACAAGCATTCAGAAGAGGCTGTGTCAAATGGTCTTTGCTAAGCTGGCAGCACCTTTATTTCACATTGTAGGATATGCTTACACTTAACTTTTGTAGACAATTGGGCTAACAATTCTGGCAATTTTAACAAATTTTGCAACCTGATGAATAGTTACTCAGAAGTAAGTCCAACTGTGTTCAATGGGGCTTACACCCTGGGTAAAAGGAAATAAGTTTGTAGCCTGAACCGTCCTTAAAAAATAGCAAGCACTCTCCTGGAGCAGATGCTCCTGGTTGTTGGAACTGCTCCAACCAGTTCTCTCCTGCACCCTCCTGGAAGAAAAGCAGAATTCTTGCTTGGCTTCCCTTCAAAGGCTCAGGATCCCCTTCCTTATGCCTTTAAATAGCCAACAATACTTGCTTTTTACAAACAGGAGAAATTTAACTTTGTAGCATTTTGCTATGACCTACTCAGTGGAATTACAGCAGCAAACTAATCCTTTAGGAGAGATGGCTCTATCAATCTTTGGATTTTTCTAATGTGGAAGCTACTCAATTGCATCTCAGAAATCAGGGAGGTAATTACTCATGCAGACAGCACAAAATGAAAGGGGGAAAATGCAAGTTCTGCTGAGTATCCCTTTTAGAACAAGCAGTGGAACAAGGAAAACAGCCTCTATAATCAGTCAAATTCTTCCACTAATTTTTCAGGTGTTGAAGGCTATAGAGAGAATGCATGCTATGAAAGTTAAAGTAAAGAGAGGCTTTTGCGGAAGCACCCACAAGGCAGGATAGTTCTCACTGAGCAAACATTGTGCTTTCTAGGTGGTTTTCTCAGTTGTAACTTCATTGCATCAAATGAAAGTCTGCTAGGATAAGCTTCCCAGACAATCTTTTTGCAGGAAACACAACAGCGGCACGATTTCTGAATGCCACAGGGCAGGAGAAAGATTCATTTCAGAGTGTATGCCCAGCCTCCTGATTATTTATCTGAATGAAAAATGGGGGTTGATTATTTTCAAGCCTATGTTCCACTGGTTTTAACGTTAAGGTCCGTAAAGGAATGCACCAGCAAGCAAAACAAGGATAGTGATTGGATCCTGAGAAGGATGAGTACAAGGTACTAGCAGTACAACTCGTAGGCCTGGTACACTTGATTCCTGCTCATGTCGCCTGGCACAACTTTCGGGGGAGACTGGCCAAGACTTTGAACGTGATCCGTGGAGGATGATGCCATTTCAAGATGGTTTCCCAGAACAGTTTCATTTCATCTTTTTAAAATTTGGGCCCTTTTCTGCCTAAACATGAATAGGATGGCACTTTTTTGTATTTATTTATTAGCTGATGTGTCATTCATAGTAGCTAGCATAATTATATAATTACATTTTAGAACCTTGTAGCTTTCCTATGAAGTGTTCTCCCAAATACTGTGGTAGATACTTCCCAGCTTGATAGTCTCTCAGTGGTGTTGGACTACAACTCCCATCATCTCTGATGATAGGTTATGATAGTCCAGGTGGTGGGAATTGCAGTCCAACATATCTAGAGGGCATCAGACTGGAGAAAGTTGTTGTATGTTGTTAGGGACCAATCAGCCGACTCCAGTTTTCCAGGTTTGTTTCCCAAATTATACTTAAGACTCCAGGGCTCCCAGAGACCACTGAACAGGGCCAATCATCCCAGAGTTCCCTTTTCCCCTCACATTCTCTTTTTAATGTACTGAATTGCACCCCCAGCCCCAATTTTATTTACTTTGGCCTGCCTTGAAAGTCCCCTGAGTATGTAGGAACTCCCACCATATTTGTAGATGGGCTCACTTGCTTCCCAATCGGTAGCCACTCAGCTACCTCAATTTGCTATTAGTATATGTAACGACTAATATAAAACTGTCAACTTTCACCTTGTAGGCTGACTTTAACCTTGCAGGAGAGACTCCGAATAGATTCCACTCATGATATTTACAGGTAGACATGTTTTTCCTGATTTCCTGTAACTTACTGTGGGCTAGACACCTGGCTGCTGCTGCTTGTTGAGACTGACAGAAAGGCGACACGTAACTGCAGAACGTACCATGTAGTTTTTATCTGGTTTTTATTTTATTATTGTTCTGTTCCTTTAATGAATGTTGTGCATCCCACCCTATGATCTGACCATGAAGAAGGCTTCGTTTGTAAGATAACTAATTAAACGATACAATCCCTCTACTGTTTGAAATATACACTTGAATCCACTGTAATAGCTTGACTATATGAACTGACTGGACATGTGCCTTTGCATAAATAATAGAATCGTAGAATAGTAGAGTTGGAAGGGGCCATGAAGGCCATCAGGTCCAACCCCCTGCTGTTGCAGGACACCAAATTGCACCCTCCCACTCAGATGGCTGTCCAATTTCTTTTGAATGTCTCTAGTGTGGGAGAGCCCACCACCTCTCTAGGCACTTAAGTGTGGTTCCTTCCTATAACAACTGGGAACCTGAGTATGTAGGACCTATTCTTATATCATAGGTATTGTATTCTTTCAGATATGGCAATGCTATGCATTTTCCCTTGGGTTGTGTGTGAAATAAGTAACAACGTAATTTTCAGATACTATGTCATGTTATAATATGCTTTAATTTCTGTGTTTTAGGGTTTCATAATAGTTTTTTCAGGAGGTTTGGTCAAACTGATGCATAATTTTCCTGCTAGGGAATAACTTTTGGAGTTGCAATGCCTTTGGGTTACTGATAATGTTTATTTGCGTGCATCCTGTTATACAGTCTGATTATTTACTGCTCAGTGGTTACTGATAAACATTTAGTCTATATATTTAAAAACATTTCTCTTGCATGTAGATGGCTTTTACTTAAGATTTGCTTATCTTTCATTCTCAGATCAGACCCACTGGACTCTCTGGAACTTCAAGCACACCCGTAGTAATCAGTTGGATTTACGTATGTTGAAATCTGGATCTAAACCCATTTGTTTGAGAAAACAGACACAGGCAGCCTGAAGGTAAATGCACTGTTTTAATTTCTCTAAAATTCTGACAGTGAGTAGGTAGATCATAAGGGGAACTCAGGGTTCTACTGCTGGGTGATTGTTCTACCCGATTTCTGTTCTACTCAACAACAAGTCTACCTGCTGGAGCTTCAAGGCAGGGATAAGGAACCAGTGGCCCTCCAAATGTTGCTGGGGTTGCAGCTCACACAATTCCTGCGCAGTGTGCATGCTGGCTGTGGATGAAGGGGGCTGAAATCCAACAACACAGGGCCACAGGCTTTCCATTCCCACTTTAAGGAACGTGTGCCCTCTCTTTTCTATGATCTAGGTGTGCCCTGGGAAGAGAGAGTCAGGCATTCCTCTGCCCGACTCACAGGCTGTCCTAGCAGAGGTCAGTGCAGGGGTTGCCACAGCTGTTGGGTGGCTTGTGGAGGTCCCAGTCACTGGAATAGCACGTGACCCGGAAACTCAGCAAGTGCCTTGGTTGGATGGTTTCCCCTGAATGAGTCTGCAGAAGGTGAAGGACAGACCTTTTATTCATTGATGGCTTCTATGCCACCATTTGACCCAGAAGGACCCCCATAGTAGCTTAGAATTAAGTAATGAAGCACAACTATGCTGGGAAGATTGTCCTCAAGCCTAGTTATCACTAGGTTGTCCTGCCCAGCCCATCACCCTTCAGCCTATTTCACTCCCATGACTGCTGGCAATTACCTGTCTGAGCTCTGCTTATTCCCTTTCCCCAAGCACTGCAAATCTATTCTTTGTCCAAGAGCAGGAAGGGAGAAGTCGGGGGGGGGGGGGGCTGCCAAACTATTAAGTTGCAACATGACCCAGCCAATGGTAAACCTCTTTACACTCCACTGCTTTGGATCAGAGAGAACGATGTGTGTGCAGAAAACTGTCCCACTGAAAGCTGCCTGGATATCGGCACTTAGCTCTGGCTGGGCTGGAGCTTTGCTTTGCCAAAAAGTGGGCTGGGCTTACATCAAAAGGAGACTCCCTGAAATTGACACGGGCGGCAATTTCTTACGTAACAAACGGAAACAAGATTAGTCCAATCTGTTTTAAAAGATGCTAAATGAGCATATAAATCATAATATGGTATGATTTGTCCTCATGTCTATGAAGGCATCAAAACTAGTTTGGCTAGATAAACTCTCTGACTTATGGTTACACGGGGATACAAACTGTAACCAGAAATTTAACATATCTGAGTTCCAGGTACTCATATATTTAACATTTCCCATCTGAGGTGTTATGTGAGCCCTAAATTCTAAGCAGAAACTTTTCTACGTTTTTGACGATACAATTGAACTTGTCCTCAAGTGAGTATAATGCATTAGCACTATACAGCCATGCATAGTGCTAATAGAGGGGTAAGTTAACGTAAAGATAGAGGAGCCAGGAGCAATATTTTGTTATCCGCAAACCCCTTAGAGGTTCTCATTTGAAGCATTTGCGTAGGTCGAACCACAACCTGGGAGACACACAGGAAAGCCTTGCGGCACCCTCAGGACTAGCCTAAATTATTAGGAGGGGTTTATACACACTAGTATAATGGAGAAAAACAAACAAACAAACATTTTGTTCATGAAAGTGTATGCCATAATTAATTTCAGTTTTAAAGAGTCATAAGATTTGTTGCTTTTGTTTTGACAACAGGGCAATAGAAGTACCCCTCTGGAAACCTACAACATAACAGACACTAATTGAGACATGGGTTTGCCCATCACTTCCACAAAATATATACAGAGACCATGTATAGTGAAGGAAATGAGAAGTCCTATGCAAAACCTGTATCTTGCACCATTTTATAGAAATGCCCATTAGTCTGCAACTACAGCTGTAGGAAGTTTGAGGTTACTTTCTTTCTTAGCCGGATTCCCTAACTGTGCAAAGAGTCATTTGTGAAGGGAAGTATGATGTTTGCTTTTAGTGGTTTGAATCTGTTTACAAAACTAGAGAAAAGCAGCCCAAGGGTTGCATTTTGCTGCTACTGGATGCAGAAACATTTTTCCAGATTGATACGGTGTTCCTTTTCTCCCATCAGTTCACTCATTCCTCTGTGTGCTTTGGTTGGGAGCACCGTGCCAAGAAAGAATGAGCAATGACTGCATTTGAGGGATTCTCCTAAGTTTCAGCATAATCTCCTTTTCACTAGGTACACTTCTTCGTTTCTCAACCCAGGTCTTTGCAGCCCCAGAAGGTAACATTTGGCATGCTACATTTTTTTCAGCAGTCTTGCCCAGCTCATGGGATAATTTGAAACTTAATTATTCAATACTTGAAAAGTACTCTCAGATCTCCTGACAAAAAATACCACAGAGGAGTGCAAAGTGTTATTTTTATGGCACTTTTTGCAGGGAGAGAGGTTTGATCTGATCACATTAAAACCCTGGTGGGATTGTTAGACTTTAATATTATCTACCGAGTTCAGTACTAGTGGGCTGCCTCCTAGTTCACAGAGCTCCTAGTTCATAGAGAAGTAGCTTCCCCTTGAAATTATTCATATTCACATCTTACCCTTGATAAAAAATCCTCTTAAAAGAGGCATTTTGCCACAGAGGTTAAGGATTTTCATTGAAATTGCCACTTGCATTTGATTTTCATCTTCTCGTAACAGCCTTGAAAATGTTCAGGATGAGAGAAGTCCTGTTTGAGGCATGCTTGAGAGTGACTATTTTATTTTAAATATGCTACAACAGAATTAAGCAAAACATGAGCTGAACTAGACAAGAGCCTCTCTTTGTCCGTGGTACCATCTGTGGGGAGCTGAACTCTCTGTAGGAGTAACATCTATATTTTAGCAAATAAGCTTTTCTTTATTACAGACAATCTAAACAAATGCTTATCATTTTGCAGAGCCCAGATTAATAAATAAGGGATCAATGCTTAAAACCTAATGCTCTTTTAAGAAAAATCACCTGTTTAATGCTCTTGTATTTAACACATATGTGCTTCAATATATTTGATTGGGACATTAATAAAACCTTATTGCTTATATTATCATCCTCTTGTATAAAACAATTAACAGGCAACCGGAAGCCAGGCACAATTAATCATTGGTACAAAAAACAAAACAAAAAGCCCACAACATATTTAAGCTGTTTGGAAGACAGTGGGGGCATCGCGTTGCTGCTGCTAGTGAGCTCAGAAATGGAAGGAGAGAATTCTTAGCCAATAGAATGGTCCATGGGTGATGATCAGACCCCATCCCCAGTTGCTCTTCTGTGGGGAAAAGGGGGGCTGGATCCTGTCTCGTTGGAACAACAGGTGCTTCGGTGCAGGTGTGGCTAGAAGCTGGGAATCCAGATGGTTTGGGTTTTAACTCCCAGCATTCCTAACCTGCTGGCAGGTGCTTCTGGGAGCTAGAGTCTAAAGTATCTCAAGATATACCATCCACCCTACCCCTGACGTGTTTCAGCAGTGGGAGCACGAGGGGTGGTGGAGGTGCTGCCATTGGTCACAAAGATCATGGTTTGTTAGCCCATTTCCTCTTCTTTTATTGGATGACTATGTGAAGTTGCACCTGTTGGTTGCATCAGTTCATTAGGGTGATGCTTAGTATATCCTAAGAAACAAGGGGATAAAAACGCAGGGGCTGATCTGTTCAACTCAGTCTCTCTGCCTCTTCCTCATGCACCCACTCTTGATACGAGGGCCACTTTGCGCAAATCATTTACCTTGATTCGAGGGCTACTTTGCTTGGCCCAGCGAAGCTCCTCCAGTTGCCTTTTTTCCAGGCTAGAGTCTTACGTACGGCCATCTCCCTTCCCCCATTTCATGCCCTTTTGTGAATTTTCAATCCATTTTATGTTACATTTATGTCCATTCCACTTCCTTCCTTTTCTTAGACCTCAATCTTTGTACAAAGACCTTAATCTCTGAAGTGGAACTTTGTCAAATGCTCCTTGAGTGCAGGCTAGTCATTGCTCAGGACAAAGTCAGCATCCTTTTCTGAAAGCGAAGGTGCAGTTGGGCAAGAAATAAGTGCAAAAGGGCTATTTGTTTTTAAACAACAGCAGGGAAGCAACCCGCCTGACACAAGCTGTTCCTATGCTACAGATTATTCTCTCACTGCCGTCATTTTCGTTCTGGCTTTAAGAATTTGGTCTCTTTTGTCCTTTTTGTTTTAAATCCTAAGCAAAGCATTTGCTTCAAGATCACACAAGCATTTGTGTTTGTTTATCTGTGTTGAAAATGTAAAAGGGACCAATGGAAGAGCATCAAATACATTTTCCTTCGCTGCATTTACAATATGACTCTGTTTCTTTTTCACAACAGCAAAAAGACAGAGACGTGTTTGATGCCTGTCCATGCGACTGATGCTCACGCAGCCTGTTTCCATGGGCCTCCACTTCAGCCAGCAATCGCTTGTTTGTCCTCAGACCCACAGCACTCATCCTGCCCTGTCCATTGGGCATATTTTGCAGGATTGAATTACCACATTTCTTCGAGTTGCCAGAATACATTCTGAGGCTTGAAATGCCACATGGCACTGCTTTTCTAAATAAAAAGTGACTTGGTCGGTCCCTTGAAAACAGATAGGCTTCAACAGATAAGCAGGCGAGCCTTTGTAAATTGAATGGTTTAATAGTCCAATCCTTTGCAGGTCTCCTCAGAAGTAAATTCTTTTGCTTTCATTGGGGCTTACTCAGTGACTACAGCCCAAGATGTATGGCAACAGACCTATGGAATCTGCTAATTATTTATATTTAGTTTGTTGTTGCAGCCAGATGTCTATGCACTTATAATTTCCGGAACAAGTTTAGATAAGCCTGAGACGCTCACTCTTCAGCCCCTACTCAGTTGCTGCCATGAAAATGATACAAGAATCCATTGTTTCCATTTATTGATCACAAGCCACAATTCATGTTATGTCTGAATCCCAAAATATAGCTAATTCTAACTATGGTTTATTGAAACAAGCCAGCTCTATAAAGCAAGGGTGTAAGTTGATTTGTTTCTGTAGTTAAGACTAACCACAGTTTCTCTGGATTCAGAAATAATGCTCAATCATGGTTAATTAAAAACTAAAGCAAAAACTTCCAAACCTAATGCTGCGTCATGTGCAGATAAACTCCAGGACTGTCTAGCCTCATTTCTATAATCTGAATGCAACATACTGTAGAAGAATTTCTACCATAAATGCCAATGTTAAGGACTGGGTACTATTCCCTTTCTGTGACAATCTCTTTATTGTGCTTTTTTTTTTTTTTTTTTTTGAGCTTCTGGTTGGTTTAACGATATTTTAAAACTAATTTACACTTACATTTAGTTTTTATATGGTCTGAAAACCTTAAAAACAGTACTCTTTTTTTTCTGTTAAGATTTCCTAAGATGGCTTTGAAATTGTTCATTTCCTTCATTTAGCTGATTAATTTGCCCCTGGATGAAGGAACTCTTTGCTTTGAAAAGAAGCATGATTGGAATAGGGTGGTTCCAAGCCCAGCAGAGGTTCAGTCGCTAGGCAGAACTCTGAGCCAGTCCCAAGGCTTGGTGGCTCACAGATGAGCAGGCCCCAGTGCTGCTTATGCAACATTGCGTAGGGCTGGAGCCCATCTCGGTGACTAGATCAGCCTCTGCTCGGAGAAGGCTTTGCTGCTCCAAGGGGCACTGCTGGTTTTAGCAATGGCTGGGCATGATTCTGTCGGGAAGATTCAAGCTCCACTGGTCCTTCTTGTGGCTGCAGTCCAGAGCCTCTGCGGATGATGGCCATGCAAAGCTCCTTAGGCAAAGAGGGGGTGGCGAGATGGGCTCCTGGGGCCTTCCCCAGCGGGGGTCATCTGGGGCTGCTGCTGAAAGTTTTCTCCCGACAACTTGGTCACCTCCTCAGTGTGCATGGAGTCATTCCCTACACTTGGCCCATTACATTATGACAGGCCAGGTCTGTGCTTTGTCATACTCTGAAATCACAACCGGCAGTTTCACATGCTCTGGTAAGTGTGTAGTGCTGTGCAGAGTCAGTCTGCTGACTGCTGGCCAAAGGTGAAGAGGACACATGGTGTGGTTCCAACCTCTCCATCCTGGACCTTCCCACTTTGAGCAGGGCGCTCTGAGATGGAGTTCTATTGCCTTTTCCATCCACAGGACTGGGAATGGGGACCCTGTCAGAGGTTGGGCAGATGGGGCGGGGATGCAGGGGCCTGGGCTTGCCTGCATGCTCATGTCTCCCCCCCCCCCCCCCCTGTGGTCCTCCCATGAGCAGGCTGACTTCCTGCTTATGCTTATCAAACTGGGAATTCAGGACAACCAAGCCATGCCTGTCAGCATAAAAATTGTGAACAAACAGTCCACTTCCAGGTTTGCCATTGTCAATGTCCTTTCTTCCAAGGTGCATCAGAAGTAGCAGGGTTTTTTTCAGATTTGTCTTTCTTTGATGAGTAATGATGCTTCTGTCGACATGAACAAATAATTGCTTTTCCCAACACAGCAACTTTCAAATATGATGTACTAGAGCTCCTTAACTGCCAGCCATCATGTTGGGAATTGGAGTCTAAAGCAATGCAAGGGTATGAGGTTGGGCAAGGCTGATCACCATCCTAGTGGAGATAACCGATGTCTCTCTTTCAAGTAATCTGAGTCCTCAGTGCCTCAATTATTTTTGTTTAAATTCTTTATATAAGCTCTGCTACTTCCTAACTTTGAGGCAATCACGAAACATAAATGATAACAACCTTCTCTAAGGCCTGACTTTACAGAAGTCAAAGTAGTAGCACCCGAGCATTTTTCCAGATGCTTTCTTTGGTCGTTACCTAAAGTAAGGGACCGTCTTTCACAGGCTCACACCACACTCTCTTCTTCCTGTCTGCTCAGTTAAACAAAAGGCAGAACTGTGAAAAGATTGTGTCCCATAACAGAGAACAACGAACTATATAACCTAGTATAGCATATTTTATTACTTATCGATGCATTGCCCTTTTAACACTTCCAGGCGCCTCTGCCTCTCCACACGCTTACATAAACTATCATGAGTTTGAAAACCTCCCATTCTACAATCTAAATAGCGCTGATCATGAGTCAGCCTACAAAAATAGGCTGCATGTTGTGAGTGGAATTTACCCTTTGACCAACCAGTATTGTGTTCATGTATTTTCCCTTAAAGTATCCATGCATTTTCTTTTAAACTGGGAAAACTCTTCTTATTGAAAAGTATCTGGACACTATGCCAGTGAAAATTTCTTACTTTTTTCTTCCCTTTTGTGGAACAGAGAAGCTAGATTAGTCCTTTATATTGTAACCTCCCGGGCTTCAACTTTGCACCAAATTTTGTTGGGTGGCATTGATAGACTTGAATGATTATGAGAGAATTGAAAAAAGGACTTTGACTGAAGGATTTCTGTGGAAATCTGCATTTTGGTAGCTTCTTGCAGTACAATCTGTATACATCTACTGAGGCATAAGTCCCGTGAAGTTCAGTGCGGCTCACTCCCAGCAAGGTTGGAATGCAAGTGGAGGCTTCGTATATTATTTGCAGATCTGCAAGTGGTTTGAAAGCAAGTGCAATTTCAGCAGACAACATAGATATGCAAAATTTGGACACGAAGGATCTGTCCTAAGAAATACATTCCCACATTTTATTGGGGAACCAGTTGTTTGGAGTGAACTTTAATCATAGCAAAATGAATGAATTGTATTCTAATCAATGCATTTGATTTGACCCTATCAAAGAGTTGAGTAAGTTTGTGAAAACATGAACTAGTTAATTCCATTCAATATAATTCATGAAATGACTATGAGCAGAAGACTTAAATCATTTTAGATAGTAGTTATTGCAAAATATGCTATGGATGCAAATATTTCCTCAGTAGTATTAGTACGATTATTAATCGGGGGCATTACTGACAGGAACAGTGACATTGGTGCTGCAAAGTCTCTTTTGAGAGAATATAACAAAAGAGCAGTGATGACATATTTACTGGGGGGAAAGCAAAATAAAACACCGCCTTTGGAGCCCATGGAAGTAAGGAATGTGCCCTGCCCCCCTGTCTCTATAAAAAAGTATGGATATGCCTTTGGAATTTTTTAAAAAACTGGATAATGATTCTTTAAAGCCTTAGGGGAAAATGTAGTTACAAAATTCTCTGAATCCAAAACCAGTGTGTTAACCATAGATTTTCTTATGCAATTTTGTGTTTTGAAATTCTTGTGATTTTCCACATCTGAAATCAATGAGCTTCCTGTTTGAAAGCAAATTCCTATGGATGTTTATTTAGAAGTAAGTACCATGGTTAGTTTGCACAGGATGCTGACTCATTTTCTGAATAAGCTACACACGTTGGGTTGTGCATCAAAGAATCCAACAGAAGATTGGGCTCACTGTGTCTTGCCCTCTCTCCTCCTCCTCCAGTCCTCCAGGAGGTGTCCCATGGGACTTGGCAACTGAAGCTGCCCTGCCTTCTCTCCCTTCTGCAATTGCAAACCCTTTTGTAGTCAGCATGGCTTCTCTCCCTTTCCCCCTTCTTTTTACATCAGCCAAGGCAATAGCACGGAACATGCCTGCAGCACAGTGCAGTGGTTACCACCCACGGGCACTGATCAAGACAGCCTTCCTTTCTGAAGACTTGGCACCTGATAGCTGTCAAATAGAAATCTGACAAGGGAACGAAAGTGGAGTGGATCCTCTGTTCATGAAGAGAGGTCACGACTCCCCCCTCCTTACAATGAGATCTTCGGGGGGCTGTTTATGGGTAGCATTTCCTATATAGAGTCCAGTACCCCACCTTTTCCTCACCTCCTTGAACCTCCAGCTACCCTCATGAGGCTGTCCTCTTTTCACAAACACCTCTTTTGACAGCTGTTAAAATGAAGACCTTTCTTTTTAAAACTCTCCAGCAAATCTCTGCATTTGCTTTTGTTTTGTTTTTGTTTATCAGGCAGCCATGAAGCTAAAAAGGATTCTTTTAAAATCATGGGAAATGCAGTAAAACAATGAGTGGCCATTTCCCACACCATTTAAACTTTCCAACCCTTCTTCAAGCCCTGCATGTAATTCATTCCCATAGTCAGCCTATGATGTGACCAGAGTGGGCCTGCTCAGAAAAATCTACAGGCGGCAAACCAGGCAGTCCTGGCAAGAGGTGCCTTGAGGTGCCCAAACTCCATTGCCACCCAAGACAAGCCATTTTTTAGACCAACGACCCACCAGAGGTTCATGCTCCAATCTCGTCTGGATTCTGCTTCCATTTTTGGCCTTCATCCAGTCAACGGTTGCAGCTGGACAAGGATCTGGTCCTCCAGACACAGGAGCGCACCGTGGCTTATTGTGCCTATGGGGGTTGTCACATCCTTCTGGGCACCTGAATGATGATGTTTGACAGCAGCCACAGGTGCCCCACTTGCCATGTTGTACAAATATCATGCAGAGAATCCTTGAGGGTAAATTAAGCCACGGCCGGCTGTCATGGTGTAAGCATGCATGGAAGCATCCCCTTGATTTAAAGGAGCTAAAAGCAGATTAGCCAGGCTCCCGTTTCAATGCTTTCAGGCAGTGTTAGTAAAACAGCACTTGAACACAGGCCTTATTCTCTACAAGATCTATGGTTCCTTGTTTCGGCATTTTGCGATCAGATGGCACAATATCCCCTCACTTTTATTGGCACGGTGGTCTCACTCTTATTTGGTTAGAGAACTGGGTACAGTGGCAGAATCATTACTTCTGTCAAAGGTTACTTATTTCTTACTGCCCGGTGGTTACACACCTCCTGTTTTCTCCCAACTGGGAATCAAATGCTCTGAGTTTAATAGGCTTTGCCTCAATAGAGCTGCATAGAGCTGCACTCCCCTTTTTATTTAACACACCCTATGAATTGAATTTCCATATAGCAGGTATCAGTGGTGATACAGAATAAAAATACAATTAAAATGTCATACCATTAAATAGTAAATGCAGAAGCACTGCTATGCATCAAATCAAATCAAATCAAATCTGAGAACCATGTTGCAAATGAAAGAGGGAGATACACCCTCAAGCAGCATGGAAGTGCAGCCAGAGGAATGCCAGTCCTCAGTGTCCCCCGAAGCACAGTAATGGGGAGCCAACACCATCTCTGCTGGGAGACAGTCCTGCTAGACGGAAGTCATGAAAAAGCTAACGCAAGGGAAAGGGTAAATGAAGTGCTTGAAAAACTTACGCCATCACTCATTTGCACACTGTTTATATACTGGCCCATAACATAAACGAAAACCATAAAAAGAAATAAGACATTAGCATGAAATCTTAAGTGGTATAAAGCCAGCATCTGCACAGAAGCACAGTAACAAACAGCAGCAGCAAATAACATCAGTGTAAAAGCTCTAAATAGCACCAAAGGTGCAATCCAGTTCATGTTTAGACAGAAAACAGTCCTAAATTCCCAGCATTTCCCAGTCAGTGTATTTCCCTGTCAGATGTGCACAGAATGGTGCACTAAAAGATTTTAAAATTTCAAACCATGAGAAAATAAAACAAGGCTTTCAAGTGTGGCTGAAACGACTGTAATGTAACTTCCTTACTTCATTGACTTACATCTAGTTTTGAGATATTTGTAAGGGTTATTCTGGCTTATAGCTGAGAATTGGAATGGTGCTTGGGATCCAAAGGGCTTCACGCACTGTGGTCTTCCCAGGGTTCACTTCCCATTGCAAGCCCTCTCTCTGCATTGCTTGCCCTTGTGGAGAGTGTTTCTAGCCAATTCTGAGAGGAAAGGGAGATTGTAACATCTCCCACCTTGTAACCAACACCCTCACGCTCACACAATATTATAAAATTACTTTTCAAGCATTTTCTCTAGTAGTGGTCCTTTATTTCCAGTTCACAGACCATAAAACATTTGCTCTGACACTGGGACTTTTTATTCCAAACTCTGCTCCTGTGCTTGCTGCATTCGTGGAATTTGTTCTGAGAGCTGAGCATTGTAAAGCCACAAGCCACAAGGGGCCTTTTGCATTCAGGCTATGATCCTCTACCCACTTACTGGGAAGAACCCCCACTGCACTTAATGCACCTTGCTTCTGAGTAAACACACATGGGATTGCACTGTTAATGTTCTAAAACGGAATGCATTCTTTTGGGGACATTCCCTTTCTCTCTGAAAACGAGATTACTGTGGCTAAATTATTATTTTTGGTGCAAAAATACAAGCAAACAAAAACCCAGTATGAATTGACAGCTGAGTTCATGCATTTACAAATGCCCAGAATAAGAGCTTAAAAAGCTTAAGCATGAAGCAGCTAAAACAAGAGAAAAACACTCCGGGTCTCAGTAGATCTTACATTTGATCCAGTAAACCAACCTAAAATACCCTGAAAGTTTCGTATTAAGGTGGCACATACATCTGGAGGTAACGGAGACAGAAAGCAGGAACAGGTGAGGAATAGAAAGAGAAGTGCCATTTGCCGTGCTGGGTTTCCTCATGCTGAAATTGTCATGTGTGGCTTACTCTGAAGATGCTACAACCAGAGTTCTCCAGTCTTCTTATTTAGCTTTATTATGGCAGAAGAGGAGACACTTGCTCGGTTTAGTCACTCATGAGATAAATACAGGGAAACGGCTTGCCATTTATTGGTTCATCTGTGATCATCCCCACCACAGGATGGAGTGGTCTGGTTTCAAAGTGACAGCTGGTGGTGTCGCTTCCTGATACATGCTAATCCAGTTTTTATTATGGAAAAACTGCCTGTGCTTCCAGGCAGCGAGAGGGAGTTGCTCAATGTAATCACTGAGGAGGGAACCTCAGGATCTTGCATATAAAAGCCTAAAATGAACCATTTTCTCATTAAGCGGTAGTATCCTGATTAAATACAGATGTAAGGCAGGGAAAGTAATTTATATCCATGAGCACAGAATGTTGTTCACTTCGGGTTTTTCAATAAACAGTGCTTTTGCTTGCTCTTCCACCACATAAAAAGAGGTTTGCATTTTAATAATTATAGCTCTTAACGATGTTGGTTTTGTGTGATTGTTTGAAGTCTGGGCCCAAACTCTTCGATATAATCTGCTAAGGTTAGCTGAAGAATGGGAGAGTTTGGATTGCAGTGAATCGGCTTACTCTGCTCCATTAAAGAATGGATAGGAAAGGGCGTAGCTCCATGGCTGGTGATCCACTCGCCACGCCAAAGGCCCCAGGATCAGCGCTCAGCCTCCGGAGTTAGGGGCAGGAAAGACTCCAGTCCGAAGTCGCCAACAGCCCCCACCTGTAACTGTGCATCAGAGGTCCCATGGATCTGATGCAGTGGACCCAGAAGTGCTGCAATGGCTTGTGGAGTTAGGGTTGAAGGTCACGGTGGTGACCCATCTATAGCTCGTAGGGTAAGTGTGAAGAATGGTTGAGATGCAATTCCTTTTGGAGTCCCTGCTTAGGCAGGACTGAAGCTGGGTCTCAAATCCTGCAGTTGCATTGTGTTACAGCGGAAGGGGGCACACTGAGAGCCACAGAGGTGGAGCCTTGGAGGTGGGAGGAGTATGGAGAAGAACCAGTAGGCAACCAATGTGCATGCTCTTCCTGACTTGTTCACCTGGAGGAACACTAACTGGCCAATGGCAGCAGGGCAAATGTGCAGACCTGGCTTGCATGGAACGTTTTCACAAAAATGGCTGAGGATGGAGAAGAGCAGCACGGCCTGCTGAAACTCCACTGGACCCCACTGCTATGCCAGGGGCTTAAAATGAATGTCTCAAGTAGAACATAAGCGACCAGAACACCAGCTCTGGTCTTGAGCAGTATAAAGAGGAATGGAATTGTAATGGAAACAGAGTTGTGTTTAGAATTAGGAACAATGAATATCCATGTCTTCCCCCTTTTACACACATATTTCTGAGACTCTGTACCCTGATTGGCACAGCTGACATCAGAAAAGCATTGAAATTTTAACTCTTGGATGTTAGATGGAAAGGCCACCCAGCCATTTCATTATACCCTAATTAATAATACGCTTCAATAAAAATTAATGCAATCATTATGATATTCAGCAGCTGTACAAATCTCCTGCTGCATATTAGGTGTTCTGCAACAAAGCGTCCTTTCCTCTGATTTCTACTGTTGGAAAGTTAAAGCTCATGTTATTCTGATTCTCCTATCATGTCCTTGGACATGCCTGAAATTAAAATCTATATTAGAGAAATGTTATTAAAGTATAGTCTGGAGTTATATCCATTGACTTAGCAAGGCAATAAATGTTCTATTGAACCTAATATTCATGTGGATTATTCAGTGTTCTTCCCATCTGTTTTGGTGAAGAGACTGTCCATTCAACATAGCTGTGTGTATACACACATCTGCTAATAATAGCTCTTAGCATTTATACAGTGCTTTTGATTGTTCAACGCTGTTCCCATGCATGATTTCCCTGAGACTTACAACAGCCTTATAAGCTTAATTGGTCTTGTTTCCATATTGCAAGTGTGGGATGGTGACTGAGATATAAGCAGGTTGTCCTGTGGACACGCAGTGAATGAATGGTGCAAACAAAGAGTTCAACCCAGGTTTCCCTGATAAGTGACAAGATGCTAGATCCGAAGGGTTAGAAGAGAGGTGCAAAGTCCCAGGCCCTGAGGCCAACACTAGGCCTTCAGTGGTTCCAGTCCAGTTGTGTGGGCTTCCCAGAAGCACCTTTCTCTCCAGTAGATGGTTGTGTGCCTTTGCCCATTTTTTTTCTCCACCATACTGGCAGTAACAGCTTTAAATTGAAATATGCTGGCCTTTTGCCATATCACCTTTGCTCCTGTCCTTGTTTCCTTCAGTTCCACCCACCAGTGTGGCTCCCCCACAGTGGAACTCAGTTCTTGGGCTGAAGGAATACTGCACTCCTGCTTCAGGGCACAGCCATGATGAGTCTGAGCACTGGGGGAAGTCCTGAGCTCCCAAAAAGTGTGAAACATTGAGAAAACCGGCAATAGATCGTACCTGCTAACTGGGGCCATTGGGCACATAATGAATGCAAGATAATGCTTTTCATGTACTGAAGACTTCTGAACAATCCACAACAATATTGCAATTAGTCACTTGTAATTCTAATCTTTGATTTTAATCCGCAATGTTCCACAGAGAAGGAATAATGTAACATTTCAAATCACTTCAGCGCACTTCATAACTGGGATTTGTCACATGATTGACATGAATCTTTTTTTAATCTCCATTTAAATTATAGGTTTGGTTCTTTTCTTTCTTAAAATCACATTTGTTTTTGAACACTGAGTATATTAGCATAAGAAAACTGTCTAATTTTAGGCATGCAAAAGAGCCCATGTGTGAGTGTGCATCCTGAGTTGTACTGAGGACTGTGAGACCAACACACAACCTTGTGTTTGAAGGGAGCTTAAGGAAAGTGAGTGGAGAAGCCAAGGTGAAAGCAATCCAGCTTCTGCACCAAAGAGGTAATGGCTTGGACTTACGGCTTCAGTGGAATCCCCCTTCCCATGTTGCCTCCATGTCTAGTGTCCAGAAGAAGATTCACCTCCAGGAAACACGCAACTTCTCAGTAAGACTCTCCCAAGTCTTAGTTCTGAATAAAGATGTTGAAAAATGCTGCGGCACTGAGGCACTGACAAATAATTAATCCTCACCAGTGGGGTTTTTTTTTGGGGGGGGTTGCTTGTTTGTTTGTTTTTGGCAGTGATCACTCACCTGTTTTCCAGAACTGTAAGACTGCTGTATCTCTGATAATTCTCTTCATGTTGATCAGGTTTCAGTTGTTGACCAATGAAATAGAAAAACCCTTGCTAATCAAAGAAGGGTAATAGAAAAGCCCGGCTTCTCCTCCTTCATGGGCTGCATCATTTATCCATCAATCAGATCAGACTTGTGAATTATGGAAAGGGATGACTAGAGGGCCTTTATTTTTGATGGCCCTGCACATTTTCTTGTTTTTCATTGCACCCAGGGAACATCACGCTTAAATACAAACCAAATGATGTACTAGCCTGGCCACAGGTGAAAACACGGCACCATGTCTTTTTAATTCCTTGATTATAGGTTCTCTACGAAGCCCTGATCGGCAGCAATTTCTGTTCTCCTTCCAATGCTTTCATACATGGAACTATTTGTTTATTGGTTATACTGTGCCACATAGCTCCAAAAAGACAAAAACTGATTATACAAAATGTGTGCATGTCTGCTCATGTTGGCCGGGCATGTTGCACTGCTTTGCAGGGATATACCTGGTACTAGAGAGAGGAGGCTGTCATTCTTGATGGTTGCCTTGAAACCTTTGCTCTTTCTCAATACAAATGCATTCTTATTGGCATTTCCTACTCTAGAATGTTTTTGAGAAAAAGATCCCACCAGGCTGGACTTGAGCGAACAGCTATAATTGGCTGGACAGGAGCTCCAGATTGTGTGCCTCTGCTGGGGGGATGGGAGCTGCCAGCATCTCTGCACTGCCGCCGATGCCTTTGTATTTGTGCACATGTGTTTGCATATGTGTGCGTGAGATGCAAGGTAGGTCTGCCACCTTCTCCCTTCCCTGCCACGAAGCACAACTAGAGAGCTGGGGGCACAGGGGCTGATGAATCCTGCAGAAAGGCAACCCTAAGAAATCCCAGGAATAACCTTTTAACAGGGCGGCTCTAAAGTTATGGACCCCGATGACCAAGGACAGCAGCGACAACAGCAATGAGGATGATGATAATTCTGTCCTTGGCAAATAAAGACATAGTTCACCATTTCTTGCATTGTAGATGATGGAGTGTGTTTTGAAGGGTGGTAACCTATGATCAGACAATTGATTGGAAAAACATAACTTGACACCCCCCCTTCTCAAAAACAAAATCGTTGGCTTAATTGAGGGAAGGCTGCTGTGACATAAAGGGATACAGAATACAATTAAATGCAGTGACTATACATGGAGCATTATCCATATTGTGAATGGGGCTGTTAGAAGACTTCATCCCTGTTTTCACTTGTGACATATTCAAGGGCAGGAATAGGGGTTGATCGATGGGGAAGGAGGCATAGGGCCTCAGAGGCCTGACCCACTCCTGAAAAAAGTTGGCTTTGGGGGTCTACCAGGCACCCTCATTTAGGAACGCCCTGAAAACCTGTGACTGTTTCTGGCCTTGCCCTGCCTGTGGTTTATTGGACTATGTTGTAGCTTCAGGGGTCTGTGTTAGGTCTGGTTTTTATGCTGCTGTATGTTATTTTGGGGGAAGTTTTGGTCTGTTGCGATTTTTACTTACTGCACTGGTTTTTATTATGTGAGCATTATTGTTGTGCAGCTTTTATTGTTTATATTACCATATTGGTTTTAATTATGAGAGTTTTATTGTTCTGGGCTGCTTTGGGAGGACTCTAGTCCTGAAAGGCAGCCAAGAAATATTGTAAACAAATGAAGAAATTAGCTAGAGCAGCCAGCTCTCCTCTGTCTCAGCCTTGCTCAACCTGGTGCTTTCTAGTCATGTTGGACTGTAAATCCCATCAGCCCCAGCCAGCTGGAAGTGATAGGTGCTGTAGACCAACTTATCTGGGGGGAGGGCAGCTGGATAGCAAAGGCTGTTCAGCATAGAAGTTAGTCTTTTTTATCAACAATGAGCACACTCTGAGCAAAGTTAAGTACTTTTAAGCCTTGTTCATTTTTCGCATCATGAACTTTTGATTATGACGTTACCTTTTAAATTATTTTGTAAACACTTAGCACACTGACACACTGACAAATCAATGGTAATCAGTTTTCGCTGCATCATTGTCATGATATAGACAGACAAATAGGGAGATATTTAAAAAGAAACAACTCTGCCTGGATCACACCCAGCATTACACTTGGTGGCACTGCCCGTGAATGGAATAACTTTCCTGGGGGACAGCAAGAGGACCCTCTCTGAGCCCAGCCCAGGTTTACCCAGAACCAGAGAGCTCCTTTGGTGTCATTTACTGCAGGGGAGCTGGTCTGCCAGCCGCTTCAAATTCTGGAGAGTTTTCCTGGGCCTATTTTCCTTTAGTTGTGTGTGTGTGCAGCAATGAGGGTGGTGTGTATGGTGGAGACAGTGGAGAAAGGTGCTTTCCATCCCAGTGGGCTTCTTGGAAACATTCCTTAGGTGCCTCTGTAACCACACGGGTTTGTGGAACGAGCAGGGACTTGTTTGGTAGCCTCGGATCATACTGGAAATGGCACGGAAGTCCTCAGTTGTAATCAGCATCAGCGGAGCCCTCTATGTGCAACACACACACCAGCTATTCAAAAGAAGCAGCCATTTTGAGAAAATGTGTGAAAACAGTGGCGGCAATTCAGGAAGTCAAGTTTCTCCACCCAAGGGAAACCAGGTAAGCTCAGTTTAGCAGTGCTTTCCCCCCAAGGCATTTCCCAGTTCATTGTCCAGTGAGCTCCAGTGCAATGAGAGCCCGGTCTGTCTTGCGTGGCACTCCTGAAAGCACTGAAGGCGACATGCTGGCGTGAGATGAAGAGCACATTTGTGCCATGCTCAGGCGAGGTTGTTTTGGATGAAGAGAAGGAAAGCAGAACCAAGAGCCCAAGTTACTCAGGAAGGGGCCCTGCTTCACTGCCACTGTTTCTTACGTGGCAATATAACAAAGAGAAGGTTTCGCTCCCATTCTGCCCTGTCCAGAACAGGAACAAAACCATGCGGAAGAAAAAATGCATCGGAAACTCTTGGTGGGTGATTAAAGCTCGTTAAAGTGAAGAAATCCGGATTTGGCACTCTACCCTCTCTGTCCCTCCCTCCCTCCCTCCCTCTCTCTCTCAGCTCCCCATTACTTTAGAGTCTCCAAATTGTGGCTGATTTCACATACCACATACTGCAATGCACCTGGAGACAAAGGGGTGAATTAAGGATGCAGCCTCTGACTTAACTCTGAGTTTCCTGGCTGTGGTGGATTTAACATTATTTGAACACACTTTTCTATGGTTTAATATAGAATTATTTCAGGGCAGAACTTGGTTGCAGGGAAGTAGCTGATACCCTCTCCGATTCTCCAAACCCTTTTTAAAGAGAGGGGTGGGGGGGGGGGAGAGAGAGAAGCTTCATCTTAATTAAAGTTTAATTAAGGATCACGTTTGGCAGTACTTTTCACACCGATCGACACCAGCAGATTTTCTAGGGCTTAACTTTATCGTGCAGAAAATCCTCTTTTATTACTCTCAACCTGTTGTAAAAGCTGTTGGCACAGAGCAATGGCTGCTTCATTCAGCCGCCTTGTTTGCCGCTGGAAAAAATCCCAGTCTCTAGAGATAGCACCACAGTGGTTCAATTTAATATCTATCCTATCACTACAAGACTCTAGCTCATTATTAATGATACTATTCATTAATTTCTTGTTGGGCTGATGTTGTTATTTATTAAAATATTAAAGAAAGCTCCTGAGACACATACATAATGAGAGACACCTCCGTTTCATGAGCTGCACCAGTGGAAGGGAATGAATGCGCTGTGGGTTTACCCCTCGCCCCATTCGCTCTCCCTCCCTCCCTCATTAGTCCTGCTACATCTCGGAGTGACACAGTAAATTCATTTTGTGCACTGTCCAATCAGAGCATAATACAAATGTGGGGCTCTTTTTTTAATGAGCCATTCCTATGCAAAATGAATTGACTACTGTCTAACTCATCTAATCTGCCTCTATTTTGGGAGAAGGACTAAATTGCTTATATTTATATAGGAAATAAATAAGAGTTGGCATAAGGTTGCTTCCCCCCTTTCTTTTTCCACTCTTGCATTTGGAAAAATTCAGCCTTCCTACATTCTATATTTTAAAACCTGCCACCTTAGCTAAACTAAATCCAAGCATGACATTTAAACATGTGAAGGTTGTATTTAAAATAGCCCAAACAAGCAATTTGTACACTGTAGTGGCCATTTGATATTAGCTTGCATATATTCAGGTGCCTACAGATATCCTAAGAACAGCTGATCTTTGCCTAGCTGTTCAGTACAGAGCTTTTGAGATCACAGCTTCCCTGAATGGGCTTAAAATAAGTGAAACATAACAATAAACTCAATTTGCATCTATTTTAAGACTTTTTAAATCACTGTTAGGTGGAGGCGGTTGTAGTGATTTGGAAGGATAGAAATCTTCATTTTACAGTTTGCCTTTTGCCACTGACTGAAACAAGCACAGTGAAATCTGCATAAAAATTGAGGTAGCATCTGAAGAGTAAAGTTTTAATTTGTTCTATATGGTTGTTGTTTTCACCCCTGCGCAAATAATTGCTACGGGGAAAGAAATACCTCCCTGTTTTGAGGGGATTAACTGGGCATAATTGCAGCTTGTTTTGATCCTTCTTTTAATAATGGATCCTCTCAATCCATATCCAGCGCAGCAGCTTTGTGTGGATTGCGAGCTAGTTTCAAAGCATTTATGTATACCTCTAAGGCCTTTGTACTGTGAATTCACAGTCATTTGTTTCTGGAGGGGAGGAAAAAGAGTCTGGCTTAGAAGCAGAAGAGAGACAGCTCAGCACTCCAATTTGCTGTTTAAATGGCCAAGACACCACAGAAGTCAAGCAGCAACACAATCATGCACTAAAACACACAGATCGGATAGTAGTGGGGCCGGAGAGAGAGGGAGAGAGGGGAAACTTATGAAAGCAACGCTCTGTTCAAGTGTGCTGCAGAGTATTACCTGTTTTAAGTATACATTGTGATTTTGTATCCCAGAACTGAGTCATTGTGTGTGTGGCGGGGGGGGGGGGGGGAGACTTCCCTCCTCCCTACTCCAGAGTAAGGTATCATTGTTTAAGGGATGGCACTAACCCCTTTTCCATAGATGACTCTGCTTCTCAAGGGATGCCATGCACAGTCTCTGCCATCTACCCTCGACCATGTTTTGTGCTTGTACATATATGCATGCAAATGCAAGCTGCGCCTTCTGAGACAAAGCTAGATTAAACAGCACCCCAAAATGCTGAGCAGGCTTGGGAAACGTGTGTTCCTCCAGATGTTTTTGGAGAACATCATCCTTCAGAACCTTCAGCTATACTGGCTAGGGCTGATGGGAGTTGCAGTTCACCCAGGTCTTGAGGGTCACACATTCCTCACACCTGCTTTTGAGGGAGGGTGACTGTTCGGAAGAGGGTGAGTGCTGCTAGTTCAGGCACGTGAACCAACCATGAGTGGCCCTTCCATCTATTCTGAACTGACAATTCGTTTCTTGGCCAGTATCTCTCTGGTGATTCTGCCCTGACACTTGGAATTAGATGGTAAAAGGATGTGGAGCAACTGAAATCTCCAGATGACCTCAGAGAGTGGTTTTACGTTGATGTTCAAAAGCGTAGCTGACAGGATGAAATCTTGCAGGACCTCATAACATGAAGGCCACCAAATTCGGCAGAAGTCCACCAGACATCATGGCCAATTTAGAATGCAGTGTTATGAGGGACAAAGTCATACCTACCAATCATCTCCACAAAAGAGAAGATGGTGGTTAACAGCAACTGTATAAAACACAACCTTTTCTCTAGTCCCCAAGGTATTTGAAGTGGAATATTTGATTATGGATAGAAATTATGTTAAAGCATATGTGACTTACCTTGTATCCAATATACCAATTCCAATATAAATATGAAAATATTTTTTTAAAATGCTGGTATATAGTTTAAGATAGCCTTTCTCAGCCTGGGTGCATCCAGATGTTTCAGATGACAGCTCCAATAATTTTTCACCATTAACAATGCTGGCTTGGACTGATGGGAGTTGTATGCCAAGTATCTGAAGGGACCCATGTTGGGAAAGTCTGGCTGAAGACTGGACAACCCAATAGCTTATATTTTCCTTGCATGGTTTACAATGCAGCCCTATGCACATATACCCAAAAGTAAGTCATAGTGACTTCATGGCAACCTTAATTATTTTCCTTAAATGAAGGCATTAGAAATTGAGACCATACGAACGTGGGAATGTCCAGAGAGCTCCCCAGCACATCTGGAATTCGGAACTAATATTGTTACAGATTCTTTTCATGAAGCAACAAAACATTGTCCAACAGTCTCCGTTGCAGAGATACTGTTTTTTTTTTGGGGGGGGGGTAAAAAAATTCAGTCCTGCACTCTTGGTTTGGGGAATAACTGTGGCAAACTGTGTGAATCCCTTGCACTCAAAGCTCTGTGATGCCACTGCATCAAGGAGAGGGGCTTGTTCCTTGTCCTTTCCATCCCAGGGCCAGATATTCTGCTGCTGCCTGTGTTCCTTTGCACAGACAGCATTTGCCCATTCATTCATTCATGCCTCGCCTCGCCTCGCCTCGCTATTACTTGTTGTTTAGTTGCAAAGTTATGCCTGACCCATCACAACCCCATGGAGAACATTCCTCCAGGCTCTCCTGTCCTCCACCGTCCCTCAGAGTCCACTAAAGCTCACACCGACTGCTTCAGTGACTTCATTTAGCCACCTCGTCCTCTGCCGTCCCCTTCTTCTTCTGCCGTATATTGTTCCCAGCATAGGCTCTTCTCCAGTGAGTCCTTCCTTCTCATTAGGTGGCCAAAGTATTTGAGTTTCATCTTCAGGATCTGGCCTTCTACTCAATAAAGCACTGAGTGGCTTAAAAAGATTAAACCTCTCAAAGACAGAGTATTATACATAATATACGAACAATTTAGCTACAAACATAAAAACAAAGAAGGCATTTAAGCTCCCTGGTGGGATCGTGGCAGAGTGGGGCTTCACTTCATCAGTTTCCTTCAGAGATGCTTCCTAGCTCTGGCCAGTGGCTACCAGAGAAAGGGTTTCACTACAATCGCAAACCGTCCTCCACAGGGCAATGTTACTACCTTGTGGTGGCATTTTCATGACCAGTGGAGAAACTTTATTCCTCCAAGCACTGAAGATCAACATTTAGTTCTGCCGACTTCACATTTTACTGTTGCTAATTCTGTTTCACTTTCATTTTGCATTGTGGGAGCTGTTCTGGGGTTTGATTTGGGGGCTGGGGGAAAGGGTTGGTGGTTTCTCCTCCAGCCCCTCTCTCCTCAGCTGGACAGGAGGTGTTATGAGAACAGTGGGAGATCTCAGTATGCACCTCCCATGCAATGTGTAGGTTGGCTCTTAAAGATCAACAGATTCACAGGGCCTTGGGAGATAAGAATCAGAGAGGAGTAGATCCCTTCTGTCCCCTAGTTCACACTCCAAGATGAGTCTGGTGTATAAACTAGGGAATTCCTCTTCACAGCCATTTTTAGTAGTTTTCTCTGTTGCTTCCAGTTTTAAGCAGCAGCAAGTTCCCCTCATGGTCTTCTGTTTCATGGAGTTTGGAATGTGTACATGTTTGCATCTGTCTTTAATCTCTGGAGTGCTCGGATCTTATCTTAACCTGGATGTTGTTTGATAAGAGAAACAGATTTCTGGATTCACTGTGAGCTACTTCATGACATTCTGGATGTCCTATCTGAACAGGCAGCCTGAAACAAGAATGAAAACCTCCCACTAGGCGACGAGAACATGGGCTTGCTTTGCTTGTGTTGTGCCCTAGAACTGTTAATAAGAATCACCCCTCCTGTTTTCCTCTGCCCAACTATTTATTTATTTATTTATTTATTTATTTATATTTATATTTATTTATTTAGAAAATTTCTATGCCACCCCATTCGCCGAAGCCTCGGGGCAGCTCACAAATAAATCAACTAAAATACTATAAATTAACAATATAAAACAAGTTAACAATATAAAATTAGTTACAGTCATAGCCTGCAGATCCTCCTCTCCATCTTATCCTCACAACAACCCTGTAGGTAGCTTAGGCTGAGAGCAGTGACTGGCCCAAAATCACCTGATGAGCTTCATGCTAAAAAACCTAGATCCCACCAGCCCCAGTCCAACACTTCAACCCCCACAGCCCAGATCCTATTGCTTAGCACAATGGGGGGAAGTACATGTTCCCTTTGGGCTATGATACTTTCCTTCTGAGGGACTTACCTCTATCAGATGAAATAGCTGTGAGTAACCTCAGAGAAAGCAGAAAACTGGTACAGGTAGGAGAAGGGCTTGCATAATTCTTTCAGCCCTGACCATAAAATAAAGCTGTAGCTTCTCTTCCAGGGAGGTTTCCATATCTGAGCTCTGACAGAGAAAGAGATTCTGAATCTGAATGGACAAACTGCTGGGAGGGACCCTATCCACCCCCCTTTTTCAGAAGTCACAAATGCCTCCTGTACCTGTTTAAAGAGAGACTCTTCTAGGAAATGATCACAGGGCTACCACCTAACATGTATTCCTGATTTAAGTTCTCATCCAGATCTAGGTACTCTGCATGTCTCCTTTTCTGCTTTCATGTATGGCAGATTTCAGGATAAATACTGCTTTATACAAGGTAATAATCTCATAAAAATGAACTTCTCTGCTAGGATACCATATCAAGCTGTAATATATGTTAATCAATAGTTTAATTATATAGTTTCAAATTAATTCAGTCATCCTCCTTGTTCTAGTGATGTAAAATTTCTGCTAAAAATATTTTGTTCATACTACCTTTGGCCTAATCATTACAACCAAGGTGAGCTGTGAAGAAATAGAAGCATTTGGCATCTTCAAGATTCCTTGGAGAGGGTTAATAACTCTTTGAGAGAATGAAGGAAAGAAAGATTTGTCTATCTTCTATACTGGCTGCAACTCTGTGAAGTGTTTCTGAGTGTAATTTTCTTGAAGTTAAAGTTTGGGTGATTACGGTTCACTGAACAGATAAAGTTTGCCACAATTTTCGTGATCTCGATGATAAGATGACAAGATATCTAATTTATAAAACCAAGACAGCATGTTGGGAGCTATGAACCATGGTCAGAGGATATGTTGAGCTATTCCTAGCTCTTTCCTTTCATATATATTCTTATTGACAAAGGAATTCCAGGGGAAAAAAAGGCTTGTGTATGAACTGTATACACTTTGCATTGTCATCACTTTTTGTTTTTGTTTCCAATGGTAAGGATTGTAGAACTACCATGAAATAAGCAGAATTTGGTGGCTGATGACATTAAATGCTTCTTGGAATTAGTTATATCCTTCCTTCCATTGAACCTCATAGATGCATTTTCAGTGCCCTTGATTATGCATTGCATTGTTTCCCTGAAATTGTAAGCCTCTTGCAGTATGGACTGGTTCATGATCCTTTCATCATGAAGCACTGTATACATAGATGAAATCACCACTGCCATCGTTTTAATGAGTATTTGGAAAACATGCTTTTTCTAATGGACTAAGTAAAAGCTATCCTGTCCTTGAAAGCTTGAATGCCCATTCTAGTGCCATGTCCGGTTAAAAGAATCCAGCACAAGCTTTCACCCACAAGTCCTTTCTGGTCGGGCTCATTCTTTTCTCCCACTCTCCAGGCTTGAAGACCAGCAAGCTTATTCACTGGATCCCACCCAGCTCACTCAGTTTTGAGCCCTGAAAATTCACAGCGTCTTTAAAGCTCAGAGATCAGAGGCATTGTAATTGCAGAGGCTTTACTGGATATGCCCCAGAGAGTAAATTCATCCTCCGTACTTGAACATCTGACTTGTGGATTCACTTTCTCATTGGTTTAGGCCAGGCATGTCTATCCCTTTGGCTTCTCTGGGCCCCACTGGAAGAAGAAGAATTATCTTGTGCCATACATTAAATACATAAACACTAATGAAAGCTGATGAGGAAAAAAAAGGTCTGTGCATAATTTTCATGATATCCGCCACGACAGATAAGCGAAAAAGTTCTAATCCTAATAGATCATATGTATGTTTATTTTACGTGACATTGCAGCATGACATTGTCTACCAAGTTAACGCTTGAGAACCGCACAATTGAGTTACAAAACAAATCACGAAAAATCTCATAATGTTTTAAGTACGTTTACGAATGTTTATTGGGACACCTTCATAGCCCTCCTGGGCCACATGTGGCCTCTGGGCTGCAGGTTGGACATTCTGGTTTAGGCACTTTATGAAACTGTTATAGCTCCCCCTATTGCATGGAAGGCCATTTTGGTAACACTGCACATGCAAGACCAGGGAACCCACAGATGCAGAGCAGATGATGGAAACCACGTCAAAATCCCGTAGACTGGCTCCTAAGGGTTTAGTTGCATGCTAGAGGAAGTAAGCCAGGAGCAACAGCAGACAATCCATGTGGCTGTTAGCCACCAAAAATAGGGTAATATGATAAGGAGGAAGAGCAACACTTATTGCAAACCAAACTTACTTTAGAAAAATCATTTGAAGGGGCTTCATTGACAGCAGTGCCTACCAATAATGCCCTTGTTATATCTGAACCTCGACATGAGGATATACACATGCTTAGCTCTTCTACTGATGACACTAGTCTAAGGGCTGTGAAAAGTGTTGTTCACCTCATAGAAATACTGAATGAACTCAATTCAACACACTTTGAAGAAGATGGAGAAAAAATGGTAAAGTATGAACAGGAAGGATCTTAATTTAGATTCTTTTTAATGGAAATGTTCTAGATGTTAAAATGTTAAAATTTTATGTGTGTGTGTGTGTGTGTGTAGGATGTTTAGCTGTTGTAAATTTGCACACCAGAATTTTATATTGTATGTGTATTTTTATGTACCTTTTGCATTTGATTATTTGTTGTGAACCACCCAGAGAGCTTCAGCTGTTGGATGATAGAGAAATGAAATAAATAAATAAAACTAGTGGATGAAGGGCTTTGTTTAGTTACTTGAAGAGGCTTCTTCAATAGTACTGTAACTGCCAGTGGCCTTGGGTGGCTGGTGGCTGCCAGCTGCCCAGCAGGGGACTACGGCCAGTGCTGGTGGGAAGGTCACTCGTGAAGCAGGACGAAGTCCGAGGTTTGGAAGCTGGCTGGGAAGGAAGATTCTTGGGTGTGATTTTTCTTTTGGGGTTGCTGATATCACTTCCATGGGATCATATCTTTCAATGTGTGCCTGATGTTAGCGGCTTTGATTTTAATTGTGCAGATTCAATTCTTTGACGTTGGTTTTTGTAATTTCGTAATTTTTGTGAACTGCCCAAACAGCTTTTGCTATTTGGGTGGTATAGAAATGAAAGAAATGAAAAGTACTTCACAAACCTGAAACTGTCTTATAAGCTACATATTTTCAAGTTGTGTCAACCCCTCCTTTCTACATGAACTCCCTCTCTGAACTGATCCATAAAGACTGCTCTTCCAGTCATACTTCTTGACACCAAAAAGGTTAAAACCACAATGAATAATGGGGAGGGGATCTGTTTCTCATTGGAAAGCACAATCAAGAAGGAAGCAATTGTATTCTCATAGCATGAGGTGTACAATGGTCCCCAATTACTTCTCATTCCATTTTGACCTAATGCACTCTTAGAAGATTGCATTCTTGTTCTGGTTCCAGGGGGAAGCCGGGCACCACTTTATGTGTAAATGTGTGCATGAGACCCATCTTCTTTCAGGGCTGCTGCCTTTAGAAGATTCATTGAATCTATACTGAAGAGGAGGAGCATGTTTCTTCTCCTACAGGTTTATCTAGAAATATTATTTTTTCCACATTCCTGTGTTTCCCTGAAGGATGGGAAGTTAGAGTGGCATGGATTTATAGAGTAGTTTCCTTTACAGGAGAGAATAGTGTGACTCTATCATGAAAACACCATATCTGTTTATTTACATTCTAAATATTGCAAGCACAAAAGCTGAAGATCAAATCGAAAGAATGGTGGAGAAGAAACCATAAAAATTGTCCTGTCTCCTACATAAGATTTGAAAACAGATAGCTTATGAATAAGTTTCAGGTTTGTGGGGGTTTTTGTTGTTGCTATTTTATTTTATTTAGTTTTTTTTTCATTCCTGCAGCACCCAGGAGCCAACGCTCTCTACGGGGATTGGCCATGAGGATCAAGTTAGAAGAACCACCAAGCTGTGCACCTGCCCCTTCAGGAGGACCACAACATCTAGAAGAGGTTGAGCACCCTCCGTCCTGCCAGAAGAACCAGCTGCCAGTACCATCTCAGTCTCCTCTAGACTGAGCCTCAGCTTCTTCACCCTCACCTACTTCACTGACCAGCCAGGCATTCATCTAGCATGTGCGCAGGCTAGTCTGATGAAGATGGAAGGGAGCAGAGCTGTCTCCCATCAGCACAGGGAGAGCAACATCCTTCAAAACCCCAGAAGACCTCACTAAGTGGTTTCATGTACATCTGTTAAAAGGCACGGGGGAGAAAACTGATCCCTGCAGAACCCCATCCTGGGAAAACACAGCACTAGACAATATTCCTCTAAGTACTACATTTCTGAGCTGACTATTCAAGCAGGAACAAAACTGAAGTACAGTACCCCACTCTTAACTCAGAGAGATGCTCCAGAATGGTACAATCACTGATGCTTTAAAAAGCCACTGAGAGATCAAGGAGACTCAACAGAATCAAATTTCCCGTCTCTCCCCTGAAGCAGGTCATGGCATGTGGTGAGCAATGGTGTTTGTGTGCCAAGATCCAGTGTGAACGCCAACCAAAATGGAACCACACAATTGTTTCATCAAAGAGTGTCTGGAAATGGTTGGCAACCACCCCTTCTTTTGCCGCCAAGAAAAATATTAAGCAAGTACCTCATTAGTAAATTTGGAAATGTCTAGGTAACATTAACTTTGTAGGAAATCACAGATATGTCGACATTCTTTCAGTTGTCTTCCTCCCTGTTCACATCATCATCTGTTACCACTATTAGTACTGCTGTTCTTACTCTTACTTCTATTATTACTGTATATATAACACGTTACTGTCCAAAGCACATTCCTTGCATTCCCCAAGATTATTTCCAGATTGCAGGTCTGTTTGTGTTGCATATACCAAGATGGAGGAAGTGTGGTGAGTCTAAAGCAACCCCATGAATTTTGGGCAAAGGTGGATTCCAGCCAGAGGCTTTTTGGGTTCATTATTCACAACAGTCTGATGCTTGCTGGCTTTCTCAAAAGTCTCCAACAGCACTGCATCCAATGGGCTGTGCTCTTTTGCATGTGACTACAGAGCAATGCTTCTGTTTCTTAGTTCTCTTACAAATCTGATGCAATGGCTCAGGGTGTGTCTTTGCCAGCTGCCTTGCTAGGGTTTGGTAAGTTTTGCAGGATTTGGTATTTGACCAGAACCAATTTGGTCAATTGATGGCAGAGATGTGTTTCTTTTCTAAAGCATTAGCATCGTATGAACAATATAGAAGATAACCATCAGATTATCTTTCCAGACAGATAACTATTTTAGCTTTTTGTGGGAAAAAGAACTGATTTTGTTGTGCTTTAGACTAACTTTATTTTGGCACGTTTTTACAATGCAGTAGACTCTAAGCTCACGGACATTTATGGCATAATCAATTTGTTAGTCATTAAGGTACCACAGGTCTCTTGATTTTATTAGTGGGTCCAATATTTATGTTAAGTACAGAGAAGAATAACAAATCAGATTGCTGAGGTTGCAAAGCAATGGCAGGAACATTCAAATCTGTGATGGATTGTTTTAACCAGAGTTTTATTCCTCATGTCCCATCAGAGCTCAGGCTGGCACCCCGAGTTTTCTCTCCATTTTATTTTAGAAAACTCCAAGGGGGCTCTGGCCAGTCCAACATCCCTTCATGAAAATGATCCCCCTGTCCAACATCCCCCTGGTTTTAGTCGAAAACTTCACACCCTGGGCCAGCCTTCCCCATCCTGGTGCCTTCTAGATCTGTTGGACTACAACTGCCCGCATCTCTCGGGTGTGGGGAGCCTGCACGAGGCAATGGCTTTGTCATTGGTGTCGGCTTGTGGCTTGCCTTGGAGAGGCCTGCAGCTACAGCAGCCAGCCATGGGAGACGCGTTGCAATGCAGCCGGGTCTGCAGGGGTAGGAGGCAAGCCGCCCTCTCCCTTTTGTTGATCCTTCCTTCCTTCATTCCTTCCTTCCTTCCTTCTTCCTTCCTTGCTCTGCCACCATTCATGATCTACAATAGGCAGTGCTTTTTTTGTAAAAGAAAAAGGTGCCAGAACTCACACACACACCAATCCCAAGCAGAGCGCGGAGCAGCGTCCCGGCAGCTATCTCTCACTATCAGATAGCAGATAGCAGACACAATAGCAGGCACTCTGTTAATGATGTTTGCTGCTGATCTGCTATGCCAAAATCACTTCGTAAAATCCATTGAAAAAAAGGTGCTGGAATGCCGTTCCGGTGCGTTCTATGACAAAAAAAAGCCCTGACAATAGGTATTAAAATAACGATTAAAATAAAACACGAATCCAAGGAAATTACCCAGCTAGGTATTAGAATCAGCAAATGCCTCAGTGTTCAGAGAAGTTTTCAATAGACATCAGTGTAGTAACAGTATATTGAGTTGAAATATCTCCTAATCTGACTGAGGTTTTATGACAGATAACCTTTAATATATTTTCTTCTTTTTCTAAAATCTACTTATTTATTTGAATTGAGCCTGTCTTTGATCATAATAAAGGTCTGTCTGTCTGTCTGTCTGTCTGTCTGTCTGTCAACAGGCAACAAGATGCTGCCAAGCACAGGCCTTGATGGGCTGCTGGTGGTGGTGGGGCGGGGGACACTCCAGGAAAGGCCATCTCTCTGGTCGCCCTCAGAGTCACCCTTGCTGGTGGCCAGTCAGTCAGGAGGGTCATCCTGGTTGCGTAAATGATACCATATTGAAGTCCAAAAGCTACCTACACAGCGGCATTCTTGGAAGACTGAGCAGCCGTCAATGGTGGCCAGTTGGCCAGCCAAGTGACCATCTTTAAGTGGTCATTCCAAGCCTAGAACACATCCATTTGTGGGAGAGAGCCCAGGCATTACAGGCAGGCAGCGCCTCTGGCTCTTTTCTGTAGTCCTAGATAGCTCCCATGCATCTTGCCCTGTCTCCACCATCAACTGCAGGGCCGAAGCACCGAAGACCCTTTCTTTAGCTTGGCTGCCTCTCAAGATTAGCCGCGGCAACTGCCAAGGCAGAGGAAGGCAGTGCAGTCCTTGGCAGCTTCCGGGAAGCCCAGCCAAGCAGATGCCTGCTGGGTGGACTTGCACGTGTGCTTCATACCCCTCCTCCCGCGATCGCCACTTCATTGCTGAGCCTGGATTGTTCTGTGCATTGCTCTGGTTATCTGGAGCACCCTCTGAGTGTGCAGAAACGGCATATCTCTGGATTAGACAGCAAGTTAAGTCTCACATCAAGCAACTTCATTTTCTGAGCAACTGATTTGCAATCTGTCTAAATAATTGGAGTGGGGTGGGGTTCCGAATGGGAGCATGTATTTGCTTGATTTTTGCGGAAGCCAGTGACGAGCACTGGCACCAAGAAAAAAGAGAAAGAAGGAGCAGTTAAGACTCCCTAGGGCACACAATGCCTACCTTGTCTGAAGCACATGCATTACGATCTCCACCTGCTGTTATAAATTTAGTCGGAGTGCATCTTTATGTGTTAATTTTCTCCTCCTCCTCCGTTATATGCTCTCATTCTGCATGGGAATGTAGAGTTTTCCAGGGAGATTTGTGTACTTGTATACCCCAGATATATGCACACAACAAACTAATAGGAACTCAGATTCATTTTGTCCTCTAAAACTCTCTCTCTCTCTCTCTCTCTCTCTCTCTCTCTCTCTCTCTCTCTCTCTCACACACACACACACACACACACACACACACACACACACCACAGAAATGGTGGAAGTAACTCTCTTCCTGTTCAAAAACTAGGCTGTAATTTTTTTCATAACTAGCCCCTTTCAGCAGTACCTTCAAATGGTCTTTCCAGCACCAATAAAATCAGCATCTTGTCTCAATTTGTGAAGAGCGATGCTGTAGCAATCTGTATAGTTAGTGCAAGAGGATGGAAGGAGGAAAGAAATGTGACTCTGTTAACCAGAACATATTATTTTCCCCTTCTTCCAAACTGTAATATGTTAACCCTACTTAAATTGGTAAGCGGAAATAAATGGAGTCTTTTAGTGAACTCTAATCTTCCCTAGATGTACAAGCCCTAGAGAATGCACCACTGCTTTTCAGAAGATAATAATTACAGCCAAAATGATGTTCTGCTAGCTTTCCTTATCTTAAATTAGGGCAAGATTAAGGTCTAAGTATTCTATTTGTGTTAGGTTTGGGAAATAATGGATGTAGAGTTCAGGTTTCTTCTGCTTTCTAGAGTGCTTTATTTCTCATTCCCTTTTCTTCCCAATTAACCGATCAGGACATGGCCCAGTTCTATTCTAAGGCCTGTACATGTGTCCACCCCCTACACACCACGTTTGCTCCTCCTCCAAAAGGAGCAGAGACACTACCTGGACCTCTAGGTATGACAGAACAGGTTGGCGACTACATCTGGACAAGCAAAGCATCAAAATCTAATGGCCCCTGCCTGGCCAAAGCATTTAATCTGGAGTAAGAAAGAACCCAAATCAGAGTCGGTTGGAAGTTAATTATTGATAGGGTGCACATGATTCAACAACCCCTCATTAGCCATGAGGGGTTGTTGTGTCATCTGCACCTAGCATGTCTAGTGTAGGGTGGTTTAATTTAACAAAAAGCCTACCTTGACGACCCATGGCTTGTTCTAAAGGTTCCCACAACCACAATGGATTGTTGTGTTATCCAAATCCTGGAGATGGATTCTATCCTGGCTTGTTGAAAAGTGCTAGCAAGTGTCCAAAGAGGCTGCCGCTGCCTTGCCTCACGAGCAGTCTTGCCCCTCAAAGTCTCTCCAGCAGCCTGCGCCCTTCTTCCTTTCTTGACAGTCTCCTCTGGGGGTCTTTCATTGCTTCACTTGTTAGCAAAATAGGTTCTTCTTGGCCATGAGATCCAGGCACTGCCTCTGTGTGAGGAAGTGGAAGGAGCTTCTTATCCCACTCTTTCTCTGTCCACCCCGCTCCCTCACAGCAAAGGAATCCTGCAGGGGAAATCCCACATTTAACTGAGAAAATGCCATTGTTGCCATCCTTTGACAAATCGTATTGCACAATCCATTCACATGATGCAACATGCAAAGTTGCTTTGCATTTGTGCAATGAATAGGGACCAATATTAGCACCACCCCCATTTTGCTGAATTCTTCCCGACAGCTGATTCCTCCTGGCCAGTGGATCTCTCACCTCTCATGCCTCACATCCTGGGCTGACTGGCATCCAACACAGAAACAGTTGCTTTAGCAGCCATGGTGCAAAGTGTGCTTGCTAGGTCACTGGCTGTCCACATGGCATGAGGGATCCCGCAAGAGGCGTCCATGCCACATGCTGTCTTCTCAGGGGACAGCATGTGCTGAATCTGGGCTCTGACTCGGGGCTCTGAGTTACAGGGAGAGAAGCTATGAGAGAAATATTATGAAAATTCAGGCACTTTTCTGGAGTAAAGCTGACCGAGACACATTCACAGACCTCCGAATAAATCCAGATGTCCAGGCAGGCCTCTGGGGCACTAGGCATGACAATCTGTTCCTTTGGTTTTCTGTGCAGGTGTTGTTGCAGGACTACTCTTCTAGCCCTACACAGTGCAAGGAGAAGTTGCATGGCTGAAGGGAGAGTTTAAGGAAGCCACAGCAAGAACTCAGAGGCTGAGCCTTCTACTGGCCTGGTTATAGTGCCTCAGAGAGTCAGGTGAAGGTTTGCGAGGAGCTCCAACCTTGGACTCCAGGCATATCAAGATGTATATCGCATATCAAGATGTGCTCGGTCACACTGCACAGACAGTACTCTCCAATGTGTCCAGCTACACAGGCCTGCCTGCCAGTGTGTCGAAACGATCCAGACCCTGGGCCATCTCCAAATATATTCTGATTTGAGCCAAGAGTACATTCAGCTTCCCCAGCAACCAGCCCACCCCCTTAGGGATGGTTCCCCAACAACATGCTCCTCTTGTGTAAGAGCATATTTCCTTCTGCTACGGCAAAAGAAACCCATCCAGTAACTATGCAACACAAACCCAGAGATGCTCCCTAAATAAGGATGAACTTCGGCACAGCTGTTTGGGAAATAATCTGACGTTCTCAAGAAAATGCAGTCTTGGCAGCTCCTGCCTTTCTGAGCAGCAGAGGGGAAGAATGTGGATTGACTCTCCCTTTTTTGGGATGTGTAGCCCCACTTTCTGTCCATTGCCTGAGGAAGCGCCGGGAAGGGCTGAGTCCGTAAGCACAGCTGGAAGACCCAGATGGGCTGGCTGCAGCATCCCTTGGAATCCACAGCTGCTAGTTGCTCTGTGTAGGCTCCTAAACTCACAGACAGAAGTAAATGAGTCATTAGTAAATGAGCAAGACATTTTGGATCATTTCAATAGTTATTTTTATCAAAGTCTAAGGAATCTACATTATTTTAAAGGAGAGCAATATTGTTAACTTTCTTTCATAAAGTACAGCGAAGGAAGGAAGGAAGGAAAGAAGGAAGGAAGGAAGGAAAGAAAGGAGGGGCTTTCTTTTCTTTGGCACTAAAAATATAAAAAATATATACAAACAGTGATTTATGTATCAAAGTCAATTTTATTCCATACTTTTCAAGCTTACAATGCATATGTTACGTGACTGTAATTATGCTCCTCAGGGTGTGCAAGCTGAAGGTGGCAGAGTCGGACAAAAAAGCGCAAGGAGATTGATGACATGGTATTTTGCTAATACAATGCAAAAGTCGCTAACAAATTACAAAACTTCAATGCACTCATTCTCCTGGTGTGGTCTAAATTTTGCTCCTTGACTTGACGGCTGAACTGATCTCTCACTTATCTCGACAGTCTTTATTGTAAAAAATGACAAAAGACTCATCCAAAAAATGAAAACAGGGAAACACAAATCACTCTGTCATTATCTTGGTTTCTTAAGGATCCGAGGTTGTTGTGGTGGAGGGATTCTTTCATATTACAGGCAAGAATTTATTCATATAGTCTCTTCCGCTCACATCTTGGATTAAAATTACCCAGGAAACAAAAACGGAGAAAAGTAGACTATGCACAGAATGAAAGAAAAGATATGATATCTGCTTTTTTAAAAATTTAAGCTATGTTTACTCCCACACCTTCCATCATAAATAGGAACCTCAAGAGTATTTTTCAATCAAATATTTAACATATGAAACAAAACAATCTCATGGCTAGAACATAATAGCAAAAGACCCCCAACTAGGAGCAAAAGGTTCAAAAGTAAGCAGAAAAATTGTACACTGTATCCATCCCCATCATATTCCTAAATACCAATGCAATTGTTGCTACACAATGGTTAGTTACCCCATAGTTGCCTATAGTCACTTGTGATTTAAAAAAAAATGCAATTTTAACATGCTTAATTTAAAAAAAGTTCAATAACTGACAGAAATATGTCTTTTAATTCTCCCTTTCATGTTAAAATAGTTTCTGTTGTCTAGATTATGTAGACATGCATTTATAAAAGCAATGATCAAAATCTAGATTTTGAATTTAACATCTACATTCCATGTGTGAGCAGTAGGTGTTATGGTTATCAATTGCTAGCCAATTTGACAGTGAAACCTACATTTCGGACAGAAATGTAGCCTTTTGAAATATTAGAATAAATTATTTGATCTTTGCCACTTGATACAAACAATTGGTCATATTCTGAATCCTTCTTCATAATAAAAAAGATTGATGTGTCAATATTTTCACTATATTTTGTTATGTATTGCTGAATTCTAACTGATGCTAAAATGGATTTGTGAAGGATGACATTTTCAATATTTGAATTTGTAAATAATTTGGTATCTATCAGACTGTGACACAGAGCATAAGTGCTACATGCAACAAGAAGATGCAGGGCTAAAAAATCTGCAGTGATACGGGGAAAAAGTAGATTGGGTCTTTCGCTAGATCATCGAGTGACGTGCAGTAGATGGGCAAGCATTCCTGAGTCCCAGTAGTCTACCAAATAGGAAAATACCACCACCACCTCAGGCTAGGCTGCTGAGCAAGAACGACTGCAGGGAAAGAGGAGTGTTTTTTATGTGAAATACATGGTGAGCTTGCTTCCAAGACTGCTCACTGTATGTGCTCAGAAGCACCCTGTTCCTGTAAATCTGCCTGCCTGCACCACTATCCCACTCCTGGTTCGGGTTGGTTTCTAGTGGAAAACAAAAAATGGTCCCTTCGAGCCTGAAGTCTGCCTGCCCCGCCTTATTCATTTTATTTATTTAGTGGATTGATCTGCTGCTGCAATAGCCAAACCTGAGCAGCCTGCAGTATAAAGCACAGTTCTGGTCGTGCCTGGTGTAGCTGTTGGTATGTGCTGTCTAGTTGGCACTGGCTTATGGCAACCTTATGAATGGAAGTCCTCCAGAAGGTCATGTCCTGGACAGCCCTGCTCAGCTCTTGTAAGCTCAAGGCTGCGACTTCCTTTATGGAATTTGGTCTTCCACTCCTTCCTCTGCTAAGCAGGGAGTCTTGCTTTCTCTTGGTGCACATTGAAGCACAACCCACCTGTTTCATTGCCTTCCTAGGGTGCATCTGAAGCACTACTGACCCAGTTCTGGCTTGATTTGCTCTAGGGCCCATTTGTCCATTTTTCTATCGGTCCAGGGTATTTATCTGAAAAGCCCTCTTCCAGAAACATGATTTGAACCCACCCATTTTCTTCCTCTCAGCCATGGTTCTTGCACCCAGGCAATGGATACAGGGCGGCAGCTTTGGGGCGCAATGCAATGCATGTTTAGTCAAAAACAAAGTCCTACATGCTTCCAGCGTGTCCAGCCAGCCTAAAAATGTACATAAAATGTACCTTTAGCAATTGTTTCCAAAGTCCTTAGCATCTTGCATTGGCTACAAGAATATTTTTCCCAGGGTCTTTTTCAGCCCTTTCAACTCTTTCAAAACACTGTAGCTTTCAAAGAAAGAGAGTGCCAATAGCATAGCTTGTGCTGAGGAATAGATTAAACACCGTGAATGTACCTTATCCCGCTGACATGTATTTAGGTGCTGTAATGCCACGTGGAATTGAGGAACTTCTTTCCCTTTGCCTGATTTTCTGCATTTAAGTGCATCTAAAGATCACAAACTGGGTAGGGATCAGTAGGCAAAGGGGTAAAGGGCTAAGAGTGTGGATATCACTTTTTGTGCAACGGTCTCTCTTAACCCAAATTTTGGGGGATAGTTTTCCTTGTGTATCTTGACACAGATATATGCATCTCTTTCTATTCATTATAATCTGTGCTTTGTTTCAACACAGTCTCTACATGATTATCGTCTTTTGGAAGAAACACCATTTCTCCTCGATAACAAATGAGCACACTTTAAGTGCAGATAAAATTAAGAGCAAAAGTTTGATAATTCTTCATGTGGCACCATTACCAACTCCTGGGAATAAGCAAGTGGGTAGATTAACATCAGTGACACTAATTAACCTTGGCAAAATGTTGGAAAGCAATTTCAACTACTGTAATGCACCTGAAAAATGGCACTGATAAATGGTTTTGAAAGAACAATTTCCCTTTCTCTCCACACCCCACCCCACCCACCCCACCCCAATATTGCCTTGACAATTAGAAAACAAAGCTATGCAAAAGCTCAATTGTTCACCAATATTAGAGATATATTGATACATTTCTCAGGTATATCCATGAATGTCCCATTTGTGTGAGAGTGATTGTAAGCAGAAGGAACATCTCAAGGCTTCACCTATCTTTTCCTACAAGTACTTATCTCTGATAGCAAATTTGCCAACTTACTTTGAAAGGATAATTCAGTTAATATGATCTAGGCCTCAGTCTGGAGAACTACATGAAATGTGTTCAGCATTTTTATTTGAGTGACTGATTGCACTTTCAAGTCATTCAGGATCCTATGTTCTTTATGAGTCAGGTTCCAATGCTATGCACACTAAATCAGGTGTACATCCCATTAACACTTAGTTTTTGGCTAGTACATATGTGTGTGATCATTCTGTCAGTGGTGCTTTGGTACTTGAAATAACAACTCACACTTCAAACTACTTAAGCTTTGGAAGATTTTCTTCCCCTGCATCCCAGTTTTGCACACTGCTCTGTGTTTCTTCTGTTGGCTCACAGAAGATGCATGTCGTGAGCCCAATCCCTATATTGTGAAGCTGACTGAAGATGTGGAAATAGCTGGTGGCGTTTTGGACTGCAGCTGCAGTATAAAACCATAGGTTGAGATTAAAAACAGCAGAAACATTTTGCTTAATCCTACATGTGACCTTCTGTTCAAATTTTTGGAACTTCTCCAGCTCCCCTTCCATGCCCAGATATATGCATATTGGAAAGGTTTTGATGTTTGAGTGGGGTACTGGGGTTATCACAGGCCCCTTCTTATTTGCCCATACTCACTTGGACATAGTACCAATGTTTCCTTTTTTTTCTTCTCTTAAATGCCTTGACACATTTCGGATGTACTTCTGGCTGTTGTAATTAGTATAAAGCATGCATAATATTTCGGATCAATCCAGAGTTCAGTTGTATGACGTTCGACTGTCTTCCCCATGCACATTATTTGCTAACCAAAATCCCTTTCAAACTTAATAAGAACGAACTGTTCCCTCACAACAGTGGGTTGCACCAACATGATCACTGTATTCATCACCCTTCTGCTGCATTAAGTACCCGAGTAGATCCTCTGCTAACAAGAGCCAGGCAGTGCCCTGATTTTTAACAAATGCTTTGCCCTACAAAATATGTAGGAAATAGAACAAATCCTTGCCCTGCACAGCTTATATACATGCATGAAAGACTGTGCTCAGCTGTATTTTAGTTGAATAGCTAGCAAATCCAGATTCGTATTTTCTTAAAACAACAGCAAGAATCCTAACACTGGGACATTTTGTCCTGCCATTCACATGTGGCTCCTTTCCCTCTCAGATTTGTGTGTCTTACTTATGCCATTGTTCTTGCTGTTTATATTGCTCAGGAATGAAGTACAAACTAAGCAAAACTATAGGAGCCTTTTCCCCACAACGTTTTGCTTGGGACAGCAAGGAGATGCTTCTACTTGCCAGCATTGTATCGATATCACCTCCAGGGAAGAGCTATGGAATTAGCCTTAGATCTGTCCTTACTTAGCATTCCATTAAAGGTCTTACAGAAGAAGTAAATAGTTTAACTTTTAAAATTCTCTGAAGTGTAAAAGAAGACATCAACCAGTAATCCACATAAAGGCTGGGTTGGATCCAGATTAATTAAGGGTGCATCCAATATTCCAACTTTACTTGGGAAACCATCGGATTATCTGGAGTCCTTGCTCTGACCGCAGCACTTGGACTTTGAAGGTGAAGCCCGATTCATCCCCATTGCATAAGGCATGGAAAGGACCGCACCATATGGCTTTCTGGGGTTGCACAGTGGCTTCAAAGAGGAAGCAAAGAGGCAGAGGGAAGGAAGCTTGGGCTGATAGTTTATGCCAGATCCAGTTGAAGTTCCCGACTTCTTTCCCCTGCCTTTGTGCCACTTCATCTAATAATGGCTACCTTGATAAAATGCAGGCTGCAAGGTGCAGAGTGGTGAAGATCATTACCTCCAAGCCACTGTCTGTGCAGTGGATGCATCTGAGCCCCCTAATTTGGAGGCACATGTGCATCCAAGTTAAGGAGGGGCACTGCACCGTGCCCTGAACCACCCTTAGGTTCCATCAAAATTAATGGGAACAGTTAAAAAGGTAAAGGTTTTCCCTTGATGTGAAGTCCAGTCATGCCTGGCAATAGGGGTCGGTGCTTATCTCTGTTTCCTGGCTGAGGGAGCCAGCGTTTGTCCGCAGACAGTCTCCGTGGTCATGTGGCCAGCATGACTAAACACCGAAGTGCGTGGAACGCTGTTACCTGCCCACCGAAGTGGTACCTTTTTATCTACTTGCATTTGCATGCTTTCGAACTGCAAGGTTGGCAGGAGCTGGGACGGAGCAACGGGAACTCACCCCATTGTGCAGATTCGAACCGGTGACCTTTCGATCAACCAGCCCAGCAGCACAGTGGATTAAACCACTGTGCCACCTGCAGTCCCCTGTTAGTCATTAGGGAACAGTTAGTCATGGTTTAAGTCCTTTGATTTCAATGAAAACTAAATGAACCTAAGGTATGCAGTCCACATGCTTAGCTGGGAAATAAGTCCTAGTGACAATTCTCACTAGATATGCCTAGAATTGTTCAGTGAGTGTGGATCAAAAGTAGTTCCATTCTGCTTGTATTGCCTCGCCATCTTGCATCCTACCTTTCTCAGGTAGCAAGCTTTCTTCTAGAGAAGAATGGTATATTCCCTGCTCAAATTCAACTGGAATGAATTTGGAAAAGGGCAACCCCACAGCCAAACACTTTCATTCCAAGGAAATGTATATAGTGTAAGTAAGTTGGTCACAATGATTTACATGAAGCAATGCAAATAATTCCATATACAGGGAATATAGGTTGTTACCTTGAAGTCTCTGATATCAGCCTATCCTGCTCCCCATCAATTCTTTTGCATCCAGGTTCAATAATTGAGATAATGCAAAACTGCATGTGTATGATTACTTTCCTCAGTGCAACCCATTTTTTCCTTTATGTTTTGTGAAATGTTGTAGTTAGCCTCCAAATGGTTAGTTAACTATTCTCATTAATTTTGATTGGGCCTAAGGGTGGCTCAGGGACATCCCTTGACTTTGATGTACATCAGCCTCTGAATTCAGAGTCTTCAATGTTTATTGAAACAGGGATTTTTCAGCTGGAAATATTTCTCAGCTCTTCCACGCTTTTCCCTGTACCTGTAACCTATCCACCTTTGTACCAAAATGGATACATCTTACCTTTCTTAGGAAACCTTTGCAGGATATATGGACTCAGATGCTGTGAAACAGTGAGATCCAAATTTGGGAAGTAGACAGCAAAGAAGAAAGTGGTAGGCATTGTTCAAAGACCATCCAGTTTGCATATGGCAAGTCCCAGGTTCAGTTCCTGCCAAAAACTCCTGTATGAATCCTCCAACTAAAACTACTCCTGGTTCTGGTAGGGAATACAGGCAGCTTCCTAGATTCTTGTCCACCTTGCATATGGGTGGTTCTTTCTCTAGGACATGGGGCTCTGCCAGCCTTAAGAGTGTTCCATTAGGACATGGGAGATCCAGACATATATCTACTCAGCATGAAGCTAACCAAGCAATCTTGGGCAGATTACGGTAACTCACCGGCTGGTTGTGAGGATAAAATTAGGAATGGGAGAGCCATGCATGCTGCCTTCACTTCATTAGAGGAAGGTGGAATATGTCTTTAAAAATAGCAGGCACTGTGGACACTGACCTTGGAAGAAAGGGAACAGGGGTAGTAGAAACTTGATGTGTGTTTTCTTTTTGGGAAAAGAGGCTACTATACCTGAGAGAGGCTAGTTGTGATAACAGGTTTAGTGGTTATTGTGACAGCAGTGTTTGTCTTTGTATAGGTCTCACAGATCAACAGAGCTGCAGTTAGGGGTGGCTGACAATTTTCTTTCAGTCTGGATTTGAACAGAATTTATGAGAATTCAGAAAGTTCTCCATATTTTGGTCAGAAAGACCAAATGGTTGAAATGGTGAGTGGCTTTTCTCCTTCTTGGCCACAGTCTTTGTTCTGAAAAGTCTGGGTTTGTGGTGCTGAATGAAGGCTGCTGTCCCTTTCATGTCTTTAGTAGCTTTCTGGCAGGCAGGCACAGCACGGTCCCCTGCAAGCTGGGAATGGGTGAGCCACTGAATAACTGAACCAGGAGAAAGACCAACAAGTGAGACCTGGATGAACTCAACCCGGAGCTTTTCCTAGAACCAAAAATGACAAAATTCAGGTTGCCCTACTTTGGACCTGTCATGAGAAGGCAAGGATCGCTGGAGAAGCTAATTATGTTAGGGAAAGTCACAGGCAGAAGACAGAAGGGAAGACTAAACGGGAGACAGACTGAATCCATCAAGGAAGCCACAGCCTGGAACTTGGGAGACCTGAATGCAGCTTGTCATGGTCAGCACATTTTGGAGGGCTGTCATTCATAGGGTCGACATAAGTCGGAGGCAACTTGACAACGCATAACTATATTGAATTTGGCCAGTGCAGGTGGCTGAGGATTTTGTTGCAGTCCATTTCCAGTACGCATTGGCTCAGATTCACTAGGAATTGCTATTTGGGATAGAAAGACCTTGAGCTTTTAATGGGAGAAATGTAAAACTGATAGATTTGCTTGCTCCTAGCTGCTCTCCTGCCTCTTAGCACACATTCACTTTCTTTTTCTCTCACACATACACAGACTGCAAGAGATGAATATAAGAAAAATGCCAGATACAAATGCTAGTTGCAGTGCAGAGAGCAGTTAATAATCACTGTGGATTATATCCAGTGTCAGGTGAGCTGATATCAGTTCTGTCCCGCTCCTCTCCATCCCGCAGCCCTCTGAACCTCCTGCAAATTTGATCTGGAAGGTTTCCCAGCATTCTGGAACACATTTTGAAGGTCCATGGCAGGCAGAATCATCCCTTTTGGTTAATGACGGAATTACTTCTGTTAGTAGAATGATAGCTTTAGCTTCAGTGGCAGCACTGTGCCAAAATTTCAATCTATTTCTACTTCTAATATTAATATTATATTATTCATGGGGGTTGGGGAGAAGCTTTCACTGAAAATTGTGCAAAGGACTGAACAATCCAGCGATAATTTTCAGGGCTTCAGTGCCTCCTTTACCCAAAGAAGGTGTCTGAGAAGTGCATGTGAGGATGCTCTTTCTTTTACTATCTTTCTTCCATTCCATTATTGCTGCTCTTTGGCTGTCTGAACTTTCTGAAATGCACCCTACAGGACTTAACTAAGACTTCTTCCCCTGGGGTTTTCTGCTGGCAGAGGACTAGAAAGGTGATGGTGGACTTCTCCTCCATCTCCTTTGGAGAACAACACAAATGTAAAACCAAGAATCCCTTCCTTGCATTCAGGTTGGCAGCAACAACACTGGAAAAACCCAAGGGAGGAAGTCCTGGTTCTCTAGGGACCTTTTCAGAAAATCCAGGTAGCTGGAAGGGCTGCAAAGATGGGGTGGGTGAATACGGTAAAAGGAGGGGTACATGTGCCCCTCAGCCACCTGCTCATAGTAAGGTAAGCATGGAAGCCCTGCACCTGGAAAACATCTCTGAAATTCTTGAACTGCCCCCTCCCCCGCAAAAAAGAAAAAAAAGCTGCTTTGTTTGCAAGTAGAGAAAAGTTGTGAAGGGGCGAGTGGGTTTTGGCACAGCAGTAGCTCCAGTCCTATGCAATTTACAGTTGATGTGTGGTTTGATATAATGTAGGTGGGATTCTTTTAATTAGGATTATGAGAAATGAATTTATAGCATGGGAACGAACTGAAACATTTTAGGCATTTTATTTTAATTTGTTATTTATTCTATTTCTATAGCGGCCAATAGTGCAAGCTGGAGAAATTTGTATTGAAGGAATGTTGAATTATGCAAACTTTCACAATTAGGCTTCTTCTCACAACTGGCAACTGCGTATGACTGAGAATTGGTTTCATTTATTTTCTGTGTGTGATTATGGCCCTGGAGCATTTATGCTTTACATATTTTAAAGTACTGCAAAATGCAGTTTGCTTAATTTAAATTAGGTTAGGTAAAGGGACTTAATTTGCAATTTAGTTTTAGAATGTTAGAACAGGAACCATTTTTTTTCTTTTAGCTTTTTTCTTCACAATTTTTAAATGATAGACTACACAGAATAACCACTAGTGTAGGTAAGCACTTTGTATCTCTATTTCTCATTCCCAAATATGGTAAAATCCTCTAGAAATATTCTGTCAACATGGCATCCCAAATATCAATGACCTTATTGTGGCTCAGGGTGTGATTAGGGCTGCTGCTTATTATAGATTGAAATCACAGTCAGTTTCTTCTTTTTGAGATTTAGACAATCTTTGCAAAAATCCTCCAGCTTCTCCAAGTCGGAAAACTCTCAAAGCACATCTGATCCTGGACCTGCCTTTTTTTTTTTTTTTTTTTAAGCAGAGCTTTATGTCTCTTGCATGGAGCTCATGCTATCCACACACATGCGCACGCACATGCACACACACACACACACACACACACACACTCACTCACTCTGCTATTAGACTGAAATGATTTTTCTTCGGTTTGCTCAAAGCCAGATTTAAAGTCAGGTCCCAGAGGTAACGGGAAAGTTGATCCCCTAAGCTACTCAGTCATTGTTTGCTTTTTTAAAACATGTAATAACCTATTTCTAAGCCAGAAGGTAATTTAAAATACATCTACTACATAAATATGTCCTTTGAAAATTTAGCAGCACAGCATTAAATGAAAATTAACTGCCTTATGTTATCGTGTTTGTTGCAAAAATGATAAATCCAAGGGTGTGTCTCTTCTTTCAGACACATTTGCTCTCTAGTTCCACTCCTTTGAATAAGTGTTCGTACAGTTATCTAATTTGGGCAGGGGGGCGGGGGGGTCTCTATCAGTTGACAGCATGCAGTTAAAGTAGTACAGACGTTACCCAGCCTTTTCCTGTCCCCGCAGCCTCCAGTCTGTATTGTGATTCAAGTGCCGACACGGTTATTTCCTCCTCAAGAGATCAGATCAGCAAAGGGTTACTTTAGCCTAGGCACTGCAAGTGCAAGCAACAGGACTCTGTTGGCTTTAATTTGTCCCTGTCTTTCATTTGATACCACCAGTATTAATAGCTTTGCAAGAAAATTCTGCAGTCATTAATCATAATAATTAATCAGATCCAATTATATTGCATATAAATGCGAACAAATTGCTGAAAAAATAATGATCTATCACCAACATGTCATGAGGAAAAGGGACTAAAATAGTAATTAGAAGCAGGATTTAGTTGTACACAAGTACCTTGCTTCTGATTTTACTAGTATGATGATCTGATGATGTAATTAGAGGGAAGTGAAAGTCTAGCAGGCTTTAGCAGTGGGCTGCCTAATGATTGCAACCACAGAAAGTAAAGCAATACTTTTATTAGCCATCATTTCTACCCTAACTCTAATTTATTATTATCAAACCAAAATAACTAAAAAGTGGCAGGGAGCTTTCTACTAATAACCCAACTGTATACTCAGAAAAATAGCAGTGGAGGTTACTCTTCCAAGTAAGTTTACATGTAACTGCACCATAGCTGTACAATCCAGTGCATGTCTACTCAAAAGGGATCCAATTAAGCATAATGGGACTTATTTCCCACGAAACTTACAAGTCCCTGCAGTCCCATGAAACTTACAAGGGAGTAAGTACCATTGAACGAGGTGGGATTTACTTCCGAGTATGCAGGCATAGTTCAGGCTGACTGTTTGCTGTTTGTTGATTCGATACTGTCTCCATTCTTTCCGGAGCAATGACCTTCTCATATTTTTCCTTCTAAATATTTGCTGGTATGTGTGTGCGTGCATGCGCATACACACATGTAAAATAAAAAATTACAAGGCATATTCCTATGCCTCTATAATAAAAGCTACCCTTTTATCAACAATTCTTCTCAATTTTTATCTGATCAAGAAAGTACTTAAAAGACCCTGTGACTTTGCTCTTTGCTTTAGTAAATATACAGTTAAATGAGCAGTAGTTTATAAAAACAGACTGAGATAAAGTTTCATTAGTACACAATGCAACTTAGGATCTGGCAGAAACTGGCCTATGGCCATGTTGTATCTGGAAACATGTAATCTTATGCACAATTACCAGAGCTAGTAGGTACTACTGAAACAGTGAGGCTTATTCTGAAATTAGCCCATTTATATGTTGGGCTGTAAATGTTTAATTTTTGAAATAATTTCAATGTACAAGTAAGGATTTCAGCAGTCTGCAGTGATTCTCCAAATACAGCAATACTATTACAGTATGTGGTGTTTCTTGTATTGTGTGCTGGTGTCCAGATTCACCCATTTTTATAAAAGAGAACATGCACATATTTCAGGCTTTTAAACCTCTTCAGCATTAGCTCAGCGGATAACGCTAAATAGGTAGCTGAAGATTGATGAGCACTTGTATGACAGACATGCTACTTGAAAAATAAATGTTAAGTTCATCATAGTTTTCCGTACTAAGCACTGCACTTTGCTGCCTTTGATCTCAGCGTTGTGACTACTACAAAGAAATAAAACCTTATCTTACCTTTTCCAGCATCTACTGCAGAAGACCTCAATAATGCATAAGAACATCTGGAAGTACGGTAATTTCAGCTATCAGAGATAAGAATTGACACAGAACAGGTAAAACCTACAAAGATCTTGTGTTGAAATGAGCTGATTAAGGTTGGGAAACTTAAAACATTGTGTATATAGTATTTTCATGCCATGGTTGCTACATCTTGCAATTTTATATGAAGCGGGGGAAGGTGGAGGATGACAATTATTCCCTCTTTTCAATCTATTTTAATAGCTTGATTAGTTTGGAGCTGTATTCTGTTTTATATAAAGGGAGAAAAATGACAGTAAATCTCTTGCCATATACATCTATTTAGAGTTAACTGTGAGTTCATAGAGGATACATGGGCATAGTAAACAGGTTTTGAAATGACAATTTTTTACTGGTTGCAAGTGCTAATTGCTAGTTTCTCAAGGGTATAGAATTAATCACCTGCTAGATTTACAGTCTCTAGGTTGAGACCTGAGGATGGAAGCAATAAGAAAAGCTCTTGAGGGACATATCATATGGCGAGTCTAAATATCAGTCTCTATGCATATGTAAATTGGCAACAAAGTTTTTTCAAAGCTCAAGTATGCTAATTTCAAACAGGCAAGACTAAAGCTAGCTTTTAGCAGCTGTTTAACGTCTGCCTGTGGGTGGTAGAGAGAGCTTAAAATACAAGCAAACAGTGGTGCATAAGTAATTAAGCAACATTTTGCTGGGCATAAATAATTCTGTTTATACTGCTCTTTTGAAGAGTGTAGAATACAAAATAACAGATCAAGTGCACCTTCAGTCACCAGAGGTGAGCTGCTCTTCCTCCCCTTTGGTTTCATATTTTGCGGAAGAATCAGGCCCAGGTTGGTCTGGTCTTCTCCCACCCCTGCTCAGTCCTTTGCACACCCAGGAGTTCATTTATCGTTAAAGCGAGGCATTTCTTTATAGAAAGTTTTAAAGTGTGCCCTACTTGTAGCTCAATGGTCTTTCCTGTCGCACTCACCTAATATACTTTTGCTTTGAATGGCATAAAAACACACATTTAAAGCACGTCTGTATAGCTAACAACATGGAAACTTCACAGTGGTTCCACAAGTTAATCATTATGAGGGATGCACGTTCTCTCTTCCCCACTCCCCGTCCTCTTCTTGAGTTGTGGAAAAAGGCCCGAATGAAGCAGCTTCACTGTTTGCAAGGACAGAGATAGTCCACACAGAAACCAAGATCATTCTGACTCCTTAAATGTTTTCATTGGGCGCATGCACTAAAGGAGCAGGAGGGCGGCTCTCTGTCCTCACCAGCTCTGCCGTGCCTCATCCGACTCCGTTCCCTTAGCGAGATCTGCCGCTTGCACAATCGATGGAGGGTTAGCGCTTCCAAGAGCACCTGCGGACCTGTTCGGCGCTATCCAGAAAGGGAGTGATTCCACTTGCTTTGGGACTTCCTGCAGCAAATGCCCAATCTTCACTGTCCAAGGAGTGGATCCAAGTCACCCAATGGAATCAGTGGGGCGTGAGCTGCTCGCATAATAGCTCTACTTGGGTACTCATAAAAATAAGAATTGATGCATGTGGCTGGACTTAGCATGCCCATGCCATACTGGCAGCTTAGTTTAGGTTAATGGAAATGCTAAAATTTGGACAGAGTGAAATGAATCAATAAGTATAATATGCTCACTTGAATCAGTTAAAACTTTCTAACTTACCTAAAAAGGGGAAAGATTTGGCTTGGTTTACCCATATCTTGTCTTGAAAAGCAGATGATGGGTGCTGGCTGTGATAAATGCCACATTGTAACAGCTTGAATTAGAATAAATGTTAATGGTTGAAGGAATTATTGGCTAAAAATAATAATGGCTAGTAAAATGAGCTATCATTGTGGATATATGCTATGTTGACCATTTTCTTAGCGGAGGTAGGTGGGCTATGCAAATATATGCAACATGAAATAAATAAATGTTGTGTAATCAAATCAGAAGAGTCACCTGACAAAGATAATGTATCTGTTTACTCATTGGCCTGGCTTGTAAGAAGAACCCGCAATTTAAAAAAAGTAAAACAATGAGTGGTTGTGAGTGGCACAACATGCTGTTGTAGGCTGCACAATTGTTGCTGCTGTTAGGAGCATAACATCCCTAATGCTCAAAGGACTCCAGCAGCCTGACCCATCACAATTCCCTTTCTAACCTGGGAGGAGGAGTTGAAGAAGTTATTCGGTCTCATGTAGGCCGATTTAGCATCAGTGCCTTTATATGTGTGAAAACATGGGCTGCTTTTCTACGTCGATTTGTTCTTTCATCTGGCCTGAGGAGAACGAAGTGGTGTGGGAATATTTCTTTCCATGGCCTTGTGAACTTGGATACATTGTTGAATGTTCATGTTGTTGGGTCGATTTTTCCACATCTGCCCCCAGCCACGGACACTGACATTGCCATACTCTAAGTGACTCCTTGAAACGTAGACCGTGTGGGTCATAAACTGGAAGCGAATGGCAGGGCCTTGGGCGTTCAGATTGCGGTGCCAAAGGAGATCTGAGCATTCCAGTATTGTGCTGGTGTGATGTGATGCTTTTAATGGATCTTGTTCTTTAGTCAGACGGCATGTGGCTTCCATGTTCCACAGAGCTATTCAAGTGGGAAAACTGCACGATATGCTTGTCTCCTGCATACTTGGACTAATCAAAAGTATTAAATAATTATTCTGGATCTTGAATCTTACCTTTGGTTTTTTAGGACAGTCACCCCAATAACTTGCGCATATAAAACTTTACATATGAGGTTATTTGGTTTGTTTGTCTATTTATTATTTGCATGCCTGGAGTTTAGACATTTGAGGGACTCATAGGATTTTTCAGCTTACTACCAAAGTGAGTATTTTAACATCATTTGAATATCAGTGAGGTACGAAGGCTGTCTTGGAGACTATGAGCCTCTGTCACATTGAAACTTATAGATTCACTAACCTGGCAAGAATCTTCATGTAGTCTATTATTTCCTTTCTCTCATGCACATAGTGCCACACCTGATGTGGGCAATCCAAGCAGCTCCAATAAAACAACAGTCTGATTAGCACTGGCTGATCTTTTATGAAGGTGATGAATTGTCTGAGTGGGGGGCCGTGGGAGCAAGCACATCAGCCCCATTTTGTCCACTTGGTGGAATGGAGAGAGCAGAGCAGCCTGCAGGTTACCAACTGGGCTACAGCTGAAACTTAGCTGATAAAAGTCAGCAGAATCAAGTGACACTGACTGTATTGAGCCATTGAAGCTTACTGATGGAAGGTTGTTTATTTCAGTGTTTTGCCAAGGGAAAAAATCCCCACAGAAAGAAAGCCAACATGTTCAGCTCTGCCTTCATGCTAACATTCTGCCTTTTTCTCTACGAGGAGTTGCCATTTTGGCCCAGTGCAAATAGTCTCTTCCACCAGCAGCCCAAATCTTATAATCTGGAGAAAGCGCTACTGCTTGGAATGTAAATGTAGGCCTGCTTAGCAAGGATGTGCAGAACTAATGACCACATGCCTTTGCCCTCACAGAACTGAATGCTCATGGTGGCATCTGACATGCATCTCCAGCAGCATGGGGGTACCAGACGTCTGAAGCAGGTTGTCCATGAGTGTGGCCAGACGTCCTGACCACTGCCCACCTGCTGTGGTTATGCAAATCTCTTTATTTCTTCAATTCACATTTTCTTCATATTTATTTATATTTATTGAAATAACTACCTTTCTGCTATGTTAAGGGTTAAACCCCTATGACAGTGTGCTCTAACATGCTTAAGGTTTCTCATATAGAAGAAGACACATGCACAGTGTAAATCCTTCCCACATTATTATTTTTGTCATAGGGATGACATGGGGGGTGGGTTGCTTTTTGTTGCATTATAATTTTCTCTTTGAAGAAAATTATAATGCAACAAACAACAATTGCTCAAATGTTATTGTAACAATTTATTCAGATAGCAGTGTTGAAACCATCTGGACAAAAGTTGCATGTGCTTTTGTCGCATCCTCGTTAGGAAATTGTTATGTGCTCTACATGAAGCTTCCTTTGAAGAGTGTTTGGAAATGGCAGGTGATTCTGAATGCTACTGACACTCGACTTACTGATGGGAGCCCATTCTTTGGAGCATGCAATTCCACGGCCTTTGGAATGCTACCAGTATGTTTTCAAGTCCAGTCTGAAGTACAAGTTATCACCTTAAGGCCCCACGTGGGTTGGAACCAGTTGCTCCAATAGGATCTTTCCTGCCCACTAAGATCTGCAAAGGAAGCTCTGCTCTACATCCCTCCAACATCTGAAATAGAGAAGAGGGCCTTCTTGGTCGCACTGTCTCAGCTTGGCATTTTCCTCTTGTGGGAGATCTATTTGGATTCTTCCCTCTTTTGGAAACTAGCATGGGATCTTTTCTTTGGATTGCGGTCTGATAAGAATTTTTAAAATGCCACTTATTTCTGTATATTGTATTTGTAATAGAATTGTGGGGTCTTCTGATGCTTCGTTGACCAATATTAGTTTAATAAAGATAATTATACATCTGGAAAAGTTCTTATACTGATGTTCTGGATGAAGTAGACCACCTCTGGGTTGTTACGCATCTATAAGCAACTGAAGAGGCCATCCACAGATGGGATGGGCAGGTGATTGCGCTGCGCACGTTTGTCCATTACCTGAGCACAGAGTGGTGTTTGATCACAGCCGTAAAGGGCAAATCCAGCAGCTGAGTTTTAATTTGGAAAACTTCCCAATGTCTTCCCTTATGAGGTAAGAACAAATGCAGTGCTCTACAGAGAATAAGTAAAAGGGAATAATGCTGCTTGAGGACAATACAAAGCAAAGTATGACCCAGTTGGTCTTGAGTAGCTGCACTGATTACTTCAGAGTGCAGTTTTAGGGGGTTATATCCTTGGGATGAAAAAGACGATCCGTACTTTTTTCCCTTGAACAGCTTTGAATATAATATAATGCATTTGAATTGTATGCCAGAGAACATCGTCTTTGTCTTCTGATTTCCCCCTCTCTTATTTGCCTTTCTTCATGGCTTTTTAATAGATATGATTATGTGAGTCTTATTCCACCTGCAGCTAAGCATTTTCTTTCATCTTACGCTCACACACATACATGCACCATTAGCATAGTAACCTAAACATGGGTTGAAGACGATAGCAAATAAATCTATGCGCTTAATATTGTTCTTTACTAATATAAAGGAGGACATGCTTTTTGCCTAAGCTTTGGACCTTTCCTGAATGTTAAGCTAAGGATATAAACTTGAAAGAATTGGACATTTCCTATTGCTGCTCTTTTCAGGTGTATTTCACCTCTGCCTAAAGGAATATATTACTATGATGAAAGGAATCTGATTAAAAGAAAGTTCTGTACCACTAATGCTGTTAACTACTGAAAGAATCTTGTACACACTTACCTGAGTGTAAACTCCACTAAAAACAATGCAGCTTATGTCTGAGTAGATATGTAAAGGGTTACACTATAAATGACTAAAAATGCATATCCAGTATGCATCCAGTTAGCTTATTCCAATGGTAGAATGATTTCTTTTAGCTGCAAGAAACCCACACATTATATTTAAGACCCCTTTGGCTATCGTTGCTACTGTGGCAGAATGCACTTCTCTTCTGAAGAGTTTCATTGTCCCATGAGTTTAAAGACAATAGTACACTATACAGAGAGCCAATAAATCAATTAGCCTTAACAGCCGGCATTCAGGAAATGCATTTATTCTCTTCGGTGGAAACACAGCTTTTTTCCCTCCTTGTAGCCATACTTCATACTGTTAAGGTCAATTTTTCATCTGGAAATTAAATCCAGTGTCTGAAAAATTGCTTGCAAATTCCATAAAGAGGAAAAAATGTGCATATTAATGTAAGATCACAGGTTTGTTTTATTTGTAATTATCCATCTTAAGAGTAATTGAAATTCTAAACACCAGCTAATAGCCTGGCTGTCTCAAATTACTACTGCCTGTAACTTTACCTTGCCAAATATGGGTGAGCTTTTCAATTGCAACACAACTGCTAAAGCCTGGGTCATTTTGAAACAATTAATTGAAAGAAGTGATTAATAGCTTAATAACTGTTGCTCTGTTTAAGATGTGCAAGGCACCGCATGCAGGAAAAGAATGCAGAGTTTTTGTTTCCTAAAGCATAACCTGCCTAATTGAAAAAGCCGGTAGTGTGCCTTACTGCTGCTGTGGGACTGAATTTCGAGTCTCCTTGTTTGATCTGTTCAGAGCGAATGTGTAAATCTGTAACATGTGTTAATTTAACACTTCTGAATATGGCTTGCTACGTGATTTCAAGGAGCATAAAGTTTATGATGGCATTGAGCACACCAGGCCAAGTAAAAGTAATAATCACACTTAGATCAAATCAAGTGCACGGTGGATGTAAAGGCCTTAATTACTCCATACCATCTTGCAGTGCAGGTAAGAGTTATTGTCACCAGCCCAGGGAAGAAGACTTTGATGCGAAATGATGATGGAGCTTCTCATAGGTGCAATGAATTGGTGGCTGAATGCAGCAGGAATTCATGTGTTCAGTCTATTCGGCTATGTTTTATTGGCTTGCAAAAGTCATTGACTTATCCCATTATGCAGTGATGTATGTCTGAGAGTTGGGTAAATGCTTTTCTTCTCACTTACACTGTAAATATTATTTGCCAAGGTGTGGCTGTTTCTTGCAGAATTAAGACCACAGAGGCAAAATTCTCACAGTATGGGCGCTTAAACTGGGAGGTAGCCACCGGATTTGGGCCAGTGCTCATGGCTTCAGCAAGACAGAGGTAGAGAAGAGATGGGAGGCTGGATCACTACTCTTCTGGACAAAGAGATCGCCTTGTTGCTGTTACATCAATTGGTCCCCTTGAAGAAAGGGAAGACGGAATAGAATCTACATAAAGTGGGAAACAAGAAATGGAGGCTAGGAAAAAGAGCGTAATGGCAAAAACCAGGTACTTTTGCTAGCAGAAGAGGCAAGAAAGAGACAGCTTACATGGACGTGACAAAAGCAAACACATGTGAGGTAACATCGAAGTATATGAGCACAGTAGGACACGGTCTTCTTGGAGAGGCCCTCCAGGCGACCATCCGATTCAGCAAACTCCTGTTGACCGGAGAGGCCTTTGAAGAAGTGGAAGAGTGTGACATTGGCCCATTATTCAAGTGTGCTACCAGTCAGTGAAATTATATAGCTCCGGGCAATTATGACGGCATGTTCAGGATATTGAGTCAACAGCATGGCGTATCTTCCAGAGGCTACAATGGAAGAAAAGGCTAAAAGGATTAATGCATCACATCTGCAGTTGCTTAGTTTAAACTTGTGGATGTTTGTAACAGTAAGTGTTTACTCTGTAGAACCGGTAAGCTGGCAGGAAGATAGGTGTTTGTCATGAATAATCACATCTCATCTGGAACAGAGAGGATATGGTGGGAAGGGGTGGCAGTATTCTTCCTTCAGCTCCCCTGTGATTTCCTCTGTCGTGTAACACAGCATTCCAAAGAAAGAGAATTGGAAAATATAGTTTTGAGACAAGGAGCTGATGGGTATGTAAGTATACTAGTAGGGATAGTGCTGAGCATCTTCTCTGAAAACCAGGCACTGCTGGAAGAATGAATAAAGGTGGTTGCACCTAAATATTTGTGCAAGGTACCAGCAGTAGTATTTATTTTACTCTTTATAAGACAGCTGAGACCTGGATGTGCATGACTATTAAGTGTGGCATTGAAATTATGTCTTTTTCTACCTAGCCTTTTTTTTGAACTGTGTGCTAATCTAGCCCCTATGCATTCCAGTGGAAGCTTTTGCATCAATGTAAATTTAAGCAAATTAGCAGCTGTTTATAAGAAATATGGTTTATCCAAATATAGTATATCCAAAATATCTCTTTCTGACTTTTTTCCTGTTTCCTACATCATACAGTCCTTAGAAATTGTGTAAAACTTGCATTATTATTATTTGAGCTATTGAATACAGAATTCAAATGCTCTCCAAAATACATGTTTTGTCAGCTCAAAGATAAATTTCGATGCTTTATGAGTTTCTTAAAAAACAAACAATCAATGTAGTCAACAAATAAGTTTGCCCAAAGGCCTAGTTCTATAAAGTAAACATGTCACCAAATAAGAACAGAATCCAGATTGTGTAGTTGGAAGAACTGCAATGGTCTCCTACGTTAGGTTTAAGATGTGGACAAATTTCAGGGTTGAAGAGCCCCTAAAGCTTCAGCTACTACCACATTGTGGGGACCAGGCCATGGGTAAAACTAGGACCTTGGGGCCAGGCCTGGGGAGGGGTCCAAGAGCAGAGCTGGGGGACGAGCCACAAGTCTGGACCAAAAAGCAGATCAAAGACATGCCAGAGTTTGGGTAGATCCTGTTGCTCGTGGAAGCTTGGAAGCCCTCCTATACTTCCTTCTGTCCAGAAGAAGGCAGTTGTCAGCCTGGATTGATGCCGTCACTCCAGAACCAGAAGGCTCTTTACAGAGGTGATGTGGTTTGTGCAACACTGGAGAGCAGTTCTAGGGAACAATGCTGCCAAACAATCGCATGCTTTGCCGTAATCTTAGGCGCTCTGTTCCTTTCTAGCCTCATTTCAGATGGCTGGAGCTTACATTTTAGATCCTAAATGGGTCCTGCAAGGATTGCCTTTTTCTATGCCTTTTCTCCCAGGCATTCAAGGCAACAGCCACCAAGTCCCTGCTTCACTTTCTCCCATAGTCAAGCCTTTTCAGCTTTGGGACCAGTTCTGTAGAACTCCATCTCCAGTGAAGTCTACCTGGCCACATCCCTCAGCTTGCTCACTCTGCATTGGTTCGCTGCTGTCTGAATTTTATTTCTTTCTTCTTGCCGCTGTATTGCTGTGTGTGCGCGTGTGCCATCCTGCTACACCCTTCTATTTCTCAGTCCGATGGATGTCACATTCGTCCAGTGTTGGTATATTTAATAATATACCCCTAAAAGCAATGGCTGAGTCTCCTCTTCCTGCCCCTGCATCCCAAGTGGAAGATGAGCAGGATAGGAGAGAGGTCCTTGGATGTTCCAGGCAGAAGCTGGTTCTGCAAGTGCTGGCCAAGTCGCTTTCCACATCCAGAGAGGCACACCCTCTGCGTGGAAAGAAAAAGTCACCCGGAGCCCATGATAACGTAGTGAATTCACGCATATACAATTGCATTGGCTTTTTATTCTGGGGTTTTGAAGATTCTGCACGTGGAATGGAATCTTCTGTGTTGTGGATACTTGGACCAGTTAAAGAGGACAGTTTGGATCCTTTTGTTCGAGTTTGGATTAGAAAGGGCACTTGAACTTTGCAGCTCTACAGGCAGTTTTTGTATTGGTGCTGTTGCCAGGGACTTGGGTGCACGGCTTGTAGTATTTTGATATTCTTATAATTGTTCATGCTGTTTTGTTCTATAGTTAATAAGAAGAGGTTCATTTTGTACGTAACGTTGTGTTGCAGCGTTCATTAATAGATCTCTGAGTAAGCAAAGCACCTCATAAACTTTCCAGAGTTACACAGTCAGATCCCCAGTTGACTTCTTGTTGTTTTCCTCAAATCTCACAACACAGAAAGCTCCTGGCAAATGCTGTGGCATGAAGCCCTTTACGTAACTAATTTGGCTAGTTGCTTCTCTTAAGTGCCCTTTTCTGACTTCATATTAGTCAATAATCTTCTTCTTAACATTTAGACAAACTGTTCAGCCAAGCCACTGAGGGCTGGGTGTGATGTAGACCTGGTAAAGCATGTGATGGTGCTGAACTTCTTGAATTCCATTAAATGGCTGATGAAACAAACAATGGGGCATTATTACCGAACATATGCTTTGAGATTCTCCTCCGACAGATTCCCATTATCTCCCCCCTTCCTTAGCAAACAAAATAGAGACCTGCAATGAGATGTGCTGATGTTGTGGAAATCCCAGAATGGCTTTGAGGAGAAATTCAGGGAAATGTGTGTCCCAGTAAAATCCCTTGACAGGCAAGAGTGCATTTTATGTTTTCTAGAGGGGCTTGTCCAGACCATTCTGGTTTGTGCCTCTAATTGTGCATCTTTCCACTGTTCAAATGGGCTGTTTGCCTTTCTCACAAACTCATTTGGTATCAAAAAGGAAAGCAGTGCTAGTTCAACTTTGAATTCAATATATAAATGAGTTCTTTATAGTCTGAAGTGCCTGATACTTCCTAATCTTGGAAGCTAAGCAGAGTTGGGCCTGGTTGAATCTGGATGGGTGACTTAAATGTTGTGAACCGACCAGAAAGCTTCCACTATTGTAGTATAGAAATGTAACATAGTAACAACAACAACAACAACAACGGTGTTTGAAGAAGGCACCCTGACCAGAGGCCCTTTACTGAGGTCCATGTTATGTTCTTGTTGCCCAGCTTCTATGCTTAGACTAAATATGGATTCTGTTCTGCTAGTTCAGTGGCTTATACTGGCACTGCAGAAATTTCATTAGTGGTCCATGCTCAGAGCCAGAGTGTGCACGGTGTACAGGGATACCAGAACATGCCTTTGCAATGCGTACCTTGTTCTTCCCCAGTTGTACTGGGAACACAGAACACAAGAGAGAATGCATTCTACATGGGACATGGGAGCATGCATCACATCCTGGCCAGCCCTACAAAATGACTAGATAGAGGTTTAAAAGAAAACAGAAAAAAAAAAGAAATGAAGAACTCTGCTCTTACAACTTTTGGTCTTCGCCACTTCTCTGCTATTTATTTGTAGATCAGCCTCTCCATAGATATTTGAATTCCTCACTGAGTTGTGATCTCGAAGAGGAGCAGAGCCCGGCATTTCAAGCACGCAAGTAGACATTATAGAAATATATATTCCAGAGCTGAATAAAGATGTCAATCTGATGGTCTGTTATTAAGGCAAAAGGTCATCTATATAAACATTGGTGAGATTTCCTAACAGCCCCCTCTCCAAACCAAACGGAGGGCCTCTTCATCTATTTGCACATAATTCTTTTTGAGTGCTGTGAACAAACGAGATGCAAATAGAGCTGGTCTTTCCCCACGGTCCGCCCAAGCACTGCTGCATCGTATCTTCAGGGCATGGGCTGAGGAATTGCAAAGGAAGTTCTGGGCCGCCAGTGACAGACACCCTCTTTCCTTCGCGGATACGCGGAGGGCTAGCATCAGAAGCCTTTGAAAACCTTCCTGAGCTAGCCAAGGTGGTGGTCACGGTTTCTTTGCAAGGCTGGTGGTGAGCTTAGTCCAAAACAGAGCCTCCTTACAGGACTGAAATAACGAAATGAATCCATCTTTCTTTCGAAACTGAAAACAGTGGCAATTTCCACAGGCAAAAATGCAACATATATGAATAGATGCATTTATTGAAAATAATAAACAACGTTAGCGGGTTAATAAAGATTCTACCTGGTTAGCTCTGGTAGCTTACACTACAACGATAACAACTTTTCTTGTTTTGTGTGAATCTAATAGCAACAAGGCAGAGATGTTTCCTAAGATGCACAGACCTTTGTCCCAGTACTGCAGACTTAAAAGTGCTGATGCCACACGCTCTCAGCATCCTCCTCTGCCAGGCTGTTGTATTTTTAGGTGAAGCCTGTGCAAATGCATGTGGCAAGCATCAGCCCCTGAAGTTACAGAAGTGCAGATGGTGGTTGATAGTCCCTTTGCATGAGAAAATCTTTTGCCACCGGGGCAGTTGAAAATCTTTTGCCACCAGGCCAGACATACTGGCCTGCTGCCAGAATCTGGGTGTGTAAAAATGGAGTTAGGTCCCATAAATCGGGGTGTGAGTCCTCAGGCCTAGGGGATCCCTTGGGGGCCCAGTCTGACCCAGAGGGATTCCCCAGTTGGCCATACACACTTTCTCTGGCACCACCGCCTTTCCCAGCCACAGTAAAGCTACAGCCGTTTGACTAATCACATTGCCATGTTGGTGGCGCTAGTGGGAGGCTGCGGCCAGCAGTCCTATAGCTGAATCCTACAAGCTGACCTTGGGTTCCACCCAGTGTTGCACAACAGGCTTACCTTTGCCCTTCTCTTCCTGCAGGCCCAGGCCCTCCAAATTTCTCTAGAAAATCCCTCAACCTGATGCAGCAGATTTGGAGTACATGCAGGGTGCTGGCAGACACTGCTGTGTTTCACCCTTTATATTGTATTGAGCCATATTCACTGCAAGCCTTCTTCCAATAGTTCTATCAGCCTTCATCATGGCTGGCCCAAGGCATTTTGCTGCCTGCAGCAAAGAACAATATGGAGCCTCCTTCCATTCCATGTTTAAAAACCATCCAGAGTTGTAGCCGCATCTTACTTCTATGTTGCTGATGGACCAGCATGTTTCACTGCACCTGATGGCCAGCTTAGGGGCTGCAGGAGTCTACTGCAGAAATATGATGTTATTACACACAGATGTTGCTCCTTCTTATCTTCATTCCATTCAAGATAACATGATGCAGCCAGTCTTCAACCTAAAGCTTCTCATAGCTGGACATGAAAGAAGCTGGAAACCTCCATGGGTAGCAAAAATATCCAGGATAGCAATGCAACTGCATTGGAACAAAAAGTCTTTGAATAGGATTCTGGCGCCTCCTCATAAGAATCAAATGTTTGCTAAAGGGAATAGGACTCAGTGAAAGTGTAGTCTAAACCAAGCCTTATAGATGAACACAAGCTTAAATTTGACATACGATCTGGGTCATCCTACTCGGCAAGCTCAGTTGTAACTGGCAATTTAAGAAATACATCTTATTTCTTTCAGAGGGAGTTACTCCATCAACATACATCTGGTTTGGAAATTGAAAGTTCATTCATTATGATTGTCAAATTGAAGTCTCACTGAGGACGGTGTTCAAATATATGGCAGGACCTCTGTGGGTTTAAGGACTGCAACTTCTTGTCCAAATTTGGGGCTTCCTTCATTTCAATGGGATTTCTGCTCTAAGGAATAGAACCCTTGATGGCTAATTGTCTGCCTTCAATGCATCCTTCCTTTTTTTTTTTTTTTTGAATAAGTTTTATTCTAAATAAACCTAATACAAAGAAAATCTAAAAACAACATCAATCATCGGAAATATCGGACCTAGTGGGTCAACCCCTGACATTTTTTCTTTTTATGTTAAATTATAAACATATTTAAATCTATGCAAAGCCCCGTTTCTCTAGCCAATAATAAAAAGAGTCCCAAGTTTGATAGAAGTCCGTATCTTCTTTCTCCTTCAGTGACAAAGTCAGTCTGTCCATTTCTGCACAATCCAAGATCTTTTTTAGGATCAGTTCATTGGTGGGTGGCTCCAATGCATCCTTCCTAGTTGCTGGATTCAGAAGACCAGAAGGCAAAAATCCAGCCTAAATCATACGTTAGAGTAGACACAATGAAATTATAACTAACTGAAGTCCCATTCATGGTTCTGTTGGATAATACACATTGACTTCTACCCAGTATTAAACAAAATACCCTATTGCAGATTGTTATTGTGAGTTTGAACCTGTACAAAATGAATTCTGTTTTCCAGCAGTTGCCATTGCTCATTATAAAATATAGTTTTCCTTAACCCTTTCCCAATAGTTCTAGTATTTCTTCTTCCAGACTATTAAGTCTCTAGGATGGCTTGACAAGGCTTTTCCCTCACCATTGTGTCAAGGCACTGATTTTATTTTTTGCTAATAAATTAATTAAAAATGTCTTTTGGATGATGTGTGTCTACAAGTTGAAAGAAGAATATTGTTTTCTTGGTAAGAATATTCTTGACAATGTTAGCAAATTTAGGAAGAAGCTTAAGTCCTGGTCGGAGCAGGTTGATTAGTGAGGTTTAATTTTCTATAGCTCTTTCTGATATTGTTGTAAATATTTTCATCTATTATGCATAAGAAGGAAGTACATTAATCTGTCAGGATATAAATGATTTTCATCCGGCCACCATGGCTTTGGAGGGATTTATTTCACATCTGTTGTGCTATTGTTTGCCCCCAGGATGTGTAATATATATTTTAAGGGAATGTGGCTTATAGTGAGACACCTATATTATGTATGTGATTAATACTAGGGTTACAATGAATGAGGTCTTGTGGTCTGTCCTTGCTCTTATAGCGACTTAATCATTTCTCTCAACAGCCCAGTCATCTTAATAAAACATTCCGCATGCGAGTTTGTTTTTCTACGAAATGACAAATGCAACAGCAGCAAGATGTGAATTTTTCTGCTCTTAAATGTATAGGATCATGAATTTAATTTACTGTAATACACACACACATGCATTGTGCAAAACTGTGGAATCTTAATCCAAACCAATGTCTCCCTCTTTCCCCCCAATAGTGAGAATTGCAATGTAAACTGTGCAAAAATCATATAATGAAAGTTTATCTCCAAATGTAAGGGACAGAATACTCAAGGTCTGGTTATAAAATTGTCATCTGTGAACAGCTTGACGATGTGGATGTATATTTCAAGGATCATGTTTAAATTTGCAACCATTTGTGAAATTACTTGACCTGCCAGATCACCTGGTTTACATACCTATCCACTGGGTATCCTTTTGAGAGTTATGGGGCTGTGCTGTGAATCATGTTGTTATTCTTTTTCTTTAGCTAAGCTCTCATGTGACAAATTGAAAACCTTCTAAAATATGGGAGGATAAAATGCAGTCGCCCAAATCTGGCAATTCTGGAGTGTTTGTGCGTGTGCACACGTGCTCGCGCTTGAGCGGGAGTCAGCTCTTGAATTGCTGAGGAAAGTACAGCATGAAAAATAGGGAAGTGTTCATGGAGAACATTTCCACCATTGCAAGGAAGGGGACAATTCCAGTTCAAGCAGGTCTCCGCTGGAGGCCTGCATAGCTTTTGGATAGTAGCAGCAGGAGAACTCCAAGGACAGAAAGGCCATAATGCATCAGTACCTGGTTAGAGAAGAGAAAGCAGGCAGTGGAAATTTCCCCCAACGGTGGAATGTAAACAGTGAGATGTAGAGGAACCCGAGCTTGTCAAATCATTCCAATTTGCTACTTGAATAATCTCTAAACCTTTGAAGTTCTGAAAAATAGACCTGACACAGCAGGCAGTCTAGATTTCAGAACAGAACTGAAGCCAACTATCTTCAGAATTAAACAAACTTGCAGAATCGCTCAGTTGCATGTAGAATCCCTATTGTGGTGGGATTTAAAAACTGGGTGCTGTTGTTTATATATGTTCTCAAGCAGCACCTTCCAAAACTTCATTTTTTGTTTGTTTTTTATTTTTTTTATTTGAAAGTAAAACAACTATAATAAACAGAACAAGCTGAAATAGACAAAATTGCCAAGGGAATTCAATACAGATCCAACCAGTACAATCAACCCTAGAAATCTGTCCATCAACACTCCATAAAAATGTAATACAAAAAAAAAAAGAAAGAAAGAAAGAAAAGAAGAAAATGCTTAATTGGTACAAGAACAGATCCTCCAATCACTTCAGATCCTCTGCAGCTTTCCCTCTCTTTTTTAAACACCTCAGATCCACTCATCATGCTACACATTTCTCTAACAATTGTCTAAAAAACATACGCCACCAATCCATTCCTCCATCCTTCAATTGTTGGGGGCTCCAGTGATCTCCATCCAGAACCAGCTGCAGTCCTAACTCTCACATATTTCTGGAAAGGTTCTCTGACACTATATTTTTAAAACTCATGAAAAACTGCTTTGATTCTCTTAAAAGATTTCAATCTATTAATATTAATAAATAATATCGTCATTCTGCCTCTAAAACTCAAGCTAAGGAACTCAGAAGACTATCTATTTTCAGATCTATCATCAGCTTGCCAGCTTTCGCATTACCTCTTCTCTTCTCTTCTCTTCTCTTCTCTTCTCTTCCACACTTCCACCTCTCACATTTCTTCATACTTTAAAAGTAAACTACTATTTGACAGTGTAGCTTAAAGCAGAAGAGTTGGGGAGGAGAGTCAAGAAAGAAGGAAAGAAAAAAAAAAGCAAGGAAATGATAAAAGGGGGAGAAAAGGGAGAGAAAAAGGAAGAAAGACGCAAGTGGATAATGCTATTTAGGCAGCCTTCTACAATATTAGCATTATTAGTCATATTCTATCTCTATTAGAATATTAGTTTGAATTAGTTTGTTAAGAAGAGGCATTGTTCCAACTTACATAGCAAGGACTTCCAATCCTCTCCAGGTCCAATTGGCAGAGCTAATGGTCTTTGTAGTGTTTGTTCTTTGTTCTTTAGGATTATTAATTTTTTATTCTTAAGAGGGGCCAGGACCAGCAAAAATCCCCCAAGTCCCATCAGGGAAATATATTTGTTCCTTAGAACAAACCATGTATAGTTTAGCTCAAAGACAGCAACAAAAAATATTCCGGCTCAAACAACTAGTAACTTCCTTAAAAATGGTGACGAAGGGGGAGAGAACCTCTCTTCTGCTGCAGTGAGCTTCAGCCAAGGTCAATTTATAATGTCCAGGTTTCTTGAATAAAATTATCAGACAATTTACAGCTGAAAAATTAAGTAGAAGAGTACCCTTTTAAAAGTTCTTTCCAAGCAGAGAAACAGAAATGCCTTAAAATCGGGATCACAACCAAAATCATAACCTCATGTCTCAGCTGTCAGGAAAGCACTGTTGTCCTCTTTCTCAATTCAAGAAGCACAATTAAGCACAAAAATTCACCCAGCTACAATTTTCATACCAAGGTCAGTTTACAGTATTCTCAATGCTTAGTTCTAGAGTAGAGACATTAAAGAGCTTTGCAAATCAGACACCGTCTATCAACAAAGATTATCCGTTTCAGAGCCCCTTCAAAATATGCAAACAAAATTGCCTTAAGAGTTCAAGCTGCATCAAATTGGTGCGCTACTCCCTTGGCAAGGAAAATGTCATAATATAAAAGAAATAATAAAAACTAGAAGAAAGATAAGAGGAAAAGAAAAAAAGAAAGAGTGAGTGTGTGGGTGGACTTTGTTTACGGTTTCCAGTATTACCTTATCAGGCCATCTCAATGAAATCAGAGCTGCAGGCCTCGAGTTTTGATGCTCACCTGTCATTTAGAGAGGCAAACATCCCTCAGGGCAATTTACTCAGGGCAACATTTGCTGCTGCTTCATCAAGTCACTATTCCCTCGGAAGTCCCAAAACTTCATTTTAAAACACAGAGGTCCAAGATGTGGTGTCTTCATTGGTTGGACAGGGACTGTTGCAAAGGTAAAGAACTTGTACCTACGTATGACATCTCCAGCTGTGCAGTCCTAATCATGGTTACACATAGGCTCCACAGAGTTCAATGAGGGTTACTTGGAAGTAAATTTACATAGAATTGCAGCCGACTTTCTGATTTTGGACCTTCCAGGATTATGCCTAGTGTGTCTTCAACTGGTAGGGCTACAGTTACCAGCAATCTTGCCAAAGTGGATGAAATGAAGTCTGCATATGATCTTACCAGCCCTCATGATTTAGGGAGGAGAGGCACGAGCAAGCAAGCAAGCCGAACCGAACCGAACCGAACCCCAGTGAACATAATTAGAAACTGGAAACAAAAAATATGGGATCCACTTCTAGCAGCACAGAACATGTTTCCAGTTGGGATATGAATATTGATTAGGTTGGATGAATTCTTGAGCATTGGAACTCTAGAAAATGTGTATGTGATTTCTTTTGGTTCAGGTTCATTACCTTGACATTTGGGATTGTTTTTCTATATTTGTTTTTTCAAATTTGGGAAATTGGAACTGGGGACACTCACACTCTTACACGGGACCTGGGACAGCTGCTGAAGTGGCACATTTCTGTGACATCCCCCTTGTCATGTTTTCTTCCCTTGGAACACCATCACACTTCCTTATCCTTGTTTCCTCTCTTTAGCCGAGGATGTGCTCTGCTTGAGAGTGCAATGAGCAGATGCAGAGCTAGTTGGAGAATGGCAATTTGGGTTGAGTCCCAAGCTGACTTAGGATTCTGGAATACCTTTCATGCATTGCATTTCTATACCCCGCCCCCCAGTTGCCAGAGTTCTCTGGGAAATTACACAGGTGTAAAACCTTAAAAATGCTGCTACATAGAAATACATAAGCAGAGAGCGCCTGCGCACATGTGCACACAAACAGGCGTATCTACATAATCAGCAATATGCAAACCAGAACCCAAAACCTGATCAAACCCTTTTTATCACTTCTGTGATTTCTGTAGAGGAGGCCTCTGGAGGAAGACTGCAGATGGTGAAACTACCTGGGAGAAGAGTTTCCTCAGGTCCCAGCCTGTGTAAGGCTTTATAAGTCAAAATCAGCAATTCGAACTGAGCTTGGAAACTTACAGGCAGGCAGTGCTAGTGGGCCAGAATCAGTGTTTTAGGCTCAGACCTTCTAGTTCCTATTGATCAGCCTGCTATTGTTATAGACTATAGTTTTATTATCATTTATGTGTTACTTTCTGCAACTCTATAATCTGTTCAAGCAGTAAGTTTGCAATAAAGCATATCATTAGAAGGTCAATGTAAGGGACTTGTCCTTTCCTCTCCAACTAATCCTGCTTTTGGAATGTTGCCCTAAATTTCCCATCTGTTGAGGAATGAGGAACATTAACAATTATGTTAGGATAATATCCTGGAAATCACTGCTCACCCCAGAACAGGGCATATGAGTGTGAGTCCTGGTCATGTTCTGTTTCTTCTATTGGAGTAGCAGAATAGTTCCAAGAGAATACTTCCAACAGAATAATTCAGCAGAAGACAAACACAAAGGGCAAGGAAGCGTTTTGCTTGATAGTTACTATTCCTAGGAGTGCAATGCAGCACAAAGGCTTCATTGTCTCCTCCTCTTCTAACTAGAACACAGAGCATGAGGTCTAGGAGCTTTTAAAGTCCAGAGAAGGGGGTGAGTGTCTCTCACAGGGCTTGGTAGTCATGTGAACCAGTTACTCATATCCTGGTATTTATCTTTGTCAAGAAGCCTTCAGGTTTGTGTTATGCTTAATAAATCTTTGGAGTCCAAAGTAAAATATTGGTATTCTCATATAGAAAACATGTATATCTCTGATTTAAACACTTTAAACTATCAGGCATCTAATGAAAGTTTTCGCTAGTATAGAAGAAGAAGGAGCAAGAGAAGGAGGAGGAGGAAAATGGGTAATTGTACTAAATTCAGCTAGGATACGGCAGACAAGGGCTTTAAAAACTTCAGAAACATCAATTAAAGCTCAAGTTCTGTGCAATAAGCATCAAAAATTGATCAAAACTCAAATTTAGGTTTTTAGATTTAGTGTTTAAATCAATCAACTGCAAACAAGATTTAATTAAAGAATATTATTTCAAAGTGTAATTACCTACTGGGATTAGAATGAACCTCTATTGCCCATAATGTTCTCCTACTGTGATCCCACACTGAAAAATGTTGAGTTTTAGATTAATATGCATCTTGTAAGTACAAGTCCTAATCTCAATCTTAAAGGACATTTAAAACACACTTGGAGCCTTCTATGCAATCAAGCACAGTGTGACTACAATGTCCACCATGCTAAATTTGTGATTACATTTTTTATGTGCATGATTTAAATCGCTTTAGCAGCCGTCCAGGGAGCATTTTACCCTGCATATTAATTGCACAAAGGCTTTGCCATGTGAGGGTCTCAGTGGTCACGGTCTGTAATCCAGCTCATTTGAGCTGTGAGTGCCGTTCCTGAGCATGCTGTGCGCATCAAGCCCAGCTTTAAAGCTAGAATACGCCAAGCTGGTTAAGCCGGTATGGTTCCGGCTTAAGGAATGCACGCCATTTATTTAGTGACATCTGCAAACTAATTGCTTAAAAATCTGATATCGCAAGAGGCATAAAAACTTGAAGAAAGACTGCTATTAACACACACTAAAATATTGCAAGGTGCTTTTTGTTTTTAGCATTGTGTGTGTGTGTTTCTAAAACAGCGGCACATAAAGAACAAAGCCATTAAATGAAACAGCTATCATTCATATATGGAAGCTAATTGGTGTTATGTTAAACATTTGCTTTGATTTAGCAGTGCTTTGCAGAAACTTCAGATGATTGTCTTTTGTGTGTGTGTGCACCCTCTGTTCCTCCTCACTTACATCCTTGTATGTTCTGATGTACTTTGCCTTATCTAAATAATGGAAGCTGGCAAGATACCCTCAGAATAGGTACACTGAGCTTCTATAGACTATCCGCATAACAGGGAAACTATCAGAACAGTTTTATTCAGGTGCCATATTAAAGCTGGCAATTGTAACTTCCGACAGACAGCATATAGGGAGGCACATCCTTCCCCCTTCCTATCTTGTGACATGAAAACAGCTTACCAGATAATTGACTGCGGTGGGTTTTGGTTTTAACTCAAGAAACCTTTGGTTGGTTTCAAGTGCAGGAGCTGGTTCTGATAGATGGCTGCAGTGTGCACAGGAATGAATATAGGGTACACATGCAGACTGGGGGTGCATGTACTATTCTCAAGGAATGTCTCATAGGCCACCAATGCACTTGAAAGCATGCTCACTGGTGAGGGCCGAGGCACAGCCTACTTTGTGCAACAAAATAGGAAAGTCCAGAGGGGCAACGCAGAATATTCAGCTTGGCAGTGCTCCTTGACCCAGAGCTGTCTTTGGAAGCTCAAGTGACTGCGGTGGCGAGGAGCGCCTTCCTTCAACTTCGGTTAATCCATCAGCTGCGTCCCTACCTGGGGAACAACTGCCTGGCAACAGTGACACATGCATTAGTTACTTCCCGGTTGGACTCCTGCAACGCGCTCTACGTGGGGTGCCCTTAAAGACAGTCCGGATACTTCTGATGGTGCAAAATAGAGCAGGCAGGGTAGCTGACGGGGACTGGGCGTTATTCTCACATAACCCCAGTCCTCTACCAGCTTCATTGGCTTCCCATTGAAGTCTGGGCTCAATTCAAGGTGTTGGTTGTCACCTACAAAGCCCTTAATGGCTTGGGACCTGGATACCTAAAGGAACGCCTTCTTCCGTATTTGCCCTCCCGCCCCCTGAGATCGGCAGCAGAGGCCCTCCTCCGGGAACCTTCCATGGAAGACATTAGGAGGCAAAGTACCCAGAGGAGGGCTTCCTCTGCAGTGGCGCCCCGCCTATGGAATGCACTCCCCAGAGAGGTCCGCCTGGCACCGTCGTTATTTGTTTTTCAGCGCCAGGCTAAGACCTTTTTATTTAAACAATATTTTAACAACTTTTAATATCTATAGATTTTAATCTGCAGCCAGGGTGAATCTGGATTTTATTTATACTGTTTGTATTATGTTTATTTATTTTATGTAAGTCGTCCCCAGGCTATGCGATGGGACGGCATACAAAAATCTAAATGAATGAATGAATAAATAAATAGGTTGCATGCGGGATGATCAAGGGAAAAACCTCCTGCAAATAGCAAACTAGCATTGAAGGAGGAATTTAGACTAGGATATGCATTGCCTCTGTGTTCGTATTCTAATTTCAAAGACCTCTTGAGTTTCTTTGCATGAGCAGGAGCATTCAAAATACCTCCCCCCGCCCCGCACGTTCTGTCTGAAGTGGTATAGTCCACTATGCTCCTTGGGCTTGCTGCATATGGAGGCTGGACCCGCTTTTGGTTTGCTAGGTGTGCAACGAAGTATCTGTAAACCGATGGCTTAAACAAACAAGGATCTGTGCATATGTTCAGATTTCCACATGGCCTCCTTAGCAGGGCCGTCTTAACAGCATTATGGGCCCCGGGCAAAGCAGTGTACTGCTTTGGGCCCCTACGACAAGATAACTACAACTCCTGTTAATTTTGGAAGTTTTCCAGTTTTCCAAGGGTTAACATACACAGATTAGTATGGGGCCCATGCGTTAAGACGGCCCTGCTCCTTAGCAATTAGCAGTACTGCTCTAGAATCAGATGTTCTGTAATGGTCATCCCCCCCCTCCCCACCCCCTGGGAGAAATAGTGCATGGATTTCCACAGAATTGCATGTCAACTTATATGTGTGTTGAAAATTTAGAAATAATATCTGTAAGTGAAAGAGAAATCAACCACAGTGGGGAAGACAGGGAGCAGGTGACTTCTACGTTTGCTATCCAGGTGCCAAATGTTGATGGGCAAGTTCAAGGCCTGCTTGCACTCTCTTCCCATGGTCCTTTATTATTGAACCAGACTGGGAGAACACAGCTGGGCTTCTGACACCCTTCAAACAGAGGACTGTGCTCTGTAAAATGGAATCCATGGCCACACTAAATTGCTCATTGTCTTGAAGGAACTAGTAATGGTATAGTGCAGAACATTCGTTATGTATTCAGTGCCAAATAGCTAAGGATATACACATTTTATTAATTCTGCGCCAACTCTGTTTTGTGGACCATTGGCCCGTAAAACGTGTCTGTTTATTATCAGGATTTTTTTTAGTATGACAATGGCATTCCCTACTGCAAATGTGCATTTGTGCAAATCCACCCCACTCCCATTAAAAATGGTCTGCACGTCTGTGCAACTCAAAAAAAAAGCCAGTCTACTGTAGAATTCACAGGTCAGATCCATAGAAATATGAGAATATTTGAATCTTTTGAGGATTTCTCCACCATTCCCTACAGTTTGCTAAAGCTCTTGGGCATCTTTAGACCACTGCTGCCCTCGTGGACTAGAACAGTTAATTACAGCTTGCTTTTTTTCTAGCAACATCACATTGTTGTCTCATAGTAATATATGAAGAGGCCTGAAGGTGAGCAGTGAATTTTTAGAGATTAATGAGTATCTTGATCTTTCCAATCAACATGAGGCAGGAACCGAATTTACTTGCCAGTATTACTGTTCTTAATCACAGTTCTTCACCACCAAAGGCCACATTACACATAGGACATTCTTGAAATCCTGACCTGGTGATACATCAGGAATGTGAGTATCTTCTGACAGATGAGGCCCATCATTTACTGCACTAGACTTCTCTTAGAGGGATATAAAAGCACCATAAAAGTCAATGTGCATTGATTGCATCCTTTGTTAGTTTAGTTATTTATTGGTTTGTGGGCCATTGAGATGGTGGCCTGGGCAGAAAGCGCTGAGGCTGCCGGGGCACTGCAAGTGCACACCTCCTGTGTTTGCTTCCTACCTGCCCATGGAGATGAGACCTGAACCTTAACCAGGGTGGGCCCCTGCTTCCTGAGCATGAATAGAAGGTGGGTGCGAGAGGATGTGTCACAGGGGATGGCTTGGGGGATGGTGTTGATTCACCAGCTTCCTGTGTTTAATACTTGAGTGACTTTGTCCCAACTCCGCAAATCTTTAAGATGCAAGTGGGGAGTTGGCAGGAGAGAGATGATCCTCGCTCTGAGTGGGGGAAAAAGAACCAGTGTGGATTGGCAGGTTGTGATCGAGTGGAGATATCTTTCATTTCTGGGGAAAAATTGGGAGTGTGGCAGGAGGAATTAGCTGAGGAGATTCCTTTGGGGAGAGGAACTGGTGAGAATGTATGTTTTGGACTGAGAGCCCAGTCTACCTTGTACTGGTTGGTCGCCATGTGCAGTTTGTCTGCAAACTTTTCTGCCAGTTGGATATCAGAGGAGGTGATTTCAAAGGGTGATACGACATTGGGTGCATACTCTGCTCTGCCTGTCGTCACTTGTGCAGCCTTCAAGATGTCCCCCAAACACTTTGTTTCCAATCATGGTTAGCTGAATGCCCCTGAGGAGATGGCAAGGGGGCACAAGGGGGCAAAAGCTCCTCTGTGTTGTGGGTTTGCATCCGTACCTGGAACACAAAGGCCACACTTATTCCTCATGGCTGAGGGGTCAGGGTTCATGGACAGAGCTGGGAAGAAGAGGGAGCTTAGCAGAGAAGGACTCCTGCCTTTTTTTTGGAGACAGCTTTTTGCATATTGTAGGGACTGCAGGTGGCGCAGTGGTTTAAACCGCTGAGCTGCTGGGCTGGTTGATCGAAAGGTCGCCGGTTCGAATCTGCACAACGGGGTGAGTTTCCATTGCTCCATCCCAGCTCCTGGCAGCCTTGCAGTTCGAAAGCATGCAAATGTCAGTAGATAAAAAGGTACCACTTCGGTGGGAAGGTAACGGCGTTCTGTGCACCTCGGTGTTTAGTCATGCGGCCACATGACCACGGAGACTGTCTGCAGACAAATGCTGGCTCCCTTGGCTAGGAAACGGAGATGAGCACCACCCCCTAGAGTCAGGCATGACTGGACTTAATGTCAAGCGGAAACCTTTACCTTTATGCAAAATATTATAGAGGGCAAGCCCCTGAACACTGGTATGCCTAAACTGGGTGTTCCCTCTGTTTTTCTTCTGAGCCTGAGGATTCAATGGGGAGTGAGGAGGTCCTGTGCTGGTTACACAGGCACACCCCACTTCACATCATGGGGAAGGGGACAGGGTCCCATATCCTACCATCCGTATGGCATTTCAAGATTGGGGAGTGTGAATGAACCAACTCTCTGCCATGTTGCAGGAAAAGGAACTGCAGGAGGTAGGGAGTATGATTCTTACAAGAAGGTCCATCCCTTCCCTGAAGGAACCCATCATTTTGAAAACTGTCTGCATCTTCCTGCACCAAAATGAGGGAGTACTTTGGAGCGGTGGCTTTGCATGCCGAGTTATAACCTGCAGTGTGTCTTCGGAGCTTCCATGCCTTCCTGCTGATTCTGGAGGCTTATAGGAGGCCTCTCTGTGTTGTGTATTGCAGCTTGTCCATGGAAACATTTCTCTAGGAATGGACATGCAATTAAGGGATGGTCTCCAACACTGTGGACCATGTTTGGAATTGCTTTTTAGAGTGTTGGTAGTGAGAGCTGGTGTGATGCAGTCATTATAGTGTCTCGGACTGGGACTCATGAAACACGGGTGCTACTCCAGGTATGGCCATAACGCTCACAGGGCTGCTTGGGTCCGTCACTGACTCTCACACAATTGTTATGATGATACAATGTAGAGGAAGAGAACTTGTAAGAGGCTTTGGGTCCTGTGCAAGAAGAAGAAAGATGAGGTATAAATGCGATGCACAAATGTAATAATCATTTATATTTCTAAAATGGTGACCATATGTATGCATTTTTACAATGAGATTCAAAGGCACAGTTCATGGAATAGATAACCCTTTGACCAAAACCATGACAGCAGCAATAATAACAACACAACAATACTACCAATAATACACCAGGTTTTTTTGGTGCTTTCTAGGCTGAAGATCGGGAAAATACAGTGTTTTGGAAAATACAGTTGCAAAGGGAGTACACTAATTGACAGATTTATGCATGAAAACCTGTGAGCTGTGTGTGTTGATAAATGTACATGACTGCAGTTGAAGGGTGACCTAGCCATAGGCTTCTTCTCTTGACCTTAACACAGAAGAAGTGGAAGTCTCTTGATCTACAGATGGTTCTTTCACCAGGCAACTTCTCTTGCCCTAAAAGGCTAGAAGGAGAATTTGGAGTCGCCTTTCACACAAATGGTTTCTGTGCATCTTAGGATAACAGAATCCAAAGAAAAGCCTTATGCTTTGAATTGTGAGAGAGCATGCAGAAAGGAGAGACTTCGGATCTTCTGAGCAGCTAGAATAAAACTATGAAGTACCATCTTTCCTTCTTTAATTTTCTCATCAAGCAGTTGAGATACATGTTCTGGATTGAGAAATCCCATCGCAGTACTATAGTTTAAACAGAACCTGTACAGATTTACAATAGCCTTCTAATATAGGGGATTGTTTATATGAAACATATTGTCCTGTGAAAAAACTGCTTATGCTTCTGTAAACTGATGTTTTATGTAAGCAGCAACCTTTATTCCTCACTTTTAGTACTGAGCTTGGGATTGGCAGGCTGTCTTTATGGCCTCTTACTTGTGTAGCAAGGTTAAAACCGGATTGCGTTGTCATGAGTGTCCTTGTGATTTTGTGGAGAATTTTTGTGCCAGTGCTGGACATCTCCAGGAATGTCCATCCTGGTGCAGCCAGGTATGAAGAATCACCAGCACAGAAAAGGCCTCTTAGATGTGCATCAATAGGTAGACAGGCCTAGTTGCCATGTTTGTCGGGTGCCTTTTTCATAAGAGGTCTTTGTACTCCACTTTATTTCTTGGATCCACACAGGTATGAGATCATCTCTAAAGGAGCAATCCTGTGAAAATTTGGGCAGAAAGAAGGCCTGCAACACCCAGAGCTGGTAGATCCTATGCTGGTCTATTACTCTTTCCAGATCATATGGACAATTTCTTTATTTATTTAAAACATTTCTATGCTGCCCCATCGCAACAGGGCGGCTCAGGGCGGCTCACAACATTCATAAAAACTACAAGTAATAATTTAAAAACTGGTACCATCTCGGCTATATATATTAAAATCTATAAATACAATCATAATAAATTAACCGTTAAAATAACTTATAAATAAAAAGGTCTTCGCCTGATGCCGAAAAGCAAATAATGACGGCACCAGGCAGACCTCTCTGGGGGACGCATTCCATAGGTGGGGCGCCACTGCAGAGAAGGCCCTCCTCCGGGTACTCACCCTCCTACTATCATTCACGGAGGGTTCCCGGAGAAGGGCATCCGCTGCTGATCGTAGGGGGCAGGAGGGCATATATGGACGCAGACATTCCTTTAGGTAACCAGGTCCCAAGCTGTTAAGGACGTTATAGGTCATAACCAACACCTTGAATTGGACCCAGGCTTCAATGGGGAGCCAGTGAAGCTGATGGAGAACTGGGGTTATATGAGAACAATGCCCAGTCCCTGTCAGCAACCTGGCAGCTCTATTCTGCACCAATTGAATTATCTGGATCCTCTTCAAGGGTAGCCCCACGTAGAGCGCGTTACAGAAGTCTAGTTGGGAAGTAACCAAAGCGTGTGTCACTGTCGCCAGGCAATCGTTTTCCAGATAGGGACGCAGCTGATGGATCAGCCGAAGCTGAAGGAAGGCTCTCCTCACCACCGCCGTCACCTGAGCTTCCAGTGACAGCTCAGGGTCGAGGAGCACTCCCAAGCTGTGAACCCTGTCCCTCAGAGGGAGTGCAACCCCATTTAGGACAAGGCCCAAGTCCCCCACCCCAAAGCCCGAGCCACCCACCAACAGGACCTCCGTCTTGTCTGGATTGAGCTTCAGTTCATTGGCCCTCATCCAGCCCATTACCTTGGCCAGGCACCGGTTCAGCACAGCCACTGCCTCACCTGGATTGGTGGAAAATGAGAGGTAGAGCTGGGTATCATCAGCGTACTGATGATTCCGCAGCCCACACCTCCTGATGACCTCTCCCAGTGGTTTCATGTAGATGTAGTGTACACTGTAGTGAAAGGTAAAGTTAGGAAGAATAGCTTTGGATGTTGCAAAAAAGGAGGTTGTATTCTTGTTCCGTGTGAGGTACACATGCCCTTGGAGTCGATGAGCCATTGTTCTTGTTTAATCTCAATTCTCTGTAAGGAACCTTCATCTGTTAAGATGAGAGAGAGAGAGAGAGAGAGAGAGCGAGCGAGCAGTTAGTAAATTAACACGTATAATTGTGTTGCAGCAAACAATATCCGAACTGGGATTATAAAACCATTGACTTAGCTTCTGAATTTGCCTTTTAATGCTGCAACATGTTTCCTTTCTTAAAATGCTGCAACAAAGGTACTTACAGACGTGGAGGAGGAAATACCATTTCAGGCCTCCTATAGCACTGTTTCCTTGCATCTGTACTGCTTTCTGTTATAGATGTGCATTCATATGTTACCTGGGAAAGTGAAAGAGCAAGGTTACTTAACCCCTCCCCTTCGACAAAATCTGCATGGCCCTTTATGTAAAATTTTAATCAGTTCCAAATTCTGAAATCTCAGCATAAAACACTGTTTCTTCTCTGATCTATTAGAAAGGCAAACTTTTAATGAAGAGTGAATGGGATCACCTTTGCTTCTTGGGGTGATAGAATAGAAAAAGCAAGCAAACACATTTTTCTTACTGCCACATGCCTCTCCTTAATAATAAGTTTTGTCTCTTCTGCAGCAAGAGATGCGGTGTAAAGTCTCATTAAATTAGCTGACTGATGGAGTAAATACACAGGCCATGGCTCTCCTGTCCGTAGTAAACTAGGCAAGGGTCTTGCTATCAGGCTTTTGCTTATTTACATATGCCTTGGACTCTTCTTACAGATATGTAAATTATTCTGGTTAAAACTAAATGCTAAAGTCTACACCATTAGTCTTCCACTTCACGATCACCGCATGGGGCTGTTAGAGGGATAATGTACCATACAATACACGGTTTACTTTTAATTAATAGGAAAAAAATGTGAAATGAATATTAAATGTAGCTTAATGTGAAAGAAAACTCAGAGCAGTATGGTTGTGTTGTGTGTGTGTGTGTGTGTGTGTGTGTGTGTGTGAATATGCAGAACTGCTTTTGGTCCAGCAAAAAGTCGAAATAAAAATGAAGCAGGTCATTTAAGATATCGAAAGGACGGGAACTGAAGGAAAGTCGGAAAAACAACATGCAAAGCATGCTGCCTTAGCCTTGCAAGCAGGGTCACATCAGGACTCGCCGATGCATTTTTCCTTGCCTTTGCTTGTCTGCCCACTTGCCCAGGCCCTCCTTTGTGGCGTGCTTGTCGCTGGAGAAACAAGGAACCGAAGGCCTGTTCAGAACAGCTTTCTCAGAGCGCTTTGGACAATCAGTGATGGGTGCATTTAAAGGGAAAAACCTGTATTCTTTATTTAGTAAAGTGCACTGGGGTGTTATCTTTATACATAGCAGGACTGGCACAATTTAAGGGCCACCCGGGCCTAGCAAGAGCACATTTCATATTAGGCAGCCTTCCTCAGAAATCTCTAGGTGTGCAGGACTCCCGGAATGTGTGATTACTTGGCCATCGTGACTGGTGCCAAGGACAGCTGAGGTCCAAAACATCTGGAGGGCACCAGATGGAGGAAGGCTGCCATAAGAAGGCACAGGAGCTGAGCTTCGTAAGATGGGGGACGGACGAGAAGACTTGGCAGGCAGAGATACACGGCGAAATGCTTTATTGTGAGAGAGAACATGACTTGCCTACTGGGTGGAAAGGGAAATTTTACTGCTTTTCTGCCAGAAGAAATGCCTTTCAATCCCCGGATTAACAGTTGTGTTTACTATTATACTAGAAGGCAAACCCATTGATCATATTTGCCATCTATCATACCAGGGAGAGATGTTTAGCGGCTACCGTACATAGAAACCTCATCTCCGAAAGCTCCAGCAAAAGGTTAGTGCTTGTGTTCAAATCATCAGAACACTTGTAGGATGTGGAGGCATGGCTCTTTCAACCATCTCGTCTTTGGCTCTTCAGGTTATAAAATGGTTGCTTTTCTGCTTAGAGCCAGAGCAGTAACCCTTTAGCACAGGGAACTTGCATCTCAGAGAGGAAATAAGATCACACCACACCTCTATATTGCTGTCCATCAGTTATTTTGCACGGATATCTCATCCCTTTTGGGAAATGTCTAAATTCTTTCCAAAGCCATCTCCTTGAAGCAGGAAGTTCCATAGTTCAGAATTCTGTCAGGGAAGTGCAGACATTGGTTCTGGACATATTGTTACTCAACCTCCCTGTTGCAGACAGAATTTGCTGATCCAGAAACTCTGAGCAGAATACTTCGCCCTGCTGTGCCTCTCAACTTATTCATCTCTTGCCATTTCTTCTCACCTTCTCCTTTCACACTTAACTTGTACCCAGTCTTTAACTGGCAGTTTCCTTCCTGCTGCTTTTACATTAACTTGCTTCTGTAATAGCTTCCCTCTTTCACCATCTCCTTCCTCTGTATTGCAGTTTTAAAAAGGGTTATCATTAAAAATATTAGCCTCGGACTCTGACCAATTCCCAGTGCCGTCCCTACCTGCACCCTGTGCTTGGTGCCGCTGTGGCATGGAGCCCCGGGCGCTCTGCCGCATGGAGCTCTACCTGAAATGTTTTACTGATCTGTTTTGTGACAAATAGTTCATACTTTCAGAGGGTGTTTTGTGAGCTGCTTTGAGTCAAGAAGGACAGTAGAAAAATACCGCAGGAAAGCAGCGTAAGAATACAGAATTTCATCTAATCTAAAGTGGGTTGATCCACTGAAGGATCCTGGCTCAAAGTACTGCAGCAAAAAATGGTTGCAGGAAGAAGCCAGGATGGAAGGTTGTGGCGGATCCAGATGGGAGGAGCTGGGCTGAGAGAGCTTTATTATTAAGTAGTGGCTAAATTAGGGCAACAGGCTAGAACAGATGCACCCATTGCTACTTATTTTGTATATCTACTTAGCGCTACACTATTTTGTACATTGTAATTGTATGTTATTACATTCTTTTGAGCTCCTTGTTTCGTTTCTTATTTGCCTGCTGCATTGTATTTTGTTTTGTGTTACGTTGTTACATATTCTTTTGCTGTAATTCTCTTAGAGGCCTAATAGGACTAGTAATGAGGAGTATAAGTTTAATAAATTAATAAATATTTTTGTTTTGTTCTGATGGTTAACTATTTCAGCTGTTCCAACATGACTTGCCCTCCGTTCATAGAATATACTTCCAAGTCAATACAGGCTTAATGTCTTATATAAAGAAGTGCATTCATGAGTTAAGCATAGCAATGCATTCATTAGTGCCTTCATTAATTAAGCATAGCAGTTTATGATGAAAGGGGAATAGAACTCATGGAATTCAGAAGGTGGAACTTTTCAAAATTGTGGGCTGACTTTCAGTACTGTGCATGTGAGCGCTTAAATTTATTTAAGTTCTGCAACGAGCATTAATGCATTCCGTGTGCGGATGTGGTTCAGGGCAATGAAGAGAGATCAAATTTAGCTCTGATAATTCCATTGACTCTAGTAGAGTTATCTTGATTTACACCGTTGCACAATCTGATCTGTGCTTGTCATATCTTCCGTGACTTCCTGGTTGACATCTAGTCTCCAATAAAAACAATGATAATACTCTAACTGACCTGATGGAATTTTCACTCCATCTGCCATAAGTGTGTGGTGCATGATAGGAGAATGAGAACTCTATTGTCATCTTTGTGCTTGGTGTAAGGGTTATTTAACATAAAAAGGTGATCTTAAATTATCCTCTGACTTAGTTTGTAACACACACTTTCTTAAATCAACAGCTATTACCGCTATTTGCAGATGTTTCTCATGGTGTAACAAAAATTATTATTGGGGATTGTGCTTTTCTCTCTCAGATGAACTATGAACTAATAGTTCTTTTTTGTATAGTTCACTTGACAAGAAATTGGTAGATTTTCTGTGTAATTTGCTATTATCCTAAAACTCAGAGCAAACCAAAATGCCAGCCTTGGTTTTAAAATGTGATATGTTTGAAAATGGAAATTTGACCGCTCCAAATAGCGAAATCTTAATTTCCATTAGGGTTTTATGAACTGTCTGATTATAGATCAGAAGAATTTCACATCACTCAGAAGCCTGCTGCAATGTACTATGCCAGAAGGTGTGAGCGGGGGAGGGAGAGAGAAACAAAGGTAATTATTTGTACTGGGAAGCATATTTCATTAAATGTTTTATCAGAGAGTACAGCCACATTGAAGGCTATTAGCTTTTCAAGGATTTACTTATTTAAAACCCACACAAATCTCACTTAGACTTTAAATGCTCCCTTTTATTCCATAGAGAATACAGGGGTTACAAATTTTCCTGAGGAACTGGAACAAACCCAGTTGAGCTGCACTCTTGCATTCTCTGTGCTCTGTTTATGGATACATTCAGGCACTCTCTCTGCCTCTTTCCCCCTCTCTCCGTGTGTGTAAAAATGTGGCTCCACGAGATGGATTTATTATTAATAACAGTAATCCCATTTCCAAGCCACCCAGTAGCCAAAGCTCTTCGGGTCATTCACGGCAATTATGCAGATGGGACGCAAGTTGCTCTTTGTGCTTGCCCTGCGCCTGGTGGTGTTCCTGCAAGAAACTGAGCCACTGCCTGCAGGCCAGTGCCGTGCGGATTGCCAATTGCAAGATCTCCCAGAGGAAGGATGCTCTTTGGGGGAGAGAAGAAGAGCACAGCAGAGGAACACAGCCAAGTAGCTGACCTTCTGTATGAAGTGCTTGGAGACTGTGACCTCGTTGACCACCTGCAGTGCCTTGCAGGAGTGTGCAGCCCCTGAACACATTTTGTTGTGTTACAGCCTGGGACTGGAATGGATTTAATCGGCATTGTTAACATTTGATGTATGCAAGACACTCAGCCCTCTGAAGGTGCAAAGCACTTTTATGCTGGCACAAAAGTTAAGTAAACAAAAGCAAACAGGCGCCTGTTGGTCACATCTGTGTTCAGGGCCTCTGTTGTGGCATGGCAAAAATAAGCTGTGGGGCAACCCACTGCTTCCAGGGGGCACTGCTGTCAGTAGTTGCATGTGCCTATCCTTGCAAGGCCCCAGCACTGGGGGGAGAACATATTTAAACAAGCAGCATGAAGATGAAAGAACTATCAAAACAGCTCCCGGTTAAAGTTGTGCAGAAGCACCAATCAGGGTTGGGGTATTAAAAAAAATCCCGAATGTCTTAGAAGGGCCCAGTCAAAGCCCTTCCAATTGTCAGGACTCGATCGCTGCTGTTCAGCAACTGTCTCCATCCAACCTGGCAGACCTGGAATGGTTTTGCCAGGAAGAATGGACAAACCCTGTGGGAACTCAGGGTATAAAGTTGACAAAGACTTACCTGAGGAGACACACAGCTGTAATTGCTGGCAGAAGTTCCTCTGGCAAGTGAGACTCGGGAGCGGTGTGGTAACCACTTGTGCAGCCCACATGTGCCAGTTTGGTTTTGTTGACTTCCTGCCTTTCAACATATCTATCTATCTATCTATCTATCTATCTATCTATCTATCTATCTATCTCACCTTCACAGTGTCAAATATCTTATGAACATCCAGTGGTAATAATGCCAGTTAAATCCATTTCAATTCCAGGTTGTAATGCAATAAAATGCATGCAGTGTCTGTGTGAAACAGACCATGCATGTAAATATTCATTGTCTTCTGACCACAACTTAAGTGGACTTTTTACAATAGTCCAATCCCACATGTAAAGTATTTTAAAGCATATTTTCTTATAGCCAATTGGGGCAGTAATACTATACCTGCTTAGCCATGAGAAAACCACATTAAAGTTAATGGGCCTTGGTTCTGAGCAGACATGCAGAGGATCACAACCCCAATTGGACAAGAAAAGGACTCACCTTCTGCTACTGCCAGCAAGATGTCATGCACGGGGGTGGCGCCACTCGGAGACGCACTGCACCCACCAGTTCCTGTGTTGGGGCCCAGTCACAGTTAACCGGATTAGTATTCTTTTGCCTTTGAAAATGTGCACAATGGAATTTTCCCCTAAATGATGAAGCAAAACACTTTGCAGAGGAGGTTTTGGGGTACAGAATGTACCTTTCTTGCAATGTTCTGAATCCCCAAGCTTTTCTGATATTTAAAGAATAGGCAAATACTGAAAAACAGAATACCAGTTTTGATGTGCTACTAGTTCATTTTTTCTGTATGATAAAAGCCACCTTTCCAAGCTCTGTGGCTCCTTCAAAATTGTCCTCTACTCTGCCAAGAGAATGGCACTATAATGGAGATCAAAATTACAATGACAGTTTGGAGTATGAAATACTATCTACCTAAAGCATGTACAAATGTTCAGTGTCCTTTATCTACATTCCTTACAAAATTATGTAAATAAATGGCAGTACTTTTACTAATCGGCCATTCATACAACCTAACATTGCAATATTGTAGAGAACAATTCTGCCGTCATGTATGTCTTCAGTTGCACATGGTTCTATGGTGCAGATCAGTAACATATGAGATATCAAATTTAAACTTCCTGCTCTTTTCTTAATTCTGCCCTGAGGAAATAGCACCCTATTCTTTGAGGGTTTTTGCTTTGGGGCATCAAAATTAACCACATTCCTATGTGGGAGATGTACAAGGAGGAATTCCTTTCTTGTGGTCTACCCTGCACTGCACAGGAGATTCAACTAGATCATTTTCAAGGCCCTCTCCAGAGAACTCTTCCATGTGGGTTGTCTCGCTTGCAAGGAAAGGCAGAGTTGGACAGGGCATGAGTGCTTGTAATGTGGAATGGTAACTTCACCTGCATAGACAGGTTCAGATGACATAGGCAAAGCCTGCCTGGGAGTTGTCAGATTGTATGAAGCTGGGAAGCACGGCTTATGCGGTGGTTAAGCAAGCCTCACAGAACATGGAAAAAACAGTGGCAGTTTCGTAGTCCAAATGCCAGCTATGCTGTAGCCTCACCATGGGCCAAATAAAAGTCCCTCTGCACCTATTGCAAGGAACAGAACAAATTTGGCACTCGAATCTGCTACTCTGCCCAGGCAGGCATAAAGCTCCAAGGCAGCACTGAAACTAGCACTCACTGCAGCAAAGAATATCCTACCATCTGCATATTGCTTAAGTTTCCTGTCATGTTGGAGTTTGAGTTTGCACAGAAAGCCCTTAACACAGAAAGTTGTTAAACCAGAAATATGTCTCTTTATTGATTTTTCTAATACATGGTATGCTCAGGTACTGGCTTGTTGGCTTTGTTGCTCATTTCCTGTTTGGGAAACACCAGTTTTCCATGCCACACATTGACTCTAGGTTAAAATTCCCAACCCCTGTTGCATGCACATATGCAAGCTTAGAGATGTGTAAATGAGGACACACTGTGACACATCCATCCTTTTCTCGGGATTCTGGACAGAAGCACCCAGCAGTTCTCCCATTTCCACTCCTTCAGCTGAGGCTGCAAGGATAGGACACTCCGCTGAAGTAAACAATGAATGCAGTGGAACGGAGAGATGACCAGGGCTGTGGACATGATCGCTCCTAAGCGTCCTCTCCCACCGGGCAGAGTCCGCTCTTCCCCTTGGTATACACCTGAATTACGGGCGATGAAGCGAGCTGGGAGACGGCTAGAGCGTAGGTGGAGGAAATCACGGGATGAATCTGACCGAACACACTTGAGAGCCCACTATCGGGCCTATGCTGTGGCGGTGAAGGCGGCGAAAAAGAAGTTTTTTTCCGCTTCCATTGCCTCCTCACAATGCCGTCCAGCGGAGCTTTTTCGAGTGGTGCAAGGCCTGGTTCGTCTGGGTCCTAAGGAAGATCCGATGCCACCCTCAAAGGCCCGCTGTGACGACTTTGCCAGGCATTTCAGGGAGAAAATCGCTCAGATTCGTCACGAGCTGGACTCCACTAATGAATCAGAGGTCTCTGAGGAGTCGCCAATGCCACCGTCTGGTCCAAAATTACTGGAGGAATTTCAATTATTGCGGCCCAATGATGTGGACAAGGTGCTTGGAAGAGTACGTCCCACCACTTGCCTATTGGATCCTTGCCCGTCTTGGTTAATAAATAACTCCAAGCACGGGATTGGGACCTGGATTTTGGAAGTGGTTAACGCTTCTCTGAGGGAGGGTCGAGTGCCTGCCCCTTTAAAGGAGGCGGTAATACGACCGGTCCTGAAGAAAGCGTCACTGGATCCAGAGATGGCCACTAACTATAGACCTGTGGCCAACATCCCGTTTCTGGGCAAGGTGCTGGAGCGAGTGGTGGCGGGACAACTCCAAGCACTCTTGGAGGAAACTGATTATCTGGATCCTTTTCAGTCCGGCTTCAGACCCGGGTACAGCACTGAATCTGCCTTGGTCGCCCTGTACGACGACCTGTGCAGGGAGAAGGACAGGGGGAGTACATCCCTGTTGGTTCTTCTGGACCTCTCGGCGGCTTTCGATACCATCGACCATGGTATCCTTCTGGATAGACTTGCGGGATTGGGGGTTGGAGGCACTGCTTTGCAGTGGTTCCGCTCCTATCTCGACGGTCGATTCCAGAAGGTAGTGCTGGGGGACCATGTCTCTACGTCATGGCAGCTATGCCATGGGGTACCACAGGGCTCCATTCTATCCCCTCTGCTATTTAACATCTATATGAAACCGCTGGGAGAGGTCATCAGGAGGTGTGGGCTGCGGAATCATCAATACGCTGATGATACCCAGCTTTACCTCTCATTCTCCACTAATCCAGGTGAGGCAGTGGCTGTGCTGAACCGGTGCTTGGCCGAGGTAAGGGAATGGATGAGGGCCAATAAACTGAAACTCAACCCAGACAAGACGGAGGTCCTGTTGGTTGGCGGATCGGGTTTCGGAGAGGGTGGATTTGACCTGGTCCTGAATGGTGCAACACTCCCTCTTAGGGATAAGGTCCGCAGCTTAGGAGTACTCCTCGACCCGGAGCTTTCTTTGGAAGCTCAGGTGACAGCGGTGGAGAGGAGCGCCTTCCTTCAGCTTCGGCTGATTAATCAGCTGCGCCCCTACCTGGAATACGACTGCCTGGCAACGGTGACACACGCGCTGGTGACTTCCCGCCTAGACTTCTGTAACGCGCTTTACGTGGGGCTTCCCCTGAAGACAGTCTGAACACTTCAATTGGTGCAAATTAGAGCTGCCAGGTTGCTGACGGGGACGGGGCGTTATGCTCACATGACTCCAGTCCTCCATCAGCTTCACTGGCTTCCCATTGAAGCCCGGGCCCAATTCAAGGTGTTGATTATGACCCACAAAGCCCTAAACGGCTTGGGTCCTGGCTACCTGACCGAGCGCTTATGTCCGTATATGCCCGACTGCCCCTTGAGATCTGCGGGAGAGTCCCTTCTCCGGGAACCCTCCATGAAAGAAATTAGGAGAGTAAGTACCCGGAGGAGGGCTTTCTCTGCGGTGGCGCCCAACCTATGGAATTCACTCCCCAAAGAGGTCCGCCTGGCACCGTCGTTACTGGTTTTTCGGCGCCAGGTAAAGACCTTTTTATTTAAACATCATTTCAATTGTAAAACATATGATCTGGCCTGGGCAACTTCTCCTTCCTTCTCTTTCTCCTCCTATATTTTTATTTTATACTGATAATTTTAATTTTGTATTTGTAAATCAATGTATTTTTTGTATTTTTATATTTAATGGTAATTTATTATGTACTATTGTATTTCAATGTATTTTATCATGTTGTAAGCCGCCCCGAGGTTTCGGCAAGGGGCGGCATAGAAATGTTATAATAATAATAATAATAATAATAATAATAATAATAATAGTAATAATAATAATAATAATAATAGAACTGCACTTCCCAGCTCTGGTTCCTCCAGCTGTTTTCGTCTGCATCGGTCTGGATGACAGACCATTTTTTGGCCATCATGCTTGATCATTCACTGGCCATGGTGGCTAGGACTGATGGGATCTGTAGGCCAAAACACTGTAACAGAGGGGCAGAACTGCAGGCCTGGCAGTCACATCCATCCCTCCAGAGTCTTAGTTGAATAACCCAGGCATTGACTAAGAAGTCCCCACCCCTTCTCCTGGCCGCTCCCATTTCCTCTTCCCACCCATGAGCTGTTAGTTTTCTAAAAAGTCTGAATGTCCCTCCCAGAGCTTGAATATCGGAAGAAAGAGCCTCAGTGCTAGCAGCTGGTATTCGGGGACAGTGTTGTTGCTCTGCTCCCATTGCCTTCCACCCCACTTATGCCTGGAAGGTGGCTTCCAGGAGCTCTCCAAAACTGAAGTCAGGCCTGGGATGAAAGAGGTTCTGCGCCCCTCAATTGTAGGACCCCAGTTGAGAAGGCTATTACAAAGTTAGGCAGCTATGCAAATGCCCCTTCCTCCTCTTCCTGTTGCTGCCGCCCTTCTTATTCTGCAGCACTGAAAACCGTATTGACTAAACTGCACTGGTAAAATGTTCCTCCCCCTCAGCAGCTGGCAACATCGTTTCCCACCCAAGAGATGCAGGTTTGGTTATGACTGATGTGGAAAAGTGTGGGCGAGCTTGATGCCCGTGAAACCCTCATGCGGGTGAGTGCTCTGTTGGAGAGCGCCAGATGGCCACACATCGCTACTGCAGACTGGATAGATGTAAGCCTGATGACCACGGCCTCCCATCAACAGGTGTATCTCCACCCACACGTTGGCAGCAAGGGTGGTATATTTTGATTTAGTATTCTGCCTCTATATGGCAGCCAACCCTCATAGTTATTCGAAACTATGCCCACTTGAAAGCAATGGAATCTGGGTTAGGCAAAAGCAACTTCCATAGGACCTACTAAGATTACTCACATTAGCTAGTCTGGGGCATATGAATACACTCGGAATAATACCGTTATGTAGTCTGGGATCTTTCTTTCATAGCCAGTCCCCAATATTCACCTGTCCTGATTCTACATGTGTTGCGCAAAACAAATGGCTTAAGGAGTTCGGTATGACTTAAACCAAAGTTTGCATGTAGGTGCAGGTCTTCCTGGCCACTCATTTTCACAGGAGGTGAGAAACACATCTGTACAGATGAAATACTGAAAGTAGAACACAGAGAGGCTCCTCTCTAAGGCAGATTTTTTTTCCTCAGCAAAAAACCCTTGCACAAGAAAAGACAGCTGAAAGCTGATGCTAGGCTTCCATTTGTGCAAGGCATTGCACAACCAATTGCACATTGTCTCATGATGCAGCGTAGCAGAAGGTGTCTCACATGCTCTCGCATTTTGCGCATTGTCTTCTAGCCCTTGCACAAAAGTTCAGAAAACAGCTTCTCTGCTAAAATCTGCTAGTGCAGTTTGCATCCAGCTTGGTGCTGCCCCAAGAGAAGCCTGGAATGAGGCCCGGGGTGGCTAAACTGAAAGAGAGCCGCATGTCTCTGAGGCTTTGCTTCTCTCCTAACTTGTGCACTAGCTTCAAACTGGGCTGGGGAGAGACGTGGAGAGAATGCCTCCGAGACATGTTCGTTAGGGTAACGGCTGGGGCGTTCCACCACCTTGTGAAATCTCACAAGAATTCCCATACGCTGAACCTTGGGGACGCCTAGCATGTTGTTTTGGTCTGCTTTTGCATAACATGGAAGCATCCTGTATCAGCGGCTTTATGCCTGATGCTGCTGTTGAGGTGTTCATAACCGAGGGGATAAAAGTATAAAGCAAAGACAAAACAAAATGTTGGCCGGTGTGACAGCACCTGCACTGCTTGTGTCCGTAGTGTGGGGCTCGGTGTGTGTTCAGGGGCAGGAGGGAGAGGACCGAGGCTGCAGGGATGCGCTGAGGATCACGTGCGGGGATCGCGTCTTTGCTGAAAGGATGCTCCGGGAGAGATACTGTGCCTGCCGTGGAATGTTCCTCAGTATTCACACTGTTGCTCATTTGTAGGCAACTACGCACTCTACTTTTGGTCAAGTGATCTCCGTGCAGCCAATGGGGTTTCGAGGAAGAAATCCCAAAGGTTAATCTATCCATTATTATAAATATTTATAAATGGGTTGGATAAATCATACAGTGTAATTATCTACCTAACTAGTCAAGCCATTAGGACATTAAATAGCACAAATCAGAACTCATTTGCTGCATTACTAGATTGATATTGATATGAAACAGCTCAGCAGCAGCGCTCACGAGCATTACCGTACCTTTCCAATGGGGGGAGAGAGCCATATTGGAATATTTCCATCAGTGCTTTATTTTTTCCCTCTGCTGCTCTTTATTCAAATAAAAGCCAGACAGATACAAATGATCTAATTAAAAACAAACCTGGGAAGACCCTAAGTACACTTGGCCATCTTAATGTAACGTTATGGTGTTATGATTGCTGTCAACATAGACCTGTACGAGAGAGAAGACCAAAGCCATGCTCTTGAGAGGCTGCAGTGTAGCTTCCCAGAATGCCCGGGGTAACAAATTTCTAACCTTTACTTTGTTGCCTTCTATCAAATTATTATGATATCTGATTTATGTGCATGCACAAAGAGATGGGTAAGAATGTATTTCCCATGCAATTTTGATAAGAATTTACCACAATTGGCAAAGGTCACTGTATTTGAGACAAAAAAAAAACTTGAGATTTTTTTAAAAAAGTTAAATCTGAAAGAAACTGATATGGTCAGATTGGCCCATTCAGATCATTACATGCTTTATGCGTAAAAAAATGAGTTTGAATCTCTGTTTATTCAACCATGCTAGCCCTAAATTAATTAATTATTTTATTTTATTTTATATTTTATTTTATTTTATTTTTATTCTGCATTTTTCTTCTTCCAAGGAATTCGAGGCAGCTTACAAAATTCTCCTCCTCCACTTCCTCTTATCCTCACAACGACAGCCCTGTGAGGTATGTTGGGCTGAAAGGCAGTGACTGGCTCAAAGCCTTTCAGTGAGCTTCACGTCTTAGTGGGGATTAGAACCCAGACCTCCAAGGCCCAGTTCAACATGCTGAACCACTGCACTGCACTGGCTCTTTGAGGATCGCTACCTCTTTTTTCCAGCAGCTCCTCATCTTGAATAACTATACAAGAAGTAAGTATTCAAGGGTCCTTCCCATGATGGGAATAGACGTACCTATTAAATTTGGCTGATGCAGCACAGCAAGGACTGCATTTCAGTTCACTTCTGGTTAGTATTTACCAAATTCATCCTACTCAGAACAGAAAGAACTTAAGCAGTTGATGAAAAGAACGTGAGACAGTGACAAATTGAAGTTGGCTGGAACGGTCAGATGTGCCCATTCTGAGCAAGGGGAAGGCTAGGCTGGGACAGAGGTTGATTTTGGTCAAAGTGGGATTTTGTAACAGCACTGTGGCTGAATGTCGATTTGTATTGGCTTTGTTTTGGCTGGCCCAGCACTAGCTCCCTGTCTTGGCTTTCCTTTGGAGCAGAGGGGTGGTGGCATACCATGAAGCGCAGGCAGCCAAGGAGAAGCCAGCCCTTTGGAGAGCTCCCTTGATCCACATCAAGAAACCTGTCGTAGGAGGTACCCGCCTTCTGTGAGCAAGTCTTTGGGGAGGCCATGGTGCCTTTGCCCATTCAAAATCAAGCCAGTCCCGCAAATACTACTCAGAACAGGACATTGTCTGGGGGAAAATTCATTTCCTCTTTCCATTGTGGGAATTGCAATAAGCACCGAGTGACCAGGGCAGCCTGGAGGCGCAGGGGGTGACGGAGGGCATCAGTATTGTGCCTGAGAAAGTATAAATACTGCCACTGCAACCCTGTGGATCCTGGTTCCAGCATGCTTCTGAAGGTCAGTGTGACCTGGTTCACAGGACATGGCATGGCAGATTATGGGTTATGAAGCCCATCACGGGTTGCAGACCATGTAGATGCCACTTTGCACATCAAATCTATGCACTCAGAGTTTGCTGTGCATGTGAACCCAGAAAGTGAGGGTCAAGTGACCTTGAAACAATGTTTGCACAAACTATGACCTGTTCAGCGGTTATGTACTCCTTGCAAATTCCATAATGTGCTTGCACAACAGTCTCCAGTTGGGGTTGCAAACTCTGATGGGGGTAGTACGTGGCCCACAGGGACCTCAGCCTCCCTATGGATTATATAACCATTCCACGCAAACCAGCCCAGGGTGGCAGACTTTAAAGGTCTCACAGAGTCAGGTTTAAAATCAGATTCATATCAAGCATCTGTTGGAGGCCTTAATTTGTGTGAATTGAACTCATTCAGAACTGGATTCCCATTTGGAATGTTGCTTGATAATTTAATTTTGTCTGTATAGAAGCTTACCTAGCATTATGGATGTCAGAGATGTTTAAAATGAATTTAGATGACTTCGGATTCCTATGAATTTGATGTGCAAATTATAGTTGATCGGCATCTTCCTTGTCACGGGGGTTCCATGGAGTTGCAGAACATTTTTAAAAACATTCTGAAATTGTATGCAAATTTAGTTGTACATAAATACAAATTCTAGTGGAAAATATGCTAATATGCCTTTAATCCCCTTTTTCATATTTTATGTACTTCTGATCTCTCTTCACTTTCTGCTGTGTAGCACTAAGGAAAATGCCCAAAATATTGCTTAAAAATAAAAGTTCCATAAACCGTGATAGAATTTTTGTATACTTTTCTGGAGAAGAACAAAATCCAACTCCACCAATGAACAGATGATGGAAGGAACGATGCCTGACAATCTGCGAAACATATACAGAACAGATTAAACAAAATCTGCATATTCTACCTAGCATTTAACATTACATTGTCAAGACTTTTGTTACCAAGTCTTGCTTGCTCCTGCTTTGGAATGGAATATAGAAAATACGTCAAATGTGCGTTTTCACTTGTAAAATTCTGGTTAGATTTGTAATGGAAAACTGATAAGGGACATACGTGTAACTTGTAATTAGTTTGCATGTTTGTGCTTCCCCTTCCTCGGCGATGCAGCGACTATTGTCTAGCAAACCCACTTTGCAGCAGTCTGGTTGTGTTTGCTGGCCTTGCTAAAGTGAGAAATGTCACACTGCACCATTCCTTCTCCCCTGTTCCCTGCCCCTCCAGGCACAAATGTTTTGCAAACACACCATCATTACAAGGGGGCTGGGTTCACTTGGGTATAAGACACTTCTGCAGTGCTCTGCATTTACCTGGCAGAAGGTTTACGCTCCGGCTTTCTGTTAACTCCAGAAAGGCACGTGAGTCTGACAGTGGAGGCATCTCCCATCACATCCCGGAGCAGAGGAGAGCCTGGGGGTACAAGCAGCTGACATCCCCCAGGCAATCTCTAACTTTGCCACTGTGATCTGAAGCAGCAGTTCTCAAAGACGCAGGACAAAGCCGACTGGCAGAGGTGTTGTTGTTTTGCTGTTTTAGACAAAATGGAAGCCTAATTTTTTCAGTGACATTTAAATAAAAATTATATTAAAAGCCCACCTTAAGGAGCATATTCCCCTGCCAACAGCACGGGAGGTCTAACTCCGATTGGTACGGATGGGAGTCGTACAGGCACATCCTGGGAATGAATAAGCCCTTTAGAATTGCATATCCTGCCTTGATTTCTCTGGAGAGTATCAGCTGCCCACCACCACGGTTGGGAAGGACGCATTTTGTAAGTTATCTGCTTCCCTGTATATCAAATGATGAGATCTAATTTTGGTTCAGCTGTGCCATTCGGCGTATCCCACTTCTCGAAGAACCGTGTTCCCTGCGCACATGCAGATCAAATTATGCTTCACACTGTGCCTAAATGCATTTACTAGAATGAGATTCAAACGAACGTGTTATCAATAATTTTTCTTTCTGTTAGTCCTGCAGCCTGATAATTACGTCGGGTGTTCCATTGTGCCTCGCACTGGCTCCTGTATTGGTTTAATTGGGATTACTTTATTTTTCTTTCCTTTTTGTAAGAGTGGCCTTAAACAATATTTGGCTTTGCCTAGCAATATGTACAGAAGACAAGCCTAAGTGGAACATCAGCTGTTTACATCAGCTCTAACAATTAATGCCTGTTAATTTTTAATTACACTGATTGTACTACAGGCAGAATGTATGTTTTTTCACAGAACAGATGTACGACTCAGTTTTGCTGGTGAATACGCATATCGATTAGCTGTGGCCGCTGCCAGCATTTGAGAGACAGCCGGCTTCTGATGTGCTGACAAATGTATGGTTTGCAGTCCTGAGGCAAGTGGCTATGAATCCGAGCTTGCTGCGCCGCGCCGCGTCTCGCCACGCCACGCCACGCCACGCCACGCCACGCCACGCCACGCCACGTGACAGGAAGAGCACTGCTGTGAACGGATGCTGCAGAAGCGGGCCTGTGCAATTTCCCACATGGGGGATCTTAGGTGCAATGCCTCCCAAACGACTGGCAGAACTTCAGAACGCAGTGCAGGTGCAGCAGGCCGCAGATCCGTTCAGTGGGAGGACTTGTTCCCCTGGCTGCGCACCCAGGTGCATCCAGGAAGCTCAGCAGCAGGGATGACAGAGGGGTCCCCTTTGCTGCTACCCTCCAGCAGCTGGTGCTCGGCTGAACTGGATGGTTCCATGCCTGCAGGAGGCTGGCAGTTACTGCCCTGGAAGGGGGCAGGCTGGGGATGGCTGATCTAGTCATCGGAATAGCCATCGAAACACACCTGGATGAATATGTCTGCTCCCCTTTTAAAACAATCTGAGCGAGCAGCCATCCGCAGATCATGTGGCAATGAGTTCCACAAATTGATAATGTAAAGAAGTGCTTTTATCTGTCCTGAGTTGACTGCCATGCAATTTCAATGAATGAATGGGGAATCCAGAGATCTCACGTTGATCCTTGGATCAACCATATCCTCCTGTCTCCAGAATATGGAATTCTTATTAACAGCTCCCCTACATACACACACAGAGGGACAGCTTCAGTGCTCACATGCATGTGGACTATCTCACACACAAGAGCTACTCCCTTTTATTTTAGTGTTGCACACGCGTCCACGAATGTGCAAAGCATCCTCTGGTCAAGGCATGCCCTGTTAGTGTGTGCAATATCAATTAGCATTGTAGCCTCAGAATTAAGTTTTCTAGACCTAAGCATTTTCTAAGTTGGGACCTAAGTTCTGGGTCCCAACTCCAAAGTTGCCTTGAAAAAAGACACATGGAAAAAGCATGCCTTGGGAACAGATACATGGAAAAAAGTATGATGCCCTCCTCTACCAGCATGAGCACGCCAGATGTTATTGCTATATGACCCAAATTCCCATCCGTTCCAACTGGCATGGCCAATAGTCAGGGACCATGGGAACTGTAATCCAGCAAGGTCTAGAAGAGGCCTGCTTTCCATGAATGCTGTGTCCACCTCTTCAGATCTTCTGCTGAGGCCCCACTTGAAGAGCACCACGTGGTCATAATGGAAAGCCCTTTCCCAGTGCTGTTCCTAAAGCATTATGCTGGGCATCTCTGTTTACAACTTTTGGGGTACCTGGTGAAGACATTTTTATTTGCAGAGTCATTTTAATTTCTAGAATTCTTCCATCCTCCTCATAATTTTTACTTGCTATTTTTTATTATGTTTTCTGTTTTATTGCATCTGTTGTGTTTTTATTTATTCTCTGCACTCTTGTACACAATCTTGGAATCATGTAGAAATGTTTTAAAGAAAGAGAGAGAGAGAGAAGGAGAGAGGGAAGAGGGAAGCAATGGCCTATTGAGCCATTCATAAATATTTCAAAAGAATACTTTGGAACTGGCAATTTTTGGGTTGGCTTTCTAATCCCCTTTTAAATACTTCCAAGTTGGTGGCCATTACTATGTCTTGTGAATGATTTCCTTTTCGCTGTCCTGCATTTCCCTCCAATCAACTTCATGAGGTTACCACAGGTTCTATTATTATGGGAGATGGAAACAAGATCTACTTAAGTATACCATGCATGATTGTTTAGCACCTCTCCGACAGTTCCCCTTACTTTGCCCCCACCCCACCACCAAAACTAAACCGTTTCAAATATCATATTGTTTCCTCAGCCATGAAGTGCTTCCTCCCCTTCCTTGATAATTTTGGTTGCCTTGATCTCTACTTTTTCAGCTCTTTTAGCTGTGGTAACCAGAACTGTACACAATATTCCCTAAGCAGTCAGACCAGAGAGTTGTATAAGGGGATCATGATCTCGGCAATTTTATTTCCAATGCCATTCCATATTGCGACTAGCATGAAGTCTGCCTTTCTCACAGCAGTCACACACGAGGCCAACGTTTCCATCAAGCCACCTACCACAGCTCCAAGATACTTTTCTTGCTCGCCATTTTTGTCCCAAGGGGCCTCTCTTTATGCTTGCTTACACAGAACTGCATTTCCCAGCTGGATGCTCATTCTCCCAGTTTGGAGCTCCTCAAAACCTCGCATTGAATTTGCTCTTTCAAATTATCTTTCAAACATCTAGAACCGCCTGTGCATGGAAAACTGATCTGATTAGCAGGGTTTCCAGCTAAGCAAGCTTTTGACATGAGGGAGCAGAGAAACAATTCAGCCCACCCAATCTTTTGGAGAGCAGAAATCACATATAGTCCCCAGTTCTGACAGTATAAGAAATGCATAGTTGCTGAAGGGCATTACTGGTGCAATCATGGATGTCCTTCCATATATTTATTAAAAACTAGCTTTTAACTTGATCTCAAAATGTCTGCTTTTTTGCGTATCTAGGAAGTTCATGTTGAGTTGCCCTATTTCACGGCTAAACCTATTGGCAATCGGCAACCCAAGTTTGCTTTTGGACAGTGTTCTTCTGCAATCTGTATGCTGTGCTTGTTGACAAGATCACGCATTTCCCTGTGAGTCCCTGTGGCAACGCTATGCGTGAACACACCCCAGGGTGGGTGAATGCAATCAGGGTCTTCGCTGTATACCTTGATCAACACATCGGCAATGGATTTTGGATTTGAATGCAAGCCAGGCCTCCTTGGCTCATATCCAACTCTGCATGCAGGGCCTTTGCAGAAGAAGCCTTGTTGGAAGAGGCTGCTCAAATATTTTCACCTGAACAGGGAAAAAAACATGGCGGCTGGCATTTTAAAAGAAAGAGGCACAGATTTATTTGTTTCTTTTAATGCAGCTTCAAAATTACTTGGGATTTACAGTCTCCTTCTTGCTCTCACCATCCAATGAATGCTAGCATGGATAGCAGGAAAGATACGGAGAGAGTGTTCGTTGTGATGGTCAGTTCCAATCAATTTGTTTGGCTCAAAAGCTGCAGAGGTGGTGCTCCACTCATTTATTTACAGGGCATCCTGAAGAAAAATGTCCAAGAGTATGCAGGCACTGACCAGACCAACTAGGGAAGCATTACTCACAAGAGACAATGACTTTGCTTTGTGAATTTGCTCGAAGAGGCTTAGGATGGATCAGCACTTTTGCTGCCCCACAAATTGCAATGATTAGCACTCAAATGGAACACTCTCCATAGCTATGCCAGGATGCAAAAGTGGCTCTCTGCTCCCGTGCTGTCCCTTTTTGTTTGTTTCGCGATCAAAACAATGGTTTATAAACCATCTGTCCTCTGAGAACCTCTCCTGCATTAAGTGCTGCAAATCTTAAGCATTGCCGATCCCAGAGGTAACCAAAAAGTCCTTGCTGTGGGGTACCAACCAAGTAGGGAAGCTGCAGTTCTTCTGATTTGCAAAGTTGAAAAGGCAAATTTGTCAATTGTTTTTTTAAATTATTTGTTCATGTCTCTCTCTCTCTCTCAATGCTGTGCATTGGAGATGGTTTGAGGGTCAGGACCTTCTGGGCTGATCTTTGGCCTGGGGGAGGCCAACTCTGCCTGCTGGGTTTCAGTGCCTCACTCTGTTCCCTGCGAGCACATTCAGTCACACGTCCTGGGGAGCCACCGCCAGGGACCGGCCTCAGGACGAAGGCAGCGGGGGTGTGCCAGCACAGAACCAGTCTATCTGCAAGGTGTACACACTTTCTGACCCTGAGAGCTGCCACACATCGCGTTGACTCAGGGGCTGGGGTGGGTGCATGCACACACACACACGAATGCACACACGCACACAGCTCCCTTCAGTGAGCTGGACACAGATGTCTCTTTACCGACTGTTACCCGCAGTGGAGAGCAAGGTTGAGAGTTGCTGGGAGAGGGAGAAAACCACAGTTATTTGTCAGATGAAAATTCTAAATGGTTAATTCATGATTTCCTCCACTGCCCCGAATCCTGTGTTCATACTTAGCCTGTCTTTTTAAAACAATTACTGAAGTTACTAATTTGGAATAGATAATAAGGATCATTTTTCATTCTGCGAAAAGTGGCTTTATGGGGAATACTTTGTGCTCTGCATTCACAGAACGAGAACTTGCTGCCCTTTGTATATATATATTATAGCAGCTGGCAGTAATAGCCCTGGATCTCTGTGAATAAGGTATCAATCAAGACATTGGAAGGAGCTGGAAAGGTAGTCTGTACGTTACAAAGCCAAAGCATATGGACAATATTTATGTCACACTGGTTTACCTAAGCAAGCCCCCCCACCTCCCCACTGACCTTTCCATGCAGAAGAAGAAAGCAATTTTGTGTGCATAATTGTGGCAGGTGGATACAGTGAAAAGAGTTAATGTCCTTTTGCTGTTTATGAAAATGCATATTGAGCTACTGCATAGTCTTGGGCGATTTTCTTAGAATTAAACATAAAAGTTAGTACCTGTAACAAACTATTTTCCTATTCATGTAGCAGGAAGGCATGCACTATAAATATATATTCTTACTCTTCCCCCGCCCCCAATAAAAATGCAGGACCAAAACAGCCCCCCCCCCCACACACTTTTTTACGTTGGTTTGGTTTTTATGAGAAAGAGAGGAGTATCGATAGTATGGATGTGACAGTATTCAATCTGATGGTCAGAACTGGCCTTTCAGTTAAAAAAAAAATATGAAGGGACCCCAAAGGGAATGTTTCATTTAAAGTGAACCCCCTCCTCTAAGTAATAGCATGTTGTGTTTTTTTAATATTAAAATCTGTTCCTTTTTAATTAGTCATTATACATATTGATTGATTGCCTACTGTACTTCTGATGGCTTCCCTTCAGGGCCTTGTGTATTTCATAGATTGTAAGATGTAAAAATACTTTAAATCAAAGCAGTAAAATAAGCATAGTTAGAGGGGGACACGAGGATTTTTTCTTCATTTACATTCATTACATATTATGAGTTTAATTACCTCCCTCAAATAATACCCAGTCTGAAGGCACGACGCTAAAGAAGGCGTACTCCAATGATGATTTTATTGATTGTGACTGATGGATGGCATCAGCATTTCATAGGGAAGAATCATGGTTTTGTTACATCAGGAAAATTAAATTGGGAGAGTTATTTTCTTTCCCAGTGATAGTGGCAGTTAGAATATTTCACCTGTAATGAGATGTGTGCGCTATGTGCCATAGTGAACCACTGCTGAGCCATTAAATATATGTAAATGAACAGAAACACAAGAGAGCCCGGGCATAATAACACGCAGAACAGAGAAATGGATCCTGGAAAGTGATTAATTTATTTGATGATGCCTCAAGTGAGGAATTTTAGGTCACAAATGAAGTGACAGAATGACAAATTACCATTTTAAAGAATTTACTGGGCATCATTACTGAACAATTGTCAGGTAGTTTATGGTGGCTGAGAAGATGGTATAAATATAGATCTTTTCCTTATCTGAGATGAATTATTAATCACCTTTTTAAAAATCTTTGTGAGTGATGGTTGGCTGTCTGATTGGAAATAATGTGTTCTACAATTTTAACTAAATTCTAATGTGATATGTAACAGGAATCTTTACAATTAAAGTCTCAGCGGAGAGGGGCAGGAGGTTTACAGTCAATTGCCATTTTAATGGGAGAGAAGAGGATGAATTCACTAGCATATTTCAATAGATTTCCTTAGGTATATTATCCCTGCTGTGATGTTATTCAAATGTTTGCAGTTTATTTTCATTTGGATTTTTTCACCCCAAAATGACATCCTGATACTTTGTTTTCTTGTGCTTTCTTTATTAATGATGATAACATTTTCCTCTAGACATGTCCACTGTACGGGTCTATCCTATTCCTATATGCTATACGTATATGTTATGATGACACCGAGACTATGTGGGTGTGCATGTATGCATAGGCACACGGATAATATTTTTGATGCCTGCCATGTTATTTAAAGGAAAGTGACTTGCTTTGTCAGCTGGATTGTAAATGTCGCTCTCCTGCGTTATGTTGGGCTTCTGTTTGTTTTATGTATGTCATGTCCTTTCTCTGTTTTGGTGTCACTGCCTGTACGAGCAGTTAAGAGCAAGGAACATGTACGCATGGGGAATTTGAACTGGGGATGGCAGCCGAAGGACACTGCAGGCGAATGCTTCCCTTTAACTGGACTTCATCTCTTCCCAAGGTAGAGTACGATCTGGCTGCCAAGGTTGTCCGTGAGGTCACGCACGCAGTGAACGTAGGGGCCCTGATGGAAAAGGGCGTGAGGATGTGGATATCCACACGTGCCCGGCGGTATTTGCCCAGGTCAGCAAAGGTAACCTGTGGGAGGGAGAAGGTACAGTCCAGCTCCGTACAGAGAGGCTTCTGCTGGAGTTGGGGGTCCCTATAGCATTGAGAATGGGGGTAGGCAGCCCGGTTCCTGCCAGGCATTTTGGACTGCAACCCCCAACAGCCCCACAAGGCATGGCGCAATGGTCAGCACTGATGAAGGTTGTAGTTCAAAACACTTGGAGGAGACCAGGTGGCAGAATGCTAGATTAGAGGCTTTAATTAAAAACTTTTCATCAATGCAAATGGTTCTCCTGATTAATCAGGCAGCAGTTTTATTTTAAAATATTTCACTGCTGATGATGATATAAACTGCAGATGGCAAGCACTGCTTTTTAAAGCAGTGATCCCCTTTTGTTTCTGCTCTGGTACCCAGAGTGGCTTACAGAGTAAAAATAAAAACAAAACAATATGATGGAACATCCACTCACTTTTAACGCCTTCTTTTATATGTTTTTCCCTGCTAAATTTAATTAACCTGACCTTACGGTTGCAATCCTGTACCTGCTTACCTGGGAGAAAACCCCTCTGAATTCAGGGGCGCTTGCTTCTGAGTAGAGACTGATGGGATGCAGACGGTCCACTGTGAGACGGGCAAACTACCTGCCACCACAGCATTTCGTGTGCACTGTTTTCAACATACCCACAACAGTGTCTGGGTGGCACAGTGAAAGAAGTCCCAAACCTCGTTCCAGGACGTTCTTCTCCCTTGCTTCGTGGCTACTTCAAGAATAAGAACAAAACCAAACCACTATCTATGTCATGTGTAGCTTGTTCCTGGACACAGAACTCCATGTTTGTTAACAGTGTGCTTGTGAAGATCTTTCTAAGGTTAAGGGAGGAAACCGCTTTATGTCGTGAAGTGTGCTTCCCCTTCCCGTGTTTATTTAGAATATCTGTATTTGGAATATTTGAATATTTGTCTGGCCATCACTGCATCTAAAGAACACTTAGAGTCTGATCAGGGTAACGAGCGTCAGACGTTCTAAGCTTTGGGGAAAGAAAGTGCGAGGCATCCTGTATGCTTTCCCCTTCCCTCTTCTTTTATAGAAGTCTGGAAACGTGTTTTAGATCTGTCTTCTTGCTGCACTGTGGATGCCACCCGAATTTCCACCCCGATTCTGAAGTTGGGATTTTTTCTGCCCCACCGCTTCACTTTACATGAAGCAGAGGAACAAGACTTGCAGCGTGATGATGCCACGCCACATTGTGAGTATTGGAGCTGCTACAGCATGGGGTTGACCCTGCTCATTAAGAAAAAGCAGTTGGAGCATGGATGGAGTCTCCACACTAAAGAGGTAGCTCAGTGTTGAGGAATATGCGGCTTTCCAGATGTTGTTGGACAGGAGCTCCCATCAGTTCTTGCCAGAATACCAACACTGCACTCCAACCACTTGTTCCCATTTCTCATTTAGCAAAAGAAAGTGTAGGATGTGCGTATCCTGAGTTGGTTCTGCTAGACATCTCTGTAACCTTTCTTATAATAAACGTGGCATATTTCTGGACCACCAGGTTGGACTGGGATATGAGCTCACCATTTTGTGGTGAGTAGAGTCCTTCCTGGAAGGACAATTCCAGAAGACAATGTAGTGGGACTCCTGTTCGACATTTTGGTCATTGGCTCTGGTCTGCTGTATCCCTTCTGTCTTGTTCCTGGGCTACCTAGCAACACATCAACATGAAACTTCTGAGGGAGTAGTCCAGATTCTGGGGATTTCGATGTCACCACTATGCTGAAGATTCCTAACTCTTTCCTCTCCTTCCATCTAAAACTTCCATCGGGAGTTTTTAAGTTTGGAAAGGCCAGGGGACCTTTAAGGCAGCACCACCACATGACTGCCAGAAACAAACACATTTAATAAATTCACTTAAATAGTTTTTACAAGCTAATGTTGACTCTTGGTGGTCCATCTCAATTTTATATGCTATTTTGTTTGCCAAAACGGAAAAAAAAAATCTAAACTTTTTCCAGTGGTTCCTCAGAATTTTGAGCACAGTATTTGCACTGAGGCTAGGGCTGCACTGGGGAATCATGGTGGACACGTGGGGAAGATCATGGAGGACACATTTAAATTCCTTGCAGGTTTCTATGCTATACCTAGTTCAACGTAATCTGGGATGGTGCTGGATTTCTCCTGAAGAATTCTTGTTATGGTATACTCCTGAATTTAGTCCTAAACCTGGAAGCCCACATTTTTGCACAGCTAATCTTGGAAAGATCAGATCTGACAAAACATGCACATAATTTAGTTAAATATTGTGACTGCTCTAACATTTTCTTTAGGAACTGGCAGTTGAAGAGTATTTGGAAACTAGCTTGTCCGGTATGCTGCAGCCAGACTTTTGACCAAGATTGATTTTATAGAGTGGTTTTCATGTTACAACTGTTTCACCAGCTACTGGCCAATATCTGAGAAAAAAATCAAATTCTGGTTATATCCTACCAAAACTCCTCATAAGTTGGAACCATGTTCCTTGAAAGGTTACATCTCCCCCATGTGTTTATTATGTCTTAAGATCCGAAATTCTTGGTAGAAGTTGGCAGGTAGCCTTCTTGGTAACTCTCAAGCTCTGGAACTCTGCCATTTTATTTAGACAGGCGGTTAAGCTGATCTGTAAGTATGTTGTAATCAATTTAACTGGATCTTTCTCTGACACTTTATTGCAGTTTTACCTACCTTACATTTTACTTTGCGTTCAATTGCTGCTTTATATTATATTAATATTATTAGTATTAACCGTACTTTATTGTATATCATTGCCGTTGGCCATCTTGAGCACTATTTTGTGGAAAGGCGGGTTACAAATGCAACAAAATAAAACAAATCAATAAATAACCATTTGAACTTAGCTACCTTTATGGGTGAAATATATCAATAACGGAGATAAAAACAGCAGGAGCACAAATTTAATGTTTCTGCTGGTAGATAAATTTTCAAATGATTAAGCAAACTGTATAGATCTATAAACCACAAAGATCACGGTTTATAGAGAGTGAAGGGAACTTTATCATTGGCACTAGGGAGTTACAGGTGGGAAATTCCTGAATTGAAGACACAGTAAAGGTTGTGATTGTGTAATAAGTCTGGAGCAAGGAAGCCCAGTTGAGGGAGTGAACAAGGAAGTCTGTTAAGTTGGACAGGTATCATGAATCACCAGAGTCCCTTGGAATGATGGATGAGACGATGTCTTTACATTCCAGGGAAAGCTTCAGAAGACAGCCTGCTAAATATATTTTTTCTCAGTAGAAAGAGAACTTGGATTTTTCTTCATGCTGTTGCCTTTCCAGAAGTAATCAGCATGCAGGGGGATCTCTACATAGGAATGGTGTGTACTCAGAATTTTGCAATCCGATGATTTCTGAAGAATTTTCAGAGCATGCTCACATTGCTCAAATTAATGATTATATAACCATGATCAAAGAAATGCTATTAATAGGGTTTGTTAGAGACACAAATAAAATGTGTGCCTTCTCTTTGTGAATACAACTAATGGAAGACCTGTTGGTGGCAATATCACTTCTCAGCTTTGTTTTTTCAGATTAATTGGCCTATCACTTCAGTTGAGGTGGCTCAACAGGTTTGTGTTTAAGATGGTCAGATGACATACTTTACAAAAAGCAGTCTTCCACTTAAAGGGCTGTTAGAGTACAGTCTTCAACTCAAGGACATTCACTGTGAAGGGCCACCCCATCCTAGTCCAGGTGTAAAAGTAGATCATTCCAAGGAGGGAGAGCAGGCGATCTGAAGTCGCCCGTAATAGTTATCACCTGACAACAGATGGAGCAGCAGCTTATGGATTACCCCATCACAACTTTGCCCCACTTGGGTGAGATGCACAGTATTTCAATTTCCATTAGAGCAGGTGCTCCCAAACTCTGCTGCCTTTATACCGTGGTGATGCAGCTGTGGCAGGCGTACAAGCCTGGGGAGGCCGTCACGAGGCAAATGCCACTATTCTCAGCAGTTCTCCATTCTGACCCTGTGCTGTATAAACACAGGTCTACATACATCTATGAGGGATCGTGCCCTTTGAAACATAGCAAGGATGGCCATACAGCACACAGGACCTGCTTGGCATACAGAAGGTCCCAGGTTCAAGTCCTTGGCATCTCTAGATAGGGATGGGCAAAACCTCTGCCTGAAATTCTGGAAAGCTTCTGCTAGTCAAAGTGGACCATACTGAGCAGAAGGAGCAATGGTCTGAAGGTCGTTTCCTACAGTCACCAATGTTTCTCTATCCCAGCCCCACCCGTTATAATACCTGGATAAGTAAGGCTTTCTAGGTGCTTTCATGAGCTTCTCAATCCATGGATCAGACTGAAAAGGAACACTGTTATGCCTTTTCCGCCTCCATGTTAATGGCTGCACATACCCTCGTGCACAGAGATGGACCTCCATAAATGGAAATGGAATCTTCTCTTATTGGAATCTTTTCAGGGAATTTGCCAAAGCAGGTTCAGCAAGAGCTTTGAAGCAGAAAGCCCAGTTTGTGGCTTTGACAGGAACATGATCTCTTTCTTGGGAAACACTCCCTATTTCTTGGAAAACTTAAGGGGTCAAAACTGCGGTGAGTTCCTCAGCATCAAGAAATGATAGACTATAAATCACAGTAACCAACCTTTTATCCTGTTGAACATCAGGCTCATGGTCCAAATCTGAACCAACTGCAGTGCTAAACATCTGGAAAACCAGATGGCTCTGTCTCCTCCCTGTGCAATCCCTGTTGCAGATTCGCTCATCATTTTCTGGTTGGGTGTGCATGCATTTCTCTCATTCTGAAAGGTTTAAATGTCTTCACTAAGGCTTAGTTGCCAGCAATAAAACCTCATATTTGTGCAAGTTTCCAAAGCTAAGCAAATTTCCCCCATAGCCTTAACTAGTGCATTTTTAAAGTTGTGAGCAGATTTTGAGATTTTATTAACATTTTTGGAGAACATATTTTGGAGAACATACGCATGAACCAGCCATACTTACATGTTTTGCAAGCAGAAATGAAATTCTGAAGCATTCATGCTTGAAGCCATGTAGAGCTATATAGCTATGTATTTCCAAAACATAAATTCCAAATATAGCTTATATTTCCAAAATCTTGGTCAAGGAAAGGCAGAGTTAAAAAGCAAGGGGAGGTTGCTGAGCTTGCACATTAAATATAAAGAAATGAAAAGCAATGATGTCAGTTTCTGAGGGACTGCCTGTGTGCAGGTCTTGCTCTGAACACGGAATTTTGTGGGGAAAAGACGGAGGATGTGTCATGAAGGCCTCCTGTCCAACTGTGTCTGATTAGCTGAAGGATTCCAATAGGGAGAAAGAGCACAAAGCTCAGAAAATGAAGCTTTAATGGACAACTGCATCTTGTTTTCAGTTGGTATTCAGTGAATTATAAAAATCATAGATGTGCGGAAAGGTAGGATGTTCAAACAGTTACACTTCTTTAAGATATGCTGTAACTTCATTGGGCAAACATCAAGAGGACTTCAAGCTACTGGTTCCTCTGGCGTTAACCTCACTTAAATTGGTGATGACAAAATTGCTTGACCAACTGTGGTCAGAATTGTATGGGGAGTGTAAGACACATTTCTGTGCGGAGGATCTGCACTAGTGTTCGAGAGATGGAAAAATAATGAGGAAGAACAGAGAAAGCAAGTCTCAAAATGAGTATTATTCGTTTTCACACACAGTCAGAGTGGTGAAATGACTCTCTAGCCTAGACATTGTATTCATAAATGCCTTACTTCAGTTACAGAAGTCCTAATTTATACTCTTGACTTAGACTTTCAGGTTGTCTGAAACCAGCCTTTCAGGGCTGTCCGAGCTGCTGTGAAATCAGGTTGTGGTAAGGACCAAAGGAGAGGTGACCTCTTTTTGCATTGTACGGCCTTGTCTAGCTGTTTTAAAAACACACACACATACAGAGCCAGCCAGTGTGTCCTTTCCCCATGCCAGATTGGGGGCATGGCATGACCCCAAGGAGGCCTTTGTACTTTGTCCCCTTCCAGCACAGGTATAGTTGGCCCTCTTTGCGCCTGGTGTTTGAGGTGGGGAAGGAAGCTCCAGTAGAACTGACTGGAAGTTCTCTTTACCTGAAGAATGGCAAGTGTGGGCTTCCAAGTTTCGATCAGATAATGGCTCTGGAATTGGGTTAAATGATTCCACGCCATGAGCATTCCTTGTGTGGACTATTTGTGAATAATACTATCAGATTTACCCCATTTCTCAATACAATGCCAACAGCAGACATTTTTTTGCAAAGGAAGTGTGTGCTTCACTGTGGAAAAACATGTTCACAAAATATGATTCCTTGACTCAGCTCAGCACTGATACACACCTCACCCACTGCACACACTCACACACCTTGCCAAAACAACTAGAATATACCTAGTTCAATTATAAAAGTAAAATAATATCTACAAGCTGCCCAAAACTGGTTCCTATATCATGGGATGAACTAATCTATTTTGGCTTCTTTTTTCAATCATGAATGCCTTTCATTCTGGACTTTGAGGTATTTTGCTTCAAATTTCATAAGCATGTTTGCATTCATTTCACTAATATAGGCATTTTGGTATGCATTCTCCTCAATATGAACATATTCTGCATATCCCCACAACCACCACCAAAATAATGCATTTTATACATTTTTTTCTTTTGGAGAACTCCATTGCAAAATTTGGAGAAGTGCAAACGTCAAAGGAAAACTCAGATTTGGTTCACATAATGCTTCAAAAATATGAAATTAGGTAAATTCAGATTATGATGAAAACTGAGTGAAATACCCCCTCATCTTGACCTGGATCCTACTGCATGTAAAACTGTAATGTGTGGGAAGTATATGCATAACATTTGCTTTGCATGCCACATGTATTTTAAATATCCACACATACTATGCATTGGATGCGTTGGATGATGTATGTATGATATATGTTCTTAGTAAATGTTTTCAGTTATACTCATACCTGTTGTAATGTTATATACATTGCACACCACAGAAAAATATAAAGAATATATTTTTGAAAGGTTATCTATCCTTTTTATCTCTGCAGAAACATATTTACAAAAACACAATAGCAGCATGTTTTGTGATGTTGCACCTTAGTACAGCAGCGGGCTCACCTTGTCTTAAGTGCTTTTTTTGCTGGCCGTAGTGATGAACTGTTAGAAATTGGTGATTAGGGATCCAGTTATGTAAATCAGCATATTCCCCACTGAGGAATGATAACCTTAGTTAGAGAAAGCATTGTAATTCTTACTGGTTTCCCCTAAAGGATTCCAAGTTGTTTCTCAACATCAACATTCCAGAGTGTTGTGGCCAAGTATAGAAAAAAACTTAAAACGGAGTTGCCAAAAAAATGCTAGTCTGGCTAGTAAAGTAGATTACTACTGGCAGATTAGTGATTGAAAAGCTAACAAGTCCCATAAAGATCATGTCCCCATTCTCATCTTGCCAAGATTTGCCGGGTTTTGTCCATGTGACTGTAATAGGCCAGAATCAGGAATGCGCAAGGAATCTGATACAAGAGTGAAAATCCAGCAGGTTTCCTGATTATGTTCTGTGGATTCCTGTTCAACAGTCCTGCACTATAGACTTCCACAGGCCATGATTTGTGCATTTAAAAATGCTAGGGTGGTTTGCATAAATTCAACTGATTTGCACAAAGTAATGTGGTTGACATACAATTTGCACAGGTGCATGATGACTGCCATTTGTTTATTTATTCACGTCCCACATGTTTTTCCTTCCAAGAAACTCAAGGTGGCTTTCAGAATTCTCCTCTTCCCCCTCTTAAGCCTGGGAGGGGAGCCACTGGCCCAAAGTCACCGATGGCTGACTGAAACCCAGACTGCCTGACTCCCAGTCCTGTACTTTAAACAACAGCAACAGACTGGTTCTTCGTATGTTCCCTGGGTGCTGGTTTGCACAAATTGACCATATCTACATAAATCATGCAAGATTCAGTTGCTGACTTGCACAAAATGTAAACACAGAATGATTTGCACAATCTGCATAAACATGCAAACATTGAGAAGATTTTCTTGGCATTTAAAAAAAATGCACAAACCACTGTGTGTTTCAGAGACAGACACCAGCAGAAAGGGGAAAAAAAACCAACCTGGCCTGCTTCCAATTCTAGATTGGAAGTGGAAAGGAAGTTCAGCAAGTTCAAATGAGGCAGGCTTCCCAGTGTTGGCAAATCCCTTGTTAGGATTGATTTATTATTTATTAACAATATCTGCGAGCCAACCAACAACAGATGTTCTCGAGGTAGTTAACCATGTTGCTTTAAACCACAGAAATTTAACACCGCAAGTATTCAAGCATGACTCGAAGAGCAAATGTGATAAAACAAACCAGCATTTAAAGCATAAATAAACCTATGGACTGCAGAACAAGAAGTGCAAAAGGAGGGATCTGAGACCCGCTCACCTGTCTATGCAGTTCCACTGCATTCAGTATCTTGCTTCTGGATGCATTGTAGAAATCTTACTGCTAAGCATTTATTGCTTTTAATGCTACGCCCAAAGTATTTTTACAGTAGTCATCTTCATCTGATGCCTTCTTACTGGCACAGTCAAAGCAAAGCAAACTGGGGGTGATGGGAATTGTAGTCTGATCTGACAGAACTAGGCTATAGAAGTCTGGTTAGGAGTTTTGGCCGCTGCAGTATGTTAGAGATCTGTTTGGTTTTTGTTTTTAATAAAATATGGGTTGCATTTCATTATGCCCTCATTTGTTTGATATTTGTATCTGCATTTTGTATTAATTAAATGATGATATTCTGGCCTTGAACTGAAATTCCCAAAGGTTTCATGAAGACATTAAATGGAATGAGTGATAAAACAGACAATGCAGGGCATAATTTCCATGGGGCAGAGCAATGATCCTCCAGCTTACTTTCGAGAATTAACTAACTAGGTAGGACTGGAACCACAGCAACGCAGTGTCTCAGTCCCCCAATCAGGTCATCTATCCAGAAGGTACCATAGTAGATGGTGTCAAAAGTCAGAGTTGCCCAAAATAATCAACAGGGTTGTACTTCTCTCAGCAGAGAACAGTAAAGGCAGTTTTCACTCCTTAAGCCTGACTGAAATTTATTTATGTAATCAGTTTCATCCTGTTGTCCAGCAACCAAGGGCACTGAAGATCTCCCCATGTCAGCCTCCTTCCCATCTGGAGGTAGCTGGTCTTGCTGGCAAGGGCGGGTTCCAGGCACGGCCATTTTAATTCCCTCACTATGCTTCTGATGCCCCTTGGAGCATCATTCCTTGGGGCTCCCAGACGTGGAGGAATTTAAATGGTGGGCTGACTGGCAAGACCAGCTTCTTATGCTGCCAGTGCATGGCCTTATCAGGGGAGGAAAACAGAGACAAGCAACCCATTCTCATGACACAACCATCCCAGTGAAGGCCTGCTGTAGGAGGGCCTGCTGCCAGGCTGGGGATCATGGGGCACAGGGAACTCTTCTTTTCGACACAGCATCCCAGCAAAGCCCCGCTTCGAAAGGGCTATTTGCTGGGAAAGAAATCCCAGTATCAACCATCAGTCCATGCAACATTATGCTTGGTCCATGCAGGACCGGGGCATAACTAATTTTCAGATGTATTAGCCTGCCCTAGAAAGGTCAATGTTTAACAAACAAGAGAGTGGAAATAACAGTAAACATATAATCTCTTTCTTTCTCTCTTGTTCTCTCTCTCTCTCTCTCTCTCTCTCTCTCTCTCTCTCTCTCTCTCTCTCTCTCTCTCTCACACACACACACACACACACACACACACACACACAACCTTAAAGTATTTTCTGCAAACCGATCAATGGCATTTTATAAATAATTGCTTTTGTTATCTTCATCATCTTCATCATCTATAGTTGTGCATGATATTTTCTAGATAAGGATGTATTTGAGCTAGGCAAGGGATTACTAGCCCTTATTATATTTGTCTTTAATTTTCCATGTAACAAGTCAGCTGCTCCAATTTCCACCCCCTCCCTCCGCCTTTTCCCTTAATGATAAATTGTATAGACCGTGTCTATTGTAAACAGAAGTGCTGAAATCATGGTTTCACTGCACTTGTCTTTCATCCCTGCATCGCCACAATAATGAGAACTAGGGAATAATGACTTCAGGGGGAAAAAGTGCTGGATTAAGTGGGACAGTAAATTAGGCATTTATCTCTCTCCATTGGAGGCCTGTTTCTGCTCCATCCTGGGTCTCACTGAGCTCTCGTTGAAAGTAAACTGCATCATATTTCACAAAGCCCACCCGACCACGAATTCAGCATGCAAGTGTTCATGTTACATTACCGCATTACCATATTGCCCAGGAGGGCTTGGTTTCCCTGGAAGGTCAGTGCTGAGGTGCATTAGCAAAGAAGAATGGGAATGTGGCGCTGCCTGCCCACTGTGTATCTAGCCTAGGGATAAAATGAAGGTTTGCGTCCCTCTAGGCCTTTTTTATTTTACTGTGCTTTAAATTCTGTGTACTTTGAGAATGTGAGAAGAGAGAACCACAGCTTCTACTCTGCATGGTAATTGTCCGTGAACCACTGTTTATGCTGCTGCATCGAACAAGGTAGTGGCGTCACCAGTGGCCACACCTAGCACAAGGTTCGATATGGACCGCTATGCGTGCCGGCGTGCACACGCGGAGCTTGTGGCCAAAGCCAGTATGGCCATTGAAGTCCTATAAATCCGCGTACTTTGGTCTATTCAATATGCATCTGCAAGTAAACCTCTAGTTGTGTGAACTGGGGAGGAAAATGCACTTGGTGTGTTATCACACTTGTGTGTGGCTACAGTGGGATTTGCAGAGATTAATTACAGGCACAGTATTTCTTCCCAGAGCTTAGTGGTGTTATGCAACCAGGAATCCAGTGTGCCCATGGCAAATGGTTCAGCATAAGTTCAGGAGCTCTATAAAAACACCCTCCAATTCACATTAATGGGTCTTTACAAGCGAAGTTGTCTCCATTTAGAAATGATTTTGACTAAATGTCACCAAAATACCATATTTTAGTTTGTTCAGAAGGATTAGATGTTTCATTTCAACTTTTATTTGACCCAAGGCTTTCAAACACTGTGGGTTACAACTTTAAATAGAGAGAAGCATTTTGCTATCATCAGAGAATCACGGAGTTGGAAAGGACCTTGGAAGAAATCTCTTTCAACCTCCCTGCTCAATGCAGGGAGCCATGTTGTTTGACTGCAGTAAACACCGTGTAGTTAAGAAGACTTTTCAAATGGACCACTTTCAAATACAACTTTCTTGGGGCACGTGTTTTTCAACACTGTTTTTGGTGCTCAGCTCTTCTGCAACACAAAAAGCAGCATAGGGCAGGGGCTCCATGGGTGCTCTTTCTTCCATGGCTTTGTCTGTATTATGCTGGCAGTTCAGCAGAGCTGCCCAGGGACCTGCACATCTTACAAATCTATAGGAGCGGAGTGTGGCTGAGTTTGGTCTAGGACAGTGGAGTGGCATTACAAGGGATCCGGAAAGCAGGAACAGGCAAAACCAGCACTTTCCCGGAAAAGCTGTTTAATCACTGATAAATCAAAAGCAGAGGTATCTATGGGACACTAATCCAAGTTGAAAGGGAAGCAGCAGAGGCAGACACAGAGAGGATCACGAGCAGAAGGGAGCTGGGCAGTGATCCCTCAGCCTGTGAGAGGTGCAGGGGAGGAAGGGGAAGTGAGCACGAATGACCCGGCTCCTAGGTAATGCCAAGCCACCCGGGTGAACTAATCTCTGGCGCTTTGTGGTATGAGCCCAGTTGCCACCTCAATATGCAACTGTGGAAGGCAGTGTGCCTGGCGGTGATCTGCGGTCCTGGGCGGTTTGGGTTATGTGATGGTTGAGGGTTAAGTGCAGAGTGGAGGGTTAAGAGGAGTGTTTGACCCTCCTGTATCCCACTGTTGGGGTTCACACAGCAGTGCAAGCTGCAGCATGCATGTTCTCGGCATGGCTTGCATATCCAAAATGGTGACCGATGTGTGTCAGGTAGCCCAGCAGGTTAATTAACCCATGGAGGTTTAGTGTTACATGCGAATCAGCACAGTGTACCAATGGAGGTTTTCTCTTTCTTTTGTTAATCATCAGCAGAGTGAGGGGATTTGAGAAAGAATATGGTGGCGACAGGAAGGTTTAGTGCTGCTCACCAGAGTATTATAGTCCTGAGCCCAACTGGGGCTGTATGTTTATACCAGAATATATACAAAGATAGCCCTGAACGTCACACTACCCAGTTAGTGTAATGTGTAGTTCGGCCCTGTGTTGCAGCGTTTGTATGGCAGTGCAAAGAATCCTCTTGGATTTCCTCATGCAGCCATTTGCACAGGCAACATCTCCTGAACCAGGATGGGATATGGACACCACAGGATTGGGGTGGTACTGCAACTGTATGGCCAGCCAAGTCCTTTTAGAAGTTAATTTTCAGAATGAACTCCAGATTCAGCAGAGAAAGAGTTCTTAATGTGCATGAATAAACTGATAGAGAGCCATGTAATAGGTAGATGATATCTTTTACTGCACCAATTCTGAGTGTTTATTTCCATAGCAATTCTCAAAAAAGATGAGCAATAATTTTGCATACATATTCTGTTGTATACAATGCTCCTTGCAGGTCACTTCATTATCATAATAAAACCTCCCTCTTATTTGAGACTAACTCTGTGCTGAAAATCATGTCAACTTTCCATGGGCAAGCAAGATCAGAACTTTTCTGCGATTAATAGGGATACTCTTCTCCATTCAAATATCTTCTGCACGATTCTGGTAGAATGGTAATATAGAGGTAAGGGCTGAAAAACAACTCCCAAACTCCACAGGCTCCAGTTCATAAGACATGGTCGAAAACAGTATATTATTTGTGCAACATTTCATCTGTATCATTCTACAGTCTAAATAACTCCTAATTTCACATGGCATTAGGAATAGTCTAAGAAAGCTTTAGTGTAACCAGGCGCAGCAATTCCCAGATACAATGGTTCTGGCAGATAACATTAATGCTCATTCTAGTGTATTGATGTCAAGGAGTCTATAAAAAGACTAAGAGGGAAAGAGAGAGGGCACTGGGGAGGAAATCAATGCAAAAATGTATATGCTAAACCGTTTGCAAGTGGTTCAGATAAGGAGCTGTAGATTATGCTTGTTTCCCAATGTGATAATAAGAACAGTTTGATCCTGTTAATGGTGCTTAGGAAGGAAAAGAGTAAAATGTAGATTCTATTTTTGTAGCACGTAAGTATGGCATGTATCCAAACAGTAAAATAGCTCAATATTATTTCAAAACAGTACTTTTTTGGTATAGATGTTGCACATTCCTCAACTGTTTGTATATTTATTTAACATATTCGGGATACACTGCCTGGTACCGATGGTTCTCATAGTCTGTGACATACAAAACTCTGTAGTGCAATGATCAACGAACCGCGTGAGAAACATTGCTTTCATTTGGAACAGAAACAAGTTGATTTGCTCATCACCCTAAATTAAAACTGCATTTTGAAATAGCACTGAGAATCTCAATAAACAGTAAACATTTTAACTGACCTCATTGCAGTTGGTAGAGATGAAAAGATATGGGAAAGCTGTTCGAAGGAGGGAGTGCCACCACCAAAAATGCCCTGTATTTACTTTCCCAAATTGTCATTTCAGAAGTGCTGTCCCAAAGCTGCAGTTCAGTTAAATAGTCTTGTAGAGCAATAAAGAACCAGTCTGCAGTATTCATGCAAATTAGGGGTGAACTTTTCCTTTATACCTCCCTTTTCTAGCACCTCTTGTTGAAATTGTCCTGATTGATTTTTGGTGGTATTAAATAAAATGTGAGTGGTCGTGTTGAACTATGTGACTTACTGCCATGCAGTAGCAGGGGTTGTGTCCTAGCACTGCAGTCTCCTTGTAGTCCTGTTTAAGCACTTGTGAGTCCTAAGAGTATGCAGAGAATTCGGAGCTGCACCATCTGAGTGGGATGGTGTAATGTGGTGTCCTGCAACAGCAGGGGGCTGGACTCAATGGCCTTCATGGCCCCTTCCAACTCCAGTATTCTATGATTCTGTGACTCCCAAGATTCCTCTGTGTGCTGGGCCTTGGACCCTTCAGTTCTCGGCCTTGGATCTTGACTTACATTTGCCTGAACAACATGGAATTCTTTGTACTCGATCAGGGTCTCCCATTACACAGATCTACTGATGTTCATCTTCAAGTGAACATCAGTAGATCTGCTCTTTAGAACTCCATTACCCATGAGGGAAGATCGAGAACTGAGGGGACAGGCATGAGGAACCTGGGGCATGGCCGGGGTCACAGCCCCATCTCTCCACCTACTCTTAGCCTTCATGGGTTCAGGCAAATGGCTGAGCAGCACTTAGCTGAGCTCTGCTTGGGAAGAATCCCTCGCATGACTGATAAGAAAGCAGCAGGGAATACTTTGGGCAGGATCGAACTGTGGTGTTGCCCTGTTGTAAATTACACCACACTAGTGGAAACTGGGTTCCAAACTGTGCACAAGGCAGAATTCGACAAAAGTTCCATTGCGCAAGTGTGGCTGTGAAGTGAGTGGTGCATAACACATACATAACCCATTACACAATCCAGTGCGCTACTAGTTGTGCCTTGCTTTTACGCAATGTGTTGCAATCCACTGGACAATTGTAATAAGCAATTGCTGGTGCAGCAGAAAGATTTGGGAGACCTCTGCTAACGCTATCTGAGTTTGCAGAATAGCATCATTGCTTAGTATACCAAGGTGCTATTTTTTCCTTAAAGGTGCTAAGGGTCTATCATAGAAAAGCAGTCTGTGATGCTTAATTAAGTATTTGCATGATCTAAGTGGTATAAATATTTCTGCCCCACTTAAATACACAGTTTGGATTGGAAAATTGAAACTAGCTAATATTTATCACAGCTTTGGTCATCGTGTGTGCAGTGACTGCAAGGCTCTCCATTGCTAATTAATGACAAGAAGATTGGCCATTTTGGTTCTTTTGTGTTAATGATGTTTCTCCAAGGTTGGGTACAATAGCACCCCGATGTAGTCAACCTCGGTTGCCTATTCAGTTTGGGTATCTCACAAGCCATTGGCTGAGCACAGTTGTAGTGGAATTACAGAATGTGAGAAATACGAATTCGTATTACTGGAATATGGAAGAGGGCTGAGAAATAAAAAGTGAAAAAATGTGCTCAGGACAGTGGTGTGCATATGTCTAAAAACAGATGAAGTAAGGTCAGAAAGAAATGATTTTTTCATGGTCCGTTCTGCTTCCACGCTCAATTCTTTCCTAATTTTCAGGTATAGCCATCTTGCTTTTCCCATCTCTGTTATACTTCACACTCAGGAGCTGATTCACACAAACATTTTACTATAACAATGATCGAATGAGTCCACCCTTCCTCATTTTGTCTCTGTTTCAAATGAGCGTATGCTTGGCTTCTTGACTTCCCTGACACATCGAGATTGCTGGGGACCATGTGCATCAGGACATGGTGAGTCACAGTCATTGACTGTGCACTTAATTACCAAACTGGTGAGTCACCTAAAAATATGTCAACTGATCATGACTGTGCGGCATCACTAGCATATCAGAAACACTGTGTGAATCAGACCTGTGAGCAAATAAGGCTGCACGGCTAACGATATAAGGAGTAGAACTTGAGCAACAAGCAGGTGCCTTGCATAAGGTCAGTCCGTGATAGAGGTGTGGATAACACATTGTCTCAACCCTCTCCGCTCCTGTAATCGCACCAGGCAAAATTAAAATGGGGGTTTAAAGGCAAAATGCTGCTTGTTTCCAAGCTAAGGCTCAGACCGGGTTGTCAGCAAAATGCCAATTTGTTCTTGTCACTGCCAAATTTGGCAGCAGGCCAGGGGCAGGAGTGTGACTGGGGGTGGGAGAAGTCCAGGGTTGGAAGCTGTCCACCAGGCCACCCAAGATGGCAGACCATGGATCTGATCTCCAAAGGGATGGTGATCGACTGATCTAGTAGAGAAAGCACGGAGCATGACTTGGTGCTGCTATAAAATGGTAAGGAGGTGGGAATGAAAAGTAAAATGGTTTGCTCGGGAACATGGAGACACAGCGTGTGATCAAGATGCAGATTCCAAAAGAACGATAAATAACTGCTCCCTCCTGGTACTTCATTTTAAATAAGCATATTTGAAATGAAAACAATTTTAATTTGACTGCATTATTTGCAATGTTTCAGAGGTATCAAGTATGAATATTGATTAGAATGCTAATCAATAGTTAAATCTTCAAGAATGCCAAATTTTGAAACTGAGTACTAACATTTGAAATTTTGAGCTTTGGCTTTGCCCTTCAACACTGATATTTTCATTTGGTGTCAGTGTTTAAAATTTATAATACATTGCAAGGCTGCTCATAAGTATTAACTCAGTACAAGGCTGGTCATCCACACAATGTTTACTGAACTATAATAATTTTTCAGTTCAGTCCCTGTAATTCTATCAATATGTTTTCTAGTGCCTATGCATAAAAATACTTTTTTTGGAGGGGGAACTTAATAAATACTGTACATGCATAATTCAGGCAGTCCACATCTAGGAGAAGGAGTGTCTGGATATGCTCTTCCACTTTTCATAAGGAGAATAGTTCTTGTAGTCTTCTAGATTTTCTGTACTGACTCCATTTCCTGTGTGCAGAGAGATTCATAAACTGCCTATTTGCCAAGATTTAAATGCCTAACCTTTCTGATGGCACGAGGGATTGAACTATGGTTCTTGAGAGAGGTTATTAAGCTACTGTGCCAGTTATGCTTAATTTTTGAGACTCAGAAGTAAAGTGTGCACTGTAGCCAACATTCCTCTTTGCTCAGCTCAGCATATTTTTTTTTAATGTCAACAATTAAGAATTGCTAGTAAGGAATATCACAATCAAAAGACAACTTCAGTTCAGAGCAAATTAATGAGGTATTAATGAAGCATGCTAAAATTGTTCTATGTATTATTCTTTCATGGAAAGGCCTTCTTCAGTCTTAGTTAAGCCACTTGAAGCTATTAGTTAAGTTGGTTAAGTCAATACAGTTCTTCAGAGGTTAATGAAGAGCCGGTGTTTGTAGGCTGACCAAGTTTTCGGCAATGCCACTTGTTCATGCACCTGGCAGCTCCTCCGTGGAAGCCTGGTCTGGCGTTGTTTTCTAGTTCCTGGCATAAGACAGTGTGTGTTTGTATGCACGCATGCATTCTCCACACAGCGTGATGCACCAGAACCTTCTGTTCCAGCACCCTAGAGCTCTACCAGAATCTTCTTGAGTTTTGACCACTCCTGAACATTAGTAGTGGCTGATACTTCATCTGCAGGCAGCATGCCAGTTATTCCAACTGTAGTCACTTCACTGTCAAGAAAACTGAGGATCACCAAGAACCTGAAAAATCACCATCAGGTAACCTTCTGGTTTTAATGTTCTATTTTGAAATGATATCCCTATAAGGAGTTTTATACCAATGTGTGCACAATAATGGACTTTTGAGTCCATTTTCTTAGAATTCATGGCACTTTGCTGTTTCTGCAGAATTCCATTATTTCACACAAGATGGCAGCGATCTGAGAACTGTCACTGTGTGTGGCCAGGGCAGGCAAACCATCAGATCACAGGAAGTGGTCTTTTACCACGTCGGCCCACGGAGTGGCAGTGGCTTTCCAGGTTTCAGGCCAGTGTTTTCCCAGCGCTACCTGGAGTGCTGGGGATAGAACCTGCCTGCATGAAAAGCAGGTGCCTTCCCCTACCTATCTGCAAACTATCACCCTCCCTTTAGTGGATAAAACATTCCAGAACGTGAATGATTAGGACCAAAAATGAAATAAAATATGCAAATGCAAGTACAAATACAAAAGCTTAACTGTGCTGGTGAAACTGCCTTCCAAGGTGACCCTGGCTGTGTTCTGCCAGATGGCCAACTATTGGGTCTTCCCAAACTAGTTGTCCACCAGATGAGCAGATTTAGTAAAATACACAGGAGCATAATTTTGAATTGTTCTATCAAGGTAGCAAGGTGCCCAAGGACAGCATCGAGGTGTAGCCATAAAGTCAGTTGAGCAGCAGGGACTGTTTAACTCACAGCATATTTGAGGGTAGGCTGTCATGACCTATGAACAAGCTCTTCGTGCAAGATACATTTAAAAAGGTAAATGCAAAAGTCTTTACCTGGTGGAGTCTATTGGAAGATGAAGTGCAGAAAAAGAGCACTATTACACTTCTAGACTAAGTTAGACTATGTTTCGCACAAGAAGACCTTTTTCTGGAACCATCTGAAGATTGTAGGTACAAAAGACTTCTAAGAACACCCAACTGGGAACTCTAAAATTTAGGCAGTATCTGGCAGTAAAAATAATTACACAGATGTACAGGGGAAAGTTAGAGAAGGGGCATTATGAAGCTTCAAAGGGGCATTCACTGAATTCAGTTAACCTGAGGGAAAAAAGAAGCTCTCAATGAGCTGCAGTGTGGAGAAGTTAGATCCAACATGAGGATGACTCATGGTCATGGAGGGAGAGGTGAAAACTCCCCACACAATGAAGTCTCAAGAAAATCGACACTGCCCTTCCGCATCTAGGATTGATTTAAACAATAACAGTCTTGCCACACATTGTCACAGAATCCAGGCTTGAGGTGGAGCTTAAATACTGCTTGTACAGGACTCCTGAAATCTCAGGGGTTTTTCCAGAGTGTCTGACTGGTGTTGTAGAGCTGCTTTGCTCAGAATGGGAAATCCAGTTATCTGGGGGTCCTCCTACAACCATTCAGATGACCGCTTCTCCAGACACCAGCACCCTGTCCTCCTGGCTGCCCTGACCAGCCTTTCTTCAGTGGTTTCTTGGCTTTTGTGTAGCTTTTTGCTTCATTCTGAAAGCCTATTTTGAGGCTAGTTCCCTGCAGCTAAAATGTGCTGGGGATAATTTGTGGGCTGGTGGTGGTCCTGATACTTTTTCCATTGGGTCTCTGCCTTTCCTCTTGGCCTCTCCCATCACTGGACTGGAACTGCCCAGAGCTTTTCTGAAATGAGAATTTAATCACCGCATTGCTGCACTCCAGCCAAAAGAAGCCTGACACCCCTGGTGTAGAGGGTGTGGACACTCCTTTGCCCTTTTCCAGAGAGGAATCTTGTAGGAAATGCTCCAGTTCACTTTGCCCTTATCGACCAGAGCCTTTCTAGATCACTTTCCCAAACAGAACGTTGTCCTCTTTGCTCATGAGGAAACACACAAAACAGCAATGGAAGAGTGTTGTTCAGCACAAAGCCTGCATGAAGGTTGTCCTTTCTTTGGGGTGGTGGAAAGAGCTTGGCAAGTGTTGAGAACATTGAATGCTCCCATTTTCAGCCAACGGAGACGCTTCCTTATGGAAATGAAGTTTCCCATGCCGAACGTTATAGAAAATGCACCGGTTTGGCACTCAGGACTGACTTTACTTTGCTGCTTTTTCTGTTACCATTCCTGTGAACTATGTTCCCTTTGCATGTTAAAGAGGTAAGCATAGAAATGTTCGAAGCAATTTTAGGAAGCAGCCTTGGTGGTGTGCTGTCAGCATTATCCATGGAAGCATTCTGAATCCTCTACTTTGCTTTCAGCCCTTTACATTTTGGTGTGCAGTCATCTTATCCCTCAGATGCATGTCAAGGGTACTTGACTTCAGTGGAAGTTTTGTATGTACAGGAAAGAGACAATCGGGACCCATTAGAATACCAAATCAGTAGATTAGTAACCCATATTGCCCAGTGGCTTTTACACAGGATGGTTTTGCCAGGATGTAGTAAATGCATATCATCATTGTTAAATGGTAGAATCTAATCTCTCTCTCTCTCTCCCCCCTCCCCACTCTCTCTGCATGTGGTGTGCATACATGTCATGTAAATCTGTATATATGTTTCACCAAATAACATTTGTATCATGAATTCCTCTATATGCTGGATCTATTACTTTGTGATTAATCACTGTGCCTTTGACCTTTTAGCTTTTTTGTCACTTTCTAATATTCAATCAATAGTAATTCCTGACTGCATCTTTTCATAACCTGCACATTAAACTGGAAACCAGACTTGGGTCACCACCTTGCACTGTAGAGGAAGACTCGTGGTAATCGTGGTAATACTAATAATACTAATACGAATACTAGGCCTTCTTCCCAGGTTGCCTTTGACTTGTGGGATTTGCAGCTTGCTGACCTCATGGTTTCTGCCGTACGCAGGGAGCAGAGAGGGGAAGGCATGGCGGTGTCAGGATCAAAGGCCTAATTGTCTGTTTCCTCGAAGTCTGAGTTATTGGCAGCTGCCATTACAGCATCCCGCATGCTGTCACACGGCACAACCAACCAGCACCCACTAATTGCAGTGGCCTTTTCATCAAGTAAGATCATCCGGCTAACCTCCGAGAGCTGTCTCTCCATTAGCACCGCCGGCAAGCTAGCCAGATCAGCCAGGCTACTTGGGCATGATTGGACTGTCATATTGTTATGATTTGTTCAAGTTTAGAGCATTTAGCAGATACCCTTTGCACCTCTCTTTGTACCTGAATCCTATAACCTGCCTGCCCCTATCATTTAAGAGGCTACTGTAGCTTTTCAAAGTTCAGCAATGCACAATTGCAGGCAGGCAACTGGTCTCTGACAAGAGATCAATACTGTCCTTCCGAATGCTGGAGTCAAGCTGCTGGGTCTGTCAGAGGGACGTGCGCTGTAATTGGATCATAGATGCAGCGAGTCATCTGAGCCTCCCTTCAGCACTGTCACAGCTGTCAGATGTCATCCCTTTGTACAGCTGTCACTGCGGGAGGGTTGTGGCTCTTTTTTTCCTGTTCTAACCCAATGCAAATGTCCACTTAGCAGATGAATATTGAAGATATTAGACACTTCTTTATGCCTTTATGCAAAATAAAGATCTGTGTCATCTGTGAATTTCATGGAAATAAGTTGCAATTTATTCACTGTGAGAAAAGGGAAGTGAAGCCTGTAAAAATGAGAAATTATTTGGTTCAGGCTATTAAAAAAAGAGAGACAGAATATTTTACAGAATAAACAAAATATGGAGATTTTTCCCCCCTGATGAGAAGAGTGACTAACAGATCAGTATTTGCATGAAATAGTTGAAGATTTACTTTTGTTTTAAAATGTGACTCAGAAAATCTCTCTCTCTCTCTCTCTCTCTCTCTCTCTCTCTCTCTCTCTCTCACACACACACACACACACACACACACACACACACACACAACATAACTACAGTCCTGGAGAGCTGAGCAATAAAACTGGAGTAGATTCTTTTTTAAAGTTTCTCACAAAGTTGCATATGTCACATGGCCAGTGTTTTGGATGACAAGAAGGTTAGCTTTTAAGAGGATTTTTAAATAATAATAATAATAATAATAATAATAATAATAATAATAATAGGAAAATAACATCTTGGGAAAAGGTTAAGATGGGAAAAGATATACTTGCATAAGCTGAAGCCAGAACCAAATCTATTCTTGTGGCTCCTTGCAAAACAGAAGTTAAAGATGGACTGAAAGTCCAGATAAATAACTGTCAGCGGGTTGTTTGACAGCTAGTTTGAATGAAGGGAGTTTGGGAGAGAATGCTATGAAACTGCTGGGATGAATAATGTGTGCCTGCTGCAGCTTCTGGCACCTGTGCCAACTTCTGCACTGATTGTCCCGTCTACCTTTAACATTTATTTCCAACTGATATTGGAACTAAGCCAAATCAACAACATATCAAAAGTGAGACTGGTCTCATATATGTTCATTTTTGTTGTCGTTGAGGAGTTGCATGCACTTGGGTCACTTTTCTACTCCTGTGCTGAAGGGAAAAGATGTCATTTGTTTCTGTGGACCAGTCTTTGTATGTTTCCTTGAACGCGTGCCAGCCTTGCCTGTCTGAGCAGGTCTTTTGACTTGACTTACCCTCCCCTTTCTCCTCCCATTCCTTTCCCCTTGGGAACAGTCCCACACCTCCCTCCCGCCTTTGACTGTGCCACCCATGCAGGCCGTGTGCCCAGAGAGCCTGGTTCTCATTTCTCCAATGTGACCCTCACGCCCAGCGGACTTCCGCAGGAACCACTGAACCAATCCACAACACGTTCTCACTGTGCCGAATTGCGCCCATGCGAAATGAAGTCATGCCTCTTGTTTGTGAGCTCTGCCGTAATTCCATGAAGGAGCAAAGTTGCTTGGTGAAAGAGCCGCCAGACAGAAATATACCAGAAATGTGGGCGAACGAAGGAGCCACAGGTAGAGTTCAGGGCGGATTCTCTGGGTGCAACATGGCTCTGATGTCACAGCCAAGATGCCCAATGATTAAAGCTGAACCAGAAAGCTCCTTTCTCCCACTCCTCCCCTGCTTTTTAAATGTTTTCATTTGTGATTTTGCTGTTGAGAAGTGGTGACTACACTGGAATTAATCCACACTTCCCTTTCCACTTACTTTCATTCAGCATAATATGGTTTCAACTAGCTAAAGTATCGCAGGAATAATGGATTACTGATATGATTTCTTCTTTGGAATATATTTAACAATCTGACCTAGGTTATTGCTACCTGCAGTGTAATATACATAAAAAACTCCTTGCTCAGACAATATAGGAATCTCTGGAATGGTTCAGTTTCTTCAAGTTACACATTTGTGATTTGTAAAAAAAGACTGTATAGACAATCCAAGTGATAAATGCATGTATATTTAAAAATATTGTTTATGATTAATTACATGAGTAAGCTCAAACAGTCCTGCTTTGATTTGCAATAATGAGTGTCATGTGATCTCTGCTAAAGTAGATGTATAGATCAAAGGTAGATTAAAGATTGGTTACACATCATCCTATATTCCATATGTAAATTTACAGCAATGATGTGCTTGGAAAAGTTAGCTTACCCTCTATTTCTGTACTACTAAATAAAATTAAAAATTCACAACTCTGGTTTATGGGATTTTAAATGAATTTGATCTCTCTTTTGGGCAGGGCAAATAAGTGTTTTGTGATGTATTATTTTACAAAAAAAAAAAAAAAGAGGGGGGAAAGAAAGGAAAGAGGCCTTCGTTCTGGCTCATTTAATTTTGCGAGTGAATGATCTAAGATTAACTACAGACTAGTCAGTGCAGTTTAAAAGCTGAAAGCAATTTCAGCCATAGATGGTAATGCCACATTTAGTCCACAACCGAATGACTCTAAATGACTAAGCTGGAAGGTCCTTGCATATGACCACAGGGCCTGATAAAGCCATGGGAGCACAGTGGAAGCACAAAAATAGTTCCAATTTATTTGGTGCCATCACCTTAATGAGATTAATACAGACGTGTTCATGTGCCTAATTGGTGATTTTGTTTTAACTGGTAATGAAGGATTAAAACTTCAGGCATCAGAATAGTTACAGGAAGGGAGATCTGAGGGGAAAGTTTTTAATTATAAAAGGCAGCTAGTAAAACCCTTAACTGACAGTGTTAAAAATAAATCCTTTCATATCTGCATATGTACACTCTCTCTCACACACACATTCACACACTCATTTGCACACAAAGAGGAGCACATGAAAGGCAGAAACATACCTTGCCACAGAGAGGACAAAAGCATTCCAGAGGTGAAGCTCTGTGACTAAAAAGACCCTGCTTGGAGCACCTGCAAAGCCAAACTTACCAGATAGACATGCTAATGTGGGAGCGGATGGTGCCCCCAGTGAAAGAACAAGATGCACCACACTGGCCATGTGCTCGTTTGTGTGAAGCGGGAAGAACATCTTGGACTGAGTTGCACTTTACTTGCAAGGTTCTCTAGAAGAATGTGCCACGTTGCATTCCTGCAGGATGGTTTCCTCATGTGGAAGGATGCCAACATAGCATCCAACCTATTGCTCATGACATCTATAATATATGCGCAAGAAACCAATTATTGTGCATTGTTAGCAGTGGCAGAAATAACAAACAGTTCAAGGAAGTGAACATAAGCCTGGCTAGGAAGAAATAGAACTAATCAGGGTTCTTGCAGAAATCCAGCACAATGAGGGTCAACCAATGTTATGTTTAGTACATTGCATGCAGCTTTGTATGGGGATTTCCTCTGTTCAAAATTAGCATGTTCTCTTCAGTCTGATTTGAGAGTCCAGCACAAATCCCTCATAGCAGTTAATGAGAGTTTCTCCTTGCATCCAATGGCAGATTGCGCACCCATTTCCATGTCTGCCTAAACTCCAGAAGGGCTCTGTGTGTGTTTTCAGGGGAACGGAAAGAGCGCCAGTGTAGCGTGATGGTTGGAACGCTGGGCTGGGGGCCCAGGAGACCAGGGCTCCAGTCCCACTGGACCATGACACTCACTGGGTGACTACGGGCCATTCACTCACTCTACGTTTAACCCACCTCACAGGGCTGTTGTGCCAAGGGTTGGAATGGAGGACTATGATGGCCCCCTTGTGTTCTTTACAAGAGGAAAAAAGTGGGATATAATTGTAATGCAAATAAAATAATTTCCCCATGCACTGTTGTTCCAACCCAGATTGAGGACTTGTGCTTACTTTTGACCGGACCCCCCCAAACACTCACATGCACACAGTGTTGGATCCAAGGCCTGTCTTCTGCTGGAGGCCTCCACTCACAAAAGAAGCCTTTGTCTGCTTTTCGGGGAACTTCCCCACCGATACCCCCACTGAAGCTCACCCAATTCATCAGGCTCTCCTGACCCTCCCTGTAGCATTTTACGGGGGGTGGAGAGGCTGCTGTGGACATACAGGCACAGGGAAGCTTGCCCCCTGGCACATGCCTAATCTGGATTCAACCATCCTCCCTCCCTCATATCCCATAAACAGCTGCTTGCAGTGTATGAAGGTGTAAGGTGAGGCTGAAATACATAGGTACAATGTTTTGTCTGCATAAAAATGAAGACTGTGTGCCTAGAAAGAGTGGCACCACTTCAGATATCAGCTGTTAGGAGGACCCTCTTTGGAAAAGCCGCTGCTCTTTTACTGGCGCTCTCTCCTTCTGTCCATCAAGCTGGATCTGCCAGTGTAATTTTTGCCCAGCCGTCTAGGATGTCCTGAAGTTCTGTGACCCCTGATTCTGAGTTACCATGGCACTTACTGGGCCAGAACAGACATGACTCTAAACTCTAATTTCATAACTACATCAGGATTTTATTTTATTTTTTCATTTTTACACTAGTGTAGATATAGGAGGCCTGATCAGAATGGGTTGGTTGGTGTGTAGGCTTTTGAGAACCAGATTTGGGACTTGCACCAATTCTGGAATAAAAAGGTGGTGGGGGAAGAGATCTGTGTTTGATATAGATCTAAAATAATGTCTGATTTGACTCTTGGGTTAGCTTGGACTACCGCACAAATGATTTATGTTTGTACTGCCTTCATCTCTCCTCACATGCTAAGAGGCTTCAAGAGCATGGTTGTGAGGATGAGAACAACAATAATAACGAAGGTAGTATATTAGAAGGGTCCTCCCCAGCTGAGAGAGACAGGGAGAGAGATGTAAACCGCTTTGCCCAGATGCACAGAAAACCATTGGCTGCGCCTATGAATCGATCCATTAAGAGAAGTGGATTCTATTCTGAAGATCTGTACCTGGTCACCACCCATTTGCAGTCATGTGCCAAACCAAGGCACCATCAGCAGCACGCATGCCCCTCCCCCACCGCAAGAAGATGCAACGTCGTCTTGTTTCAGAGACGACTTGGGACCATTTAAATGCTAAAACTATTAAATGTGTGCCAAAACCCAAACATTCAGCCTAAATCATTAACATTTAATTACAAAGGGGCAGCTGAGCCCAGTGTGAGGTTTTGACTCAGGAACCCTGCCGGAGAGAATGCAAACACATCAAACCGAAGGTGCCCGCCCAACCTGGGCCTAGCTGTCCATGGCAAGCCACCCCGTTGCACCGGCAGAGCAAGCCCTTCTGCCGAAATAGATGCAGATATGCAGGACACTTTCTCTCCTTCGAAGTTCCTTTAAACCAAATGTGTTTCTTTATTTTATATACACTAAGACAAGTGTCAGACACAGGCGACTCAATATAGAAATGTAATGAAAGCTGTTAAACATATACAAGCAAAATGCAAATGTGTGTGTGTGTGTGTGTGTGTGTGTGTGCGTGCTGTTTCTGAAAAGGATACTGTTAGCCAGCTTGAAAAATACAGAATTTCCCTGTATACACCATTATCAATGCCTCCTTTCCTGATGGTTAGTGCTGCAAACATAATGGTCTTTCCAAAGATTGGTGGGTTTGTTTTCCAACTTCATTCCACCCTCTCCACACCCCCGCCCCCCAAACCAACATACCCCTCCTGGGCCTGGTCTTAATATTAAGATGCTTTATTGGCAGGAAAATATAAAACCCTTCCAAGATCTTCCTTCTTGCATTTGAGCCTTGATTTTTACATTATGTATCCCCATTAAAAAAAGGCCTCTGTCTAACAATCCTGCATGCTGCAAGATGCTACCTTCTCAGAGAATGAAGACAGAAATATATTTTACATTTCTTGTCAGACTGAACTTTAAGACATCTTGACTGCTTTCTCTATAATTTAAACATCACAGCCCAAATGGCAACATGCTTTGTTCAGTTCCAGTTGTGTGAAGTTTTAGTGCTTCATTGATTCCACCGGAGCCCCGAGCCGGCACATCCAGAAGGGCGCCGGAATTGCGCTTTCCTGCTGCAGCATGTCAAGCCATTATAGGAGGGACTGGAATGTCACTGTGGTCTCAATGGTTCGTCAGCTGAAGGATACGGCTAACAAATGTAAAAACCAAACTTCAGAGGAGCTGCTTCTTTGTGCTAAGTGATCTGTATTCCCTCTGAATTTACTTTCCCCTAACCCCGTGAAATTAACAGTACTTTCTGACATTCGACCCCCTGACCTCACATATAATAAGAATTTAAAAAGCACCATGCATGAGTGTGCCTGTGTAATGCAAAACTGGGGAAAAATGACCATGTCACCGTTTTTATTATACAAAAACCTTCTCCGTCTCCATTGCATGCTTCATATGGTGAGTGCTCGGTTTAAAGTTATTATAAAGAGGGGGGGACCACAGTTTTAACTGTAATAATTCAATCCTTGTGACTTTTATAGACAATAAATTGTAGCAAATACATATTGCTACCCCTCTTTCCTCACAACCCCCCCAGCCCCCCCAAAAGGCTTTGCATGCCATTAAGACAGATGTTTACCAAGATAAGTGTTAAAATAGGCAAGGGATGGGAGGCTAGGAGATGGTTCAAAAGGAAGTCACTTCCAGGAGCTGGTCGCCAGGGGTGCGAGGGGATGCACAATGTGAAGGTCTCCGGGTTTAAGAGGCAGAGGCAGGGAAGTGTTGTGTGGAAATGATTTTGCAGTTATCAGGCTCAGGGGATGACAGCGTACAAGAGTAAGAACAAGGTGCTGTGTGGCTTTTTCTCCACTGTGAAGTAAAGATTGGCAGCTGGAAGTAAGGCGTGCAGGCAGACCTGCACACAGGACCTCTTCACCCAGGACTCATAATCACTACTCAAAGGAAAATGCATTTACCAGTAAAAAGCGGCCGTAGCCATCAGAAGTGTGCTTAAAACACCACTTAAATATCACTTTATACGCTATTACTTGCAAACTGTGGCTTGGTATTAAATTATACTTGCATAGGCTTTTGCTTAGGTGCTGATAATGCTTTTGAGGTTGCATTGGTGAGGAAGCATTTAGGCTGCTTTACAAGAGACGTGACTGGAATAGCCCATCGTGCTGACAGTGACAGGGTGAAAAATTGCAGAACTGTACTTTCTTTCCCCATATAGATTGTAATTTTAATTGTCATTGTGGCCCTTCTGTTTTAATTATGGGACTTCTTTGATATATACCAGGACATCGTATTGAATGAAAATATGGTGCTATAATAGTCTCTTTATAATTAATGACCACATGTAGATCTTGGTGCATAAAAGGAAAGGAATAAATGAACAATTTATTTAACTAGGTTTTGGATTTCTTTCTGTCTTCCAGTGAATATAAAATAATCCTAGGGCTTCTGAGGCTGTTTGATGCAAGGACTGCACAGAATATTGAATAAAATTATACTGGGACAGATTACAAAACATGGTATGTGATGTATGCAAACAGTCCACTTAAAGACAGGGACATTTTTTTATTTGTAGTTGTTTGTGAAAGACGCTTATAAGGATTTTGCAGCAAACCTGCTTTTAAAGTTTGCTTGCAAAAAGGACTTCTAAATATATTTTACTGCTGCTACAATATAAAGCAATATTCCACTATTTGCTAAAGTCTCTGGAACCTTGATTTCTCATTTCTTTCTATCCTGTTGTTTTGCAAACTGTGAATAAGAATCTAATTTTGCTCTGACTTTTGTGATTGCATTTATAGTATAGTAGTCTCTATTGTAAAAAAAATAATTATCCATGTCTATATGTATACATCCTCCTTAATTCTCAAACAAGGGCAGTTCCAGAGCAAGTCAATCAAACATAAGGGGGAATTAATCTGACTTGTCCATGCAACAAAGAACAAAACATTTTAAAGAAGCACACTGCAAATTTAGCAGTATCCTGATACTAACCTGTGCAGTAGGATTTTTAGAAAACTATATTGCAGTGATGGTGACCAGCAAATACAGTCAAACATAAGCCTTTCAGGAGAGCACAAACCTCTGTGGATTTCTGAAAAGCAGACGTATTTGTCCAGTGTCTGTCACAGTAAAACTAGAAAATATACCCTGACAAGCTTCTGCTAATTTTCTTGTGGTGTGGAGTAGTGTGCATACATCCCGTGCTGTATGAGCGCAGTTCAATTGCAGAGCACGATAAAATTGGATCGGCAGAGACAGGGACTACCCTGGGGTCAGCTGCGACCACGCCACTTCAATGTGATGTCTAGTTGGGGTGATGGTGTGTAAATAAACGTAGAGAATTGCAAATCTTGTCATGGCCACGCAGAGCAGCTCAAGCATTTAAAGATGGTTGCCCGCAAACCTAACTGGAAGGTGGTTGCTGTGTGTGGTGGCTGGGGGTGGGGGGGCGGGAGCGCGATCCCTTTGCTTCCCCTTCTTGACATATCTGGGATCACTGACCCAGTAATTTATTGCTGAAGGGATTAATCACTAAATTGTTTTTCATTTTGGTGGAAAGTAAAGCAACCAACTAACCGCGTTTTAATATTGTTCTTTTTAAGGCTCAGCTGCCCTGGTGTACACAGATGCCTTTCTATGAATATTATCTTCTTTGATTCATTTGTGCATGTGTGGAGGTCTTTGGAGGGGATGATGAATTTTGCTCTCTTACTGCTGTCGTGAATTAAAATACACAGAAAAGTTCCATGAGGTCTTTTCTGTGAATCACTAACTTTCCTAATGCTAGAAAATAAAATATTATAGAATTCACATTTTCAGCTTATGAATCTAATTTTATTGCAGAACAGCCTGTTGTGCTCATTAAAATGTGCTTACATTTTTGCTACTTTTGACCAATAAGATGCATTTTTAACCAGTTAGTGCAGCTAAACATCTCTGTTTTTCTGTTACTTTTCCCCCACATGACAATTATGTTTCATTACAAATTTATAAAATCATTTACATTTTAGCAGTTTAAATGTTTCTGCTGACATTTTGTAACTATTACCCTCTTGCAGAATGGCATATGTTCAGGCAGTTAATAAAAAATTAAATGGAATAGCACTAGACAAGGTGAAGCTTTGTAGCAGAGTGTTCTGCACATTTCTGAAAATACCATCTTTGTGTTGCAAATTGTGAAGTGAGGTTAGGGCGATGCCAATATATGTATTTGTCATAACTGTCACAGAGTCCATGAACTAGCCAATCATTCTGCTCCTAATTAGATAGTTACTTTTTTCTCCCCCCTCCCTTTTTTTTTCCTTTTTTGCTTTTTAGAAAGCATTCTCATGTAAGATAGTATCTAACATTACAGAAAAAATGTTTTGAGTAGAGAGGGGACATAATACCAAGAGACTTTTTAACCATTTGTGTGACTTCTGCAGGAAAGCATGTCTATTTTAGACTATTGAGAACAAAACCTACTCCGAATCAGGGCAGAGAAAATCTTGCAGTTGCTGCTGTGGACAAGTGTTTATTAAAGATTCAGAATCGTTAACTTTCTGCTGCTGCTGCTGCTGTTTAGCGTGCTATAAAGAAACAAGACATTCTGTTACTTTTCTGGCAAATGTGATCCGAATCTGGTTTTACCTGGAAGTAAGTCCCACAGAGTTATTTCCTAGTTTTTGAGATAGCACCTCTAGAGTTTATTTGGTATCTGTTTACTGCATGTCAAGTAATGACATATCTTGAAAAGTTTTGTTTCTCATTAAAGACCTTGGAAAACTAGGTGTTTCAGAAAAAGTTTTATTGTGCCTCAAGCATGGAATGTTATTTGGGATCTATTCATCTTCTGTTTGTAATCCTCCCACCTTTTCCCATCATTTCTCCCATTGCTTTCCTGACCACACAAAGTCCTATCAAGAAGGGAAAATGGAAGAGCAGCACAATCCCTTTTGATTGGTGCTGCCGGGAATTGTCCACCTCGAAGTGCCCCGTGTCTCAGGCTGCCTATGGCACATTCCCTCTTAATACCCACAGGCACTGGAAGGGAGACTGGCATAAATGACCAAAAGTCTTGTTTGCTTATCTGCTTATAGTGAAATTCACAGACTAGCTGTGAATTTTGCAGGGCCAGGCTTAAAAATAAGGCAGGTATCTATTACACTACCCATAATTATAGCATATTGTTAGGATGCTGAAACTACTTTGATTCTTAAAAATGCTAAAAGAAATAGGGTTTTCTTAACAGGGACCATCTCTCCACCCTTAATTTGTAATATTGGTAGCGACGATGTTTCCGGTGAAGGATGTAGAGAATGTTCACAATCCCTTGCTTAATAGAATGCATGCTATCAAACCAGCAATTTTGAAAGCCTGTTGATGCCCCATTGACAGTGAAATGACTGGCTGCTTGCAAAGCAAACGGCCCTTTGCAAAGGGAACAAAGTAGCTGCTTGATAAGATCAATGCCGCCCAGAGTTTGATTTTGAATCAGGCAAAGTGCCGATTTCTTTTGTATGAAGAGAGATGAAGGAGCAAAATTTGGAGTAACTTAGCTGCTGCAGTCATGCTTTTTATTTTATTTTTTGTTCCCCCCCCCCTTCACTCAGTGAGCACATCCCAGAAGTTTTAACAGTCATAGCAGATTAACCTTGCCTGTGCTTTTGGGAGCTAGTCTTCTGATGAATTTACATGCAGCTGGATGAAAATGCTATTTGGAGAGAGATGGAGAGTTTATTTGATTAAATCCCTTTCTCCACTCCCTTGACCTCTTTCTTGTGAAATAATCAGAACTGTTTAGCAAGAATATTCAGACATTAATAATAAATTGCTTTGGAACTGGGTTCTCTTTTGCATTGCGACGAGCCCTTTGCAACCAGCACCTCTCCCCATATCATTTATTTATTTATCTCTCGTTCTCTCTATCCATGCCTCTGCCCATTCATCCCTGGATGGGTGGAGAACAAGGTGAGAGCCAATTTGTTTGGCGAGGGGAACATTTCATTTAGGAAGGCGGATGCAGAGCAGCAGAGCTGCCACTGCCTGAGCTCTCCTTGTTTCCTTTCTCTTGTAACATCTGATGCAAGACAGTGCCTGGCGTGATGTTTGTACGCTTTGCTTCTCTGTAGTCCTTCCTGCCAGGCAATGATGTGAACTGGGAGGCATGGAAAGCCACAACACGATGACATCACGGCCCATAGCAACGTGTACAAAGGAAGAGAAAAAATAAAGAGGAGTCAGCATGGAATTATATTTTCTAAAAATGATGGACTCTATTTTCTATTTAAAAACATCTGTATCACAGGCTCGTTTTTCTAATTTACAAGCAAAAAGCAACATACCCATGTTTTAGGGAAAAAGCCTCCAGTTTGCTCATATGCTGTATCAGGGCTTAGCAGTGCCCGAAGCGAATGGCATGCTCCAGACAGACTTATGGGCAGAGTTTAGAGCAGACAGATGTGGATCCAAGGGAGCAGAGTCAGACCAGATACGGGCTATGAGGCAGTGAGCACAATGGCCCAGGCCAAGGTGAGTCTCCATCCCTTGTCTTACAGATGAAGCAGGCTGAGGAACCAGGCCTGGTTATACTTGCCCTCGGCCACTAGGTATCTGGGGCCTGCAAAGCCGCACTGTTGCTTCCTTTGGTCTCTCTGGCCTGGACCCAGAGCACATGGATGGGGTGCAGCTACAGACAGGCAAAGCAGCAAAACTCAAGCTCACTGAGGTTCTCAGGATTCTGCCTTTGCATGTGTTGTGACTCGGGCCCATGAGGAATTGTGAGCTTTGCTTTGCACGTTAACGTTTGTCCAAATATAGGCATCATTTGTGAATCATTTTTAGATGTACACTTTTCCTCTAATTGGTTAAAGCTTCCTTGTATTAATTTTTCTGTGCATTTTTCCAAGACTATATTTTCCTTCCATAGACTAAAGAGCCAGAATCTATTTTAACATGCATTTCAAAATATGCATTTTTTTAAAAAAGAGATTTTTCAAATGATGCCACAAATGTCTGAATTTGCAAATAGTTCTTGAAAAGAAGACAAGAAAAGAGTGCTTTTGCTTGTGAATGGGACTGGAACATGTTGACATGATTTGCCAATGGAGATGAAATTCCCGTAGACGCCTATCCACACAATCCTAACTGTAGCACAAAGGGATCAGGTCAGCTATGCAGGTAACACAGCACATGAACCCTGCAGCCAGAGACCCCTGTTTGGTACTCACTCCCCACTCAGCAATGTTTCATACACCACAGATTTAGGACTGTGAAATAATCATGCATGAAACAGTTTCTTAACCTGTTTAACAACTCTGTTGTCCATTTTAACCAATAATAATGCTTCACTGTTAAGAAAAATAGCCCTCTGCCCAAACTTCACACCTGATATGCATTATTATCACCCTAATAAGCTATGTAGTTATTATTTTGTAAATACAGTAGCCTGCCATGATTACTCGAGTGTATTTGAAATGAAAGTGATTTTTTTTAGAAATAATTTTCTGTAATGGAATCACCTTTAAAACCTACCAGCCTAATTCCATCACTGATGTCCCTTCCTAGTTAAGGTGCTTGAGTGATGAGGTATGCATAAGTTGGTGTAATAACACAAGAAGACAGCATATTATGTTGCCGCCGATGTTAAGGCTGCACTATCTTGTCGCCCAACTAAATTAAAGCTCATTATGATTTGTTTCTTAATAACACTCACTTCATTGTGAAATGCTTGCCTTTAACTCTGTTGAAAAGCTGTAAGTATCTAATTTGCATTTAGCAATTATACTACAATATATTAAGCTGAACAAAGCCCAGTGTAGAATTGTAACACACGGGACTTAGTGGGAAACATGCAAGAGAGGTTACTATCACTTATTTATTTCCTATAGGAACCTGACAAATTATTTACTTGCATCTGTATTTTTAAAGGTTTACCAATCATAGGCACTGATTTACTTCTCTTGGTGATACAAAAAAAAAGGAGTTCAGGCTTTGAACACTCAGAGTTGTACCTAATGTTAGCCCTAAACAGAGTAGAAAATTCTTGGGACTTATATGAATATTTAGGCTTAACACTGGACAAAATCCAAAGAATATAGTTGACTCTAATGTAGCAATCTTAAGTAGGTAGTAGCTGTTGGTATCATTGCTTGTGAGTCAACACTGGTTCTTTCATAGCAATTAAATCCAAGAATAGTGAATCGGGATTAGTTTTTTAGAGGAGTTGTTGCAGCATAGAAACACTGAGTTAGAAATCTGTAACACTCATAATTCTATTTCATTTAAGTCTGACAGAACCCCACACTGTTTCCACTCTGGGAAGTGCTAGCAGAATGAACTAGATTTACTTTACCAAGCTAGTCTGTGAGCAATTTGTGTATCTCTTAAATGATTTGGCCTTGGAATTTGCGTAAATGGCATTTTAAAAGGAAATCTGGACTTGCGGCTTTACAGAGATCAAAAATGAAAAGTCTTGCTTCCTCAATGTCCTGGGAAGAAAAGGAACACTGAGAAAAAGATACAAATAGGTTGATTTGTTGTGTTCCTTTTTACTAATAGTTGCCAAAAGGTGTGCAGTCGAGTCAGAGCAAAGACAGTGAAAGACTGTGAAACAAACAGTGTGTACAAAGCACAGTTTACTCATATTTCAAGACCCAAGGCAAAGCACAAAAAAGCACACAGTTCCACTAAAGAAAGACAGAAAGAGGATTTGTAGTACTGCCTTGACACAATGACAAACAGTTTCATGCCCATGGAATGGAATGGAATCCCAGGAGCTGAACCAGGAAAAGCCATCCAATTTGCTGCTCCCACAAGCAGAATTCTGCTTTACACTGGGCCAGACAGGGATCGATGGGGCCCAGTGGCCTTCCAGGGTACCAGCAAGGATCTTTTCATGACCTTCCCTGGAGAAGTGGGAGATTGAACTTGGGATTTCATGCATGTAAAGTGCGCCTCAGTGACTGAGCTTGGCCTGTTCCCCCTCAATGGTTCACTTGACCAATGGCTAAAAGAACATTCATTTTGGAAGCCCAGTTTCCTCTAGCAGCATGTGCAGGCAGGTCATGTGTCAACGGAATGGATACGTGCTCCCCCTCAAATCTGCTTGCATCCTAAATCATGAGGAAATTTCCCTGAATTGCAGCAGTTTTTTTCCAGTATCACACACTTGGCTTATGCATTAATTTTGTAGTCCTAACACAGCATTTGCAAAGGAATGTTTTTTAATCAGTCCTAAAAGGATGCTACCAAGCACAGAGTCCAGAATGAACTGTTGCTGAAGCTCCAGGTTATCAGAGACAAACTGCAGTTTTTCTGTTTCTTTAGGAACCCATCCAAGAAGATAATCCCATCTTCTTTCCCTTCTGTGAACCAGGGATCCACCTCAAGAGTGGTAGACTCAAACCTATTTCTCCCAAAGAGCACAGCTCAATCATAAAGCACATGCTTCATTTATTTTATTCCAAACATGTACAAACCATTCCATGTCAAAAATATCAAAATGCTGTACAAGAAGTTAAAATGCATTAATTAAAAGATTTTCAGGAACATTATAAAATTGTGGCTGGGATTTAGTTTTATCAGTAAATGCGTGCCTGAAAAGAAACATTTTCAACAAATGCCCAAATCAAAGAAGCATAGATACATGGCTGATTTTATAAGGGGGCTTCCAGGGCAGCAAAGGCCCTAACCCTGGTGGATTAGTTATGTATTTATTCATTAAATTTATAGACTGCAACCTGTAGCCCAAATTAGGGCTTTCTGGGCAGTGTACATTAAAAATCAACAATAAAATAAAAGATTCCATAAAATACAACAATATTACAATAAGGATAAGTTCAGCAGATGGTTTCCATCTGGACCTCCAACCCATACGTGATGATCGGGGTACTTCTTCAGAAGACCTCAGTGATTTAGCAGGATACCATCTTTAGTCTCTGCCATCTTTAGTCTCTGCCATCTCCAGTGAAAAGAGGGGTCGGGGGAGGTAGAGAGCGAGCGTGAGAATGATTAGGTGCAGATACAGACTTCTGCTTGAGACCTTGAAGAATTTCTGCCAGTCAGATTAAGCAATGCTAGGCTAGATGGACAAATCCTCTGGCCTTATCAGAAGCTGCTAGGATCTGTAGGCAGTTGTCCTGTGTGATGAGCCACTGAAATACATGTGGCAGCTTTTCCCACGTGGGCTATTCGTGAAGACAGGAAGAAATATGAGATGGCTTCCCATTCCAACTGAGAGTTGCTCAGGTCTTCCAGTGCACTGCCATATGGCTGTATTCTTAGCTGTCCTTCAGCCCTGACACCTAGTCTGCTTCTCAAGTCCTTCCTCCTGGTGTGTCCCCTGGTTGGGACTTGCCTTTGCCTCCTGGCTGCTGGCTTGTCCCATGGATCCCAGTTCCCAGCTTCCGACTCTCCTCAGACTGCTGCCCATGATGGCATATTATCACAAACACAAATGGCTTGGCTCGCAGTTGCACATGTGCCAATGAAAAGGACTCTCATTTCATATCATATCAGTATCCTCATACTGGTGGAAATGGGGCTGGGTGTTTTTCTGTGGGGAGAGCTCTGTAGTGGTGCTGGGGGAGGGGCTGTGTGAAAGTTGTCTCCCTCCCTGGCAGTGGAGAGCGTGTATTCACAGAAGCTAAGATCCATGCTAATATTTTCACATCGTCAGCCATGTGTCATCTGCAGGTGATCAACTGATGTGCCTGTCAGTCTGAGCAGAACATGATCAAAGGTGCCGATATTCAGCAAGGGGAGAGGGGTGTTGCCAGCTAGGACCCTACCCAGGCTGGCCCGAGAGCCTGAACACACTGAGTGTAATTTCTGTGCAGCCCGAATGGTGCAGCTCTCACATCCCAAGGGACCATTCTGCACCACTCCAGAAAAAAGCAAAATTAGTGGAAATCATTAGCAACAGCTATTTAGGCTAAGGATACTGAGAATCGCAGAGCCACAAAGAACCCAAGGGCCCATCCAGAGTTAGCACCTGAGCAATACACTGCGCCAGGCACGTAAGTCCTCCGTGCTATGGTGAGATGGACAGTACGTTGTACATACACACATCCATCATCATTTATGCTTTTTTTCTTTTTCTTTTTTGGCAATGGGCTGTTTCCTCGCTGTTAGCTGTGTGCTCTACCAAGGATGCTTCAGTCTTGTATTTATACCTACAGTACGAAGGGTAGAAAAAGAATAGGAACCGGCACCAGACTTTGCACCAGACTTTTGCAATGAAACCTTGCTTCTAGGAAAAAGCAGTGGTGCAGCACAGCGAAGGCAAGCGCTTTGGTTTTTTCAACAGTTCATCTGCTGTGGGGAGATTTCATCTCAAAAGAGCCAGCACATGGGCCAGTCCTTCTGTCTGCCATGACCGCCTGTTCCACCCCACGGGCACAGGTGGACCACCACCTCAAGCAGCAGCCCAGTTCCCGGCGCTGAAGAGAAAGTGCCTTCAGAACAGAGGAAGTTTCTGGTAGAATAGGAGAGGCCTCTCTGCTCACAACAGCAACACCCACTTGCTGCAACGGAACATCTGGTTGTACCTAAGTGGTTCCGTGGATCCCTGCCAAAACCATTTGCTCCCGTGAGCTGGTGTGGTCTGCTCCTTGTGTAGCTTCTGGTCGCATGGAACGAATGTAAATGATTTCATCCAAATGTTTCCTCCACGCAGATGACAGTGTAAGCTCTGGGCTGGGTACCTTGAGAGAACACAGTTCAAGGAATTAAATGCGAGGAAATCCAGAAGCTTGGGCCATTGATCAAAATGCCATTACTGTCAGGTGCCTTTGGTGAATCAAACATGATGTTTTGTTGAAACAAACAAACAAAAAAGCCAGAAGAACATATGACATGACAGGGGCCACACCTGCGTCCTGCTGGGAACATCTCCTGGCTCTGCAAATACAGCATCAGGGTGCAGGGATCTGGGCAAGTGCCTGGGCTCAATGCCTCCAGATGCCCCCCAAGGAGACACAGGGATGGACACAAGTTAGAGGGGGAGGCAGAAGGTCCTGGGCTGGTGTTGAGGTGCCAGGGACATAGAAGCAGGAGGCCAGTGACCAGGAGACGTGGCTGTCATCTGATCTTTGGGAGAACAGCCAAACTGGGCCCTCTGAGCTCATGTCATTGCAGATTCCCAGTGAGGAGGTGGAGGGGATGGATACACCAGAGTTGGGAATCAGTGTAAAAGGGGGCAACACTGGTCCACAGGCTCTTTGAAAGACACTTGCAGACAGGAAGGAGGCCCCACAGAAAGAAACACCTCGACGCTTGAGAAGGGTGAGTCAGGGTCAGTTTTGTGGCAATTCCTTTTCATGATGCTGTAGCTCAGGGAACTACACAAAGCTTATGATGTGCTGTGTTATCCGAAGGTTGCCTGGAACTTTTGTCTCTTTCAGACTCTGTAGCTCAAAGAAACTTTTGCTTGTTTGAAGTTTGCTTAATAAAGTAAGTGACTAGAGAGATGACGGCTTGACTAGAAAGAGAGAAAGGGACTGGGTACACACAGTGCTACGTGTGTCCACACAGTGGGGAGCCACAGTTGCATCATGGACCGTAAACATGTGCGACTCTCCTTTGGGTCTGATTTTGGGAGGCCATGGAGCAAAGCCAGCAAAGGCCTTCAGATTTGATGGGCCCCATGAGGATCAAGGTGTTCCACCTCCATGCTTTCTATAAACACATAGGCTGAGTACCAGGCCAGGGCATTAGGAGCTAGTTTATACAACCAACCCAGGAGAAGGTACTGTGATGCTACAGACCACCTGTTGTGAAGTCCAGATGTTTTGGACCTCAAGTTTGATGAGCTCCAGCACACATGACTAATGTTCAGGGATTCCAGGAGTCCGTTTCAAAACACCTGGAAGCCACCAGGTTGGTGAAGGCTCCCTTGCAGCATCCACTACTGTGCTCCCATTATTCTGCATGTACAGTTCCTAGGCATTGTCCTCAGGCTATTCATACCAACACAACAAAATCAACCAGACCAACCAAAAGACCAGCTATGGCGGAACAAAGGTTTTGTGCTTTTCCCTGAGTTCCAGCATATGGGATGTCATAAACAAAATGATTTTCCTACAGCTAGCTCTGTATAGATAGGCTTTCCATTAAGATTAGGAAACCTTTCTATTATCAGTCATAAAAGAAAATATTTTAATGTTTTAGTAAACATCACAGCTTTTTTTTAAATAATAAAATTCTGTCTGTTTAGGGTGGTGGAATTGAGGGGAAAGTAAATTGTATGAGAAATACTTTTATATCAACTTTTGTAGAAAACGGGAGAAGACAGTTTTTGTCAGCAAGCGGCAAGGAAATTGGGGATGATTTGGCCACAATGTCCTGCACTTGGCACCATCCCACCTGTCCTCCGTAGGCCATCACTGCCACTAGGAAGGGCCAAGAAGGACAAATTGTCAAGCTGCAGGGCTGAAGAGCTGACTACCTGGCGTTCCTTGGCTGCTAGGAATTACGCTTTGGTGGGGCAGGGGATATTTTCTGAATGGCTGCTGCAAAACCATTGAAAGGCAAGTGGCAGTAATATCAAAAGCCTGGAGACCCTCCTTCCCTCTAGTACTTTTGTCAGGCCTCAGCCATGCCCAGACATGAAACTCTGGGCCTCCTTGGAGGATGAGGAGGGAGAGGGAGCCCTCACATTGGACATTCATTGCCAGCAAGCTTAAGGGGTTGGATGACCACACGACTGGAGGTCCCGGCGCCAGTGACCCGAGCTCCGCCCTGGCTGGTGAACCCTCCTCTTTGTCAGCCCTGGAAATACACGCTATGGCATGCTAGACAGGATCTTTGGGCAAAATGCTCAGCTTATTTACTCAGGAGGAGTTGGGGCACGCATACAAACACTTACCCTGATGGGAATCATAAGCTGCCTCTTCAGGTTGTACCATTATGAAGCAACCGCTCAATAACACTTGTGAAAAAGGTCAGAACGTCTGTGATTACGCCACCTTGCTCATGTTTCCTTATTCTCAGCCACCTTGGAGGACAGTTATCAAGGAGAAATGCAGGCTATGGGGAATGAGGGACCAGCACTTTTCTTAAAGGACATCCTTGCTAGTCCTGGGTCCACCATGGATCTCATTGTCCTACATCTTGCATATCCCATTGATCAGAGCACTTATAATTATTTTATTCTTCACTCCTGCTTTCCTAGTTCTTTCTTTTCTTTCCTTTGTGTAGAATTGACCCCTACATGAGACACATCACATTCTGTATATGAATGGGTGGAACAGGGGACAGAAAACAGGAAAATAATTGCCTGCCCTTAGAAGGTCTGTCTGCCTGTCTGTTCTCCCTTCCTAGTCTGCCTCTCCACCCCTGCCCAAAGATGAATTTACCTGTCCAAAAAGAATGAAAGGCCACATCTCCCCAACTGGGACTTGAACCTATGATTCCAGAGAAAGTAGATATTTCAAACTTGATGCGTTAGACCACTCAGCTTTCCCTTATGACTTTTACCAGCCTAGAAGCAGAGGGATTTCTAAATGCCACCTTAACATTCCTACTGAATCATGCACTGGCATATTAATTGAGATAAACCTAGTCAAATTGAAATGACCATGGTGGGAGAAAAATCCCTTTTCTATGTAGCCTCCTTTGGAAAAGTATCTTTGCCTGCACAGTTTTATGACCAACTTTGACTAATTGGAGAAAGGAATTAATGAACAAATCAGCTGATGCTTAGAACATCATTTGCCGATGTTCTGATACAGGAGCAGAGCCTTCTGGAGAAGCTTCGCTGTAGTGGCACTAGCTGCCATTCATCGCCAATTTTAAACTGGAGTACTTTAACCTTATGTTTTCCTTCCCATATTTTATTTTATGCTTTATCCCTAGTCCATGCAGTGATGAGTACTGATTCACGAGGGGGGTTTCACTTGAAGGATTGTGCATCTTTAAAATGTCTCCCTTTATTCTTCCTAGTTCTTACACATGTAATTTCCCCTTTAATTTGACATCATTTAACGGCACATTAGACGTCAATGATGTGATCTGTGAATATTTACAATGTTCATGTCATTTTTATTTTCTAATCCAATTTAAGTGGCTCTGCTTTTTTATGGCATCATGAATTCTTCAGCCTTTTTAGTCTTTTTTAGGACTAATTATTCCATTAGTTTCTTTGATCTGCTTTGGTTTTGTCAGTCATTTTCTTGCCTTTTTGATTGTAAGACCCCCGTTCTGCCCACCTTTGCCTGTTCAGTTGGAACCTTCAGAATATGTAGCAAGTATAAGGGCAAAATATAGCCATCATCCTCCACCCCACCTTTTATTGGTAAAATAAAATTATTCATATGCCTTTAAAAGTCCACAACTTATATATTGTAACTTTCCCGTTTTTCACACACTGAGCAAATGGGGCATTGCCTGGAAGTTACAAAGAGCAGAAATATTTGTTCAGGATTTGTTGGTGTGTATTTTTCTGCACATTAAGAATACTTCTTTTTCTTTTAAGTGTGGTTAAAAAGAAAAGCAGACACTGTTTTACTGCCATATGTTTGCTGTTACTTAGAAGATGACTCATATTTTATGCTTCCTATTTCTGCAACTTGGATTTTAAATGTTGAAAGGGTATAACATTTTAAGCAATTTGGGATAGTTTCAGCCCCCTTTCCTATAAATATATATAACAAAGGGGAAAATTTATGAAAACAATGTTTTTCTCCAGACCGATTCCTGCTCAGGCTTATGGCATGAGTCTCCTCCTTTAACGTTCCTGTTTTTGAAGAATATATACCATTGCCTGTGTTGTCTGTTGCTGCCCTCTGTAGTGATGTTCTGGAGACCACAAGATTTCCTCTCTGCAATCACACTGAAAATGTGCTCCTTATTTGTTAGTTAAAAGCTATCATATGATTGGATGACAACTGGCTGTAAAAGTCAGATTCGCATAGTGCTTATTTTCTTTCATTCCTTTAAATGGAGCATAATTTTGCTATGTGGGGAGGGAAGGGCCCTGTAATGTGTGCCTTGCATTGCTTCATGGGACGAAAGAATCTTATTTGCAGCACTTCTGAAACAAGAAGGAAAAGATGCTAGATTGTAACATGTTGCTTTTACTTCATTTTTTACTTCCCTTTGCAAGTTACCAGGTGTTCCTCCACTGAACTCAGAAAGTATAGCTTATTTACTCCATTGATGGAGTGTATGAATGGGGGACTTAGTATGAACTTCTGTTAATTTTCTTGTGCACTTCAGAACCCCTGAACCCCAAATAGCTTCCTGTATGGGCATCTGTTTATGAGAATGAAGGCATGAGGCCCAGTCCACCCCTTGCATGGGTGGACCCTGAAGCCAAAAGAGCTCTGTAGTGGGGATGGGCAACCTCAGGCCCAGGAGCAAAATCTGGCCTGTTTGAAGCCTCAATATGACTTTGTGGGGCTCCCTAGGTGGCCATGCCCCTGGGCCCACCACTTTCCCCCAACCATCCAATATCTGGTGGATTCCCAGCTTTTGTCCAGTTTTTGCCCCATTCCAGAAGGTTGAACTGCCCCTCTTCTAAGGCTCAGTGACTGTCAGAAAGTGCTTTCAGCTTCAGCCTGCCAGAATTTGGAGGTTGTGTTTGTTTTTTCTTGTGTGTGTGTGGGGGCGGGGCGGGGGTATTTTGGGCCTACCTCTTATGCCTGCAGCCTGCCCATCACTGGAATGTTGACCCCAAATCTGAATGTGGCTCTTGTCCTGAAAGCTCTACCCCCACACAGAGGACCATACCAAGAACTTATTACAGATAAGCATCCCATTCAAAGTGCCAAATTCAGTTTTCTCCCTTTACTTGATGGAGGCTGTGAATGGGAACGTTACACCAGCATTGGTGTCACACCGCTGGGTGCCCTTGGGCTTGATCTACCAGAGCCCTGCCCCTTCCCCTTGCCTTCTCCTGCCGCTACCCACCACCCCCTCCACTCACAATCCCTCCACTCCTCCTCCTCCTTCTCCACCTCTTCCTCCTCCTCCTCCTCCTCTTACTGGTGCCTTCTCCCTCCATTCAAATGCACAGCCACTGCCCAGCGCCTTCTCACACTGCTGCCTGCTTCCAGATCCCTGGCCCTGATGGGTCCAGAAAGCTGGGCAATCTGGAAACAGAGATGTGTCCCAGGAAACAGCTTGTAATCTGGCTAAAGAAATGGTCACAGCTGCTCAGAAGGATAGGCAGCTTCTTCTGAGGAGCGGTGTCCTGAGAGATCACATGCCGAACAGCCAGTCTCCCAGGACACCTCTCCAATCTATGGCTCTCTGGACAGCCAGGCCAGACAAGGGGCTCTCCAGGAGGTGGGTGGTCATGGGTGGGGTCCAGCATTCAAGAGAGATGGACCCTTCTGAGCCAGTGGCAGGTGCCCAGCTCTGCCAACTCCTAAACTGGGCTCGGTGGAAGCTTGCAGGGGTTTGCCAACCTCTGACAGTTGGTCTGTTTCAGTTGCAGCTGCACTACCCTGATGCAGATTGCAAATGGGTGACGTGCGCAGCTCACGGAGCACAAATAATGGTGCAAACGGAAGAGCAGCCAGGGACTTTTTCATAGTTCCTATGGCTGATGCATGTGACGTGATTTCCCCCACCCGCCAAATCGTTGCCTTTATGGAAATCTGTTCAAACTATCCTCATACTCCCAGCAAAAACACAAGGATACTAAGTAAAAATGTTTTCCCCCTAAAACAATTGAGAAGCAGCAGCAGCAATACTGCTTTATAGCTGAAGGAACCAAATTGTTGCTTTCTTTTCCAGTGAAAACAACTGTTCGCACATCATCCCTGCATGAGTGCTGCAACATCTTTCAGGCACCTCGAGACATTTGTGGTCAAAATATGGAAGCTATGCAATAAACAGCCCCAGCCATTTCTGAATCAGAAAATGCTTGAATCTCAGAAAAGTGAATAATTGAGCATACCCGTGATACGGGCCTGTGTCTAATCAGTCGTCTGGGTTGCCTGGTGGTGTCAAGGGCTATTCATCTGGTTCCCCTGAGATCTCTGGAAACAAGAAGGAGGGGCAGAGCTGGGACAAAGATATATAACCATGTTGACCACTGAAGTACATGGTTAACGGCTTAATTATCTGGGTTCAGCTATCAGTCAGCAGCCAACTGGCACCATTTCGGCATATGCTATAATTTGCTACAGAAATGGCATAATGATAAGGACCGCATTGCTGGAATGAGAATCTACATTAACACTGCTTTAATTTTTTTAATTAGATTTCTAATAGATTAAATATGTGCACTGATAAAATGGTTAGGTAGCTACCTGCATTTTAAGTGCCACCTGATGCGTTTGTTAAACACTAGAAAACCACTAAGCTCTGAGGGTTGCTTTCTCTTGTTCCACCTTTCCTGAACTGTCACCCTCCAAATGTGTCCTTAGATCATTACCTGGCTAGACAGCTCACGGTGGAGCGACTATGATCATCCAGAGCTCTCGTAAATGTTCCATCCCCACCTGACAACCCATCTTTCCTAGGAAACACTGTTTCCCTCCATTTACTCTGGGGTGTGCTGACCAAAGCTAATCATTTAGAATTCCCACTGGTTTTGGTGGAGCCGAGTGGCACTGAAGTCTGCTGGACTGAGCAATCTCAGTGATAAAGGGTGGGAAGGGAGCAAGGAATTCCACCAGCCACAACATCTGCTGCCTTGCTGTACCCAGGCCATAAGGTGAGTTAGCAGGTTTTCTCGTCTTCCTTTTCTCCCACTCTGCTTTTGCTTCTGGCCTTCCCCTTTCATTGTGGTTATTGTGCCAGACCCAGAGCTGGAAATGTTCAGGACAGGTGTGGGGAAGCGTTTTCAGCCCAAGGGCCAAGTTTCAACCTGAGGAAGTTCTCAGGGGCCATTTCCCATCTTTGGGAGTGGCCAAAGGCAGTCAGTCCTAGGGATGTGTGAATCAGCAAAATTCAAGCTCAGCAAAGGCCTCCAAATTCCATCTCAAAACACATTCACACTCAAGTCTTAATCAGAGTTCAACCTTTAGGTTTTTCTCCTCAAATGAAAATCCATGCATATTCCAGGACCTTTCCAAAGCTGCATATCAGTTGTGTGATTCCTTGAAATGTGCAGATTTCGGTCCCGTTAATTAAAATTTCTTTGCGTGCACTTTTCACACAAGTGTGCATTCTTTCTGGCACAATTTTCAGCTGTTGCATGGTTCTGCAAATCACATTGCAAGTGTGGAGAGGTATGGTCTTCACCTGCAGATTGTGTCAGAATTGATGGTCTAGAAGGTGCAAATTGGGAAAATCCTGCTCAAAAATGCACAGAAACAAATTTCTCATGCTTCCACCGTACCGCAGGTTTCTTTCACTCATAAGGAATCCAGGCCAACAGAGCATGAAGAGCAAAATGTGGCAACGGAGTGTTTTGATCCCGGCTTGCCTTCAAGTCACAGCAGCAGGGGCGGTCTTACCATCAGGGAGAATGAGGCAGCTGTTCTGGGCAGCAGGTGCTGGTGTGGGCACCCCTCCACACAGGTTTGGCTTTGCCTACTGAGGTGGCATGAGGCCTTTTGGTGCAGTGATGGTGAGATCTGCTTAAAATTCATCCGCCAGCTTTGGAATATGGAATGTAGAACCATTTTTCTGTCTAAGCACGAACAGGACAGCATCTCTGAAATTCTTTCAGCAAAAGCCCTGGAGGTGATGGTAAGTGGGGGCGATCGTTCGTGGAGTGGAGGCCAAGGTGACGGGAGGTCGGTGTGACTAGGGCTATCCAGTGCATACATTGGCTAGGACTAGGGACATTCAGATTGGGCTTTGCCTGATCAATTTGCCTAAAATGGCATATGGTGATCTATATCTCAGCTTACACATTGAGCAAGAATTGCTATGATCTAAACAGCACAGTGGGCGGGGGAGTTTGAGCAGGTGTTGTCCTGCTGCCCAGTGGCTACCTGTTGACCAGCACCTCCAAGGCTTCCGGGCCCCCTTTTGATGCTTCCTTATCCTTCGTCTTGCACTTGGTGGCCCTTCAGATGGGCGATGCCTTTCAACAGAAGATGCTTCCCTGGCTTCAGAAGGAGCAGCCCTCAGTCAAGCTGGAGCAGGTGAGGGCATTCCCAGGACACCCTCACCCACTAGGAGCCGTCAGTGGCTGTATTCAGATTCTCCCAAGAGTGTGGAACTGCAGCTGGAGCTTTCTGGTGAAGAGGAAGGGGCAGGTTCCCTGGCCGCTCACTTTGCCGATGGCTGGTGACCACCTTGCCTTTCAAAGAGCAGGGTGCGGTAAGAAGAGCCTTGGGTTTGGGCACGGGTGAAGGTGTGCCCTTTCTTCCCCCAGTCCGCTCCGCCGTGCCTCGTAACAATGGGACGCAGACGCTCCAGTCACACTCTTCAGTCCCTTGAAAGTGCTGTCACTGCCTGCTTGTTAGGCTGGCCTATTCCAGCACTTCCGTGACAAACACTTTTATAATGCTTCATTATAATAGGCATCTCAAAGACAAGTGAGACGTGTGAGAAGAACAAGAAAATGGAATCAGTCTTTAATTACAAAATATTCCACCTCTAAAATAAAAAGCTTAAATAATTCAGTTTGATTTGGACTAATTAGCCTGATTTCCTAGTATTTAGCCCTAATTATGTGATACATAAGCCCTAATTATGTGGTACGTATACAGTGCGCTCTCTAAAGTTAAAGATCAGAACGGATACTGACTTAAACGATAAAATATGTTAAATTATTAATTATAATTAATCTTACAAAATAGGCATAATTAGATTAAGCACTTTCGATACTGTACTTAACAGTGTCACACTTTTCCCTGTGCACACCGCTGCAAGCATCAAATGGAGGTAGAAGTACCATGGGGAGGGGGTGGGAACAACGGCTAGATGCTTTCATTTCTCCAACCAGGGCTTAGCCAGTGCTTTAACGCTGTCAAAACATCTCTTGGCTTCAGTAGGAAAAGGTATGTTTGCTTTAACTCATTAAATCCTGTGCTGCAAGACAGAATGTGGATATTCCTTTTAAAGCAGCCCTTTCTTTTGTCAGTGTGTCCCCTGACGATATTGTAGCATACAAGCCATGAGGGACATACAAATGCCTTTTTTAATTAAGTGTACCATATGATGTTTGTTTACACATTTCGGCTAAGAAGGTACCCACCTGCTATAAGGCCAGAGTGCATCTTTTTAAGCAGAAGCGATGAAAGTGGGGGGATTGCTTAAGCGGCACCATCCAGAGAACTAAAGCATCGCAGAATCAATGGGACTGAAGTACATGACTGGGTGCTCAGTCAAGTCCCATTTAATTCAGAGCTAAACTCACTTAACATTTGCCTTCAATTCTGCCACAGTTAAGCATTCTCAAACAGGAAACTCCCAAATTTACCAAGGACAAAAACGTCTCACTGAACATTACCTGGAAATCTTTTATAAGACCATCAGGTCTTCTGCTGTTTATTTTAGAATGGCTGCTTGTGTAAGTGTGCATGTATAAATATGCAAGTTAGGGATGGACAAATCTGTCTCTCTTGGTGGCTCTCCATTTCTCATTTTCTGTTCTTCAGTTCGGTTCACTCTGAACTTTGAGAATTTTTCCATTCTTAAATTTTGTTCATCCCAAATCTTGAGAAACTCTTTTGTATGAAAAATATGTATGAGTGAGATGTGCGTTTCTCTCAAAACATGCATTTTATATGCTATTTTAAAAATATAAATCACAGCATGAACTGAGCATAATTGTCTCCCATCTCTAATGCTGCATAACCCTCAGAAGCCTATCAAGCTTTCCTGACATTGGCATAGCATGTGACCTCGACCACTGTCCGCTGGCCCTTCAGATTCTCAGGTCCATATGGTGAATGCCCATGTACATTTGACATGTAACTCCATGCAGGCTTTCTCCTAAGTGGAAGAGCGGCCCAGTACTATCTGCAAGTGGCCCTTGAGATTACAGATTTTTCAAATAATCTATCTTTATTTTTTCCTCAAACAGATGAGAAAAGCATCAAGGAAATCCTTGAAATCCTATAAAATCCTTAAAGACAAATCGACACTGCAAATGTGTACTGGCCTACTGATTGTGTGTTCTTCCAAAAGCCTCAGGAATGGGAGTTTTATGAAGCACGAGGGGATCCTAGATCCTAGGCACAGTTCAGGGAAAAGTCAGACATTTTAACATGATTTTAATGTCTATTAACAACATCAGCATATATCTTTTCCATTTTTTTTCAACTTGATTGGGTGTAGAGTCCTCAGACCTGACTGGGTTCCTAGCATAGAGACTATGACACCTTCTAAAATTTTTATTATGCCCCTTTATCTCCTATAGAGTAAAAATGAAAGATGACACGGCAGCTGGACATACATTTAAAGTAATGTCTGTTTTGGTCCTCTGAATGCTAGAGTTTATTGTGAAGCCCTACACAACTGGGGATCCAGCTCCCTGAAGGAGTGCCTATTCCTGCATGAGCCTGCCTGAACATTTCGTTCATCATTGGAGGCTGGATTCCAGGTGCTTTTCTCACTGAAGGTGAGCTAATGCAAGCTGCAGAGAGGGCCTCTGTGAAGGTGGACTCATTTCTGGAATGCTCTCCCCAGGGTGGCATGCATCTTTCTTACTGTTGTTTGGGGCAGGGAGCAATCATATGCGTTGTTCTTGAATTTTGAGGCTTTTAAGAACTATAATGGAATCATTCTTAATTATTTATTTTATAAAATAAAATTTTGTTATTATTGTTTATGGTTGCGGTCTTATGAACACTGGCTTCAGAGGACTTTCCATGAAACTGAGTGGAACATTGAGAAGACTGAGTGGGGACATGATACCCTCTGTAAGTACCTCAAAGGCTGTCACAAAGAGGAAGGAAGGTCAAGAACTCTTCTCGCTGATACCAGAGTGCAGGACACAGAATAATCAATTCAACTTGAGACAACCAGGTCCAGGCTAGATATCAGGAAAAGTCTCCTCACTGTCAGAGCAATGCAACAGTGGAACCAGCTGCCTGGAGAGGTGGTGGGCTCTGCCACACTAGAGACATTCAGGAAGAAACTGGACAGCCATCTGAGTGGGAGGGTGTAAACTGGTGTCCTGCAACAGCAGGGGCTTGGACCCGATGGCCTTCCTGCAGGGATGCAGCATTTCAGACCTGGTGGCCAAAGCCGCCTTTGATGTCCCAAGTCAGCCCTCTGGGTTTCCTCAGAAGACCATGCTTCCTGTCGGGCAGAGTTACTGGCATTCGGAGCTTTCAGCTGTAATATGCTGCTGGCCCCACCCCTTTTGCCCTTGGCCCCACCCACTGCTGGAATGCAGCCCTCAAGAGCTTCTCCAAGGAAGCTCCACCGGGATGGAACAGGAATGGAAAGCGCTGTTAGCAATCATGTCTACTGTCCTATTCATCTATGCCTTCAACCTCCCCTCTATTTGTATAGTTAAAGATACTGGCTTCCTTTAGTTGAAGACTGTAGGAACACGGCGATCCTTTTGCTGCACTAAGAGGTCTCTCACTGCCGCCAAGACACAGATATGTTCCATCTGATGTGCTGCGTTTGCTCTCTTCTTTTTGTGTCTGGGAGAGATCATGGGTCCTCAAGCTGGCCCGTGGGCTGGATCCGGCCCACCATGCCCATTGATCCGGCCTGCCTCAGAGGTCTTGGACTTGCCGTGTGTGCACGCACGTGCGTGGGCACACGGCGAAGCAGCGGCTTGCTCGCATGGAGATTGTTTTGCACTCGCTCAGAGGAAATGATCTCCGCGCGAGCAAGCCGATGCCTCGCCGTGTGTGCACCCGGCGGCGGCTTGCTTGCAGGCAGATTGTTTGGGACTTGCTTGGAGAAAATGATCCCCATGCAAGCAAGCTGCTGCTTTGCCCCACACGCCCCGACCCCCGCCTCGCCAAATGTGCTCCCCACCTCCTCACTGGCCTGCACCCCCTCCCCCTGGAACTACCTTGGCAGCCCGTGCCCACTACCGGCACCTTTCAACTGGCCCCCTGTTGAAAAAGTTTGAGGACCCCTGCCTTAGATGATCATGTCCTCGGATATTATGTAAAAGGATGGGATTTGCCTTACTGGATTGGTCCATCAAATCCCATATTCTGCCTCCAGAAGTAGCCACCTTATGATAATGCAGACGTTATCTTCCAGTGCTGTAGCACTGCTTCATAAAGCTATGTTTGCGGTGGCAAAGCAGTGAATAGAAAAAAATAATTACCTGGTGGATGGATATTGGAAGTTTTCCAATTTTTAGGCTTCCAGTTATCCTATACCAAGCCAGGTGAGGAAATTCTATTTTTCTTCTCTCCATCCTTTGCACTTACTTGATATGGAGCTGAACTGGATAAAAAGCCTTCATAATTTCCTAAGCAGGTTTAAATCAGTGTGCCTTTGTGTTTGTTTCTTCCCAGGAAAGAGTGAACAGAGGTAACAAAGCAAAGGACTTTCAGATCTTTCAATATTATTGATAAGCAGTGACTGGTGACTCTCAAAAGAGATGTGGGTTCATTTCCCTTTTCTCCCTTGCTTTTATTGTCTCCAGCAAGCAAAGCCTGTGCAACCTACTGAAGAGGATGTTTGTAAAAGCTCACTATTAGAAAATGCTGGACAGTTCCAGTCTTTCTAAAACAACTCTGTTCTTCCAGTATAAACGAGAGCATAATCTCCAGGAGGAATTCCCAGTCTATTCCCTTAGCTGTAAAGGAGTGGGTTTCTGCAGGAAATCAGTCTGCATATTAGAATTTTGACAGGCTTTGTTCTTGCCACTATTCCTTCAATATTGTCAGATGCTGACTTAAATTAAAGGCCCCAGATGTTTTCATGTCTGCATTTTTGCTCATGGGTCCAAGCTTTATTTCCTTCTTCCAAGCATTTACATTCCACTTGTCCATTACACAAAATATCAAAGCATATATATTGGACAGCATACATGAAAATTACTGAAGACTGGACCTAGTCTGTCATAAAAGGGTTAAAATATAGTGATGGTAAATCTTCTGTAATTCCCTAGCCTTCTCTTCCAACCTAGTTTTCAAAGCTCTTCTATTAGAACCGTTCTGTGCTGAACAACAAGGCCTAAAGTGATTCACAAACCACAAAGAGTTCTTCCATTGTGTAAACTGTTATGCCAGCTTCATTTTCAAACCATTTTTATGGCCCACTAGAGGTTGATAGTTTGGTCTTGCCCCTTCCATCTCTGGCCCCACAGACCACTATAGACCCTGGGAACTTCTCCAAGATGTTTTCAGTCTGAGAACATGTCTTAAGGAGCTTGAGCTGAGAGAAAAGCCAAAGGGAAGCAAGGAAGGATGGTGGATGAAAACAGATGAATGAGGAAGAGTTAAGCACCCTTTTCCCATCCAAAAAAAATTTCACTGGCAATAATAACCTCCCATTACCAATTCAGAAGCAAAAATGAATCTTTAAGGCCAGGCTTTAAAGATACATGGCCTGGGTGGGTTGTGTGAATTTACTCTTCACCGACATTGCAAATGTTAATCTATTTGAATTAGTGAGTGAGTGTGATTTGACCACACCACAGGTTTTTAAATACCTGAAGGGGCCTATAAGGCCATCAAGTCCAGCACTGTGTTTTGATTCCACCTGTGCAATATTGTGAAATGGTTCCACAAACTTCAGTGACCAAAGGATCACAAATTCTCAATAAATGCTCTGTGTAGAGAAGCCCCTATTGAGGTTCGGGTTCCATAAGGGTCATAAATAGGCCTGTATTTGGAAATTTTCTAAGAGTTGTGGCTGTGTAACAGGTTACAGTCCTGTACCCATTTATCTGAAAATAAGCTCCACTGAACTCAATGGAACTTGCTTTTGAGTAGTAGCAGGAGGGTTTTTACAATAGGACGAGGCATGGAAACATGCAAATCGTTCGATGATTTATCACACTGAAACATGGGCTAAATGTTGTATAATAGCACTGAATCTAAACATTCCATGTAATAAGACTTGTTTTCCTAAGCACAAAGTGAGTTATGGAACTGCACTGCAATAGTACGGTTAGACATTCTCTTTCATGGTACCATACCTGAAAGACATTATGTACAGTATGTGTTTGTATGTCTCTAATGGTGGGAAGGGGAGTGAACAAAGGCCTTATTTGCATGAAGAGATAACTTCTAAAAGTGGATTGTTCCCTAGTCAATCTGAACAAAAGTGAGAAACATCAGACATACAACTTATGTGAGGCATCAAGGGATAGCAAAGGTGTGATGGTTTGTGACAAGGGTGGAAGTGGTAATTCACTGAAAGGCGATGTTCTCTTTTAGAGCATTGCTACTCAGTCACAAAAGTTACATGTCTTTGTCTTCCTTGACTTTACTGCTCTGCTCAGAGCCTCCCATTGGGCTGCATCCAGTTGTCCCCATCTGCCTGTGGAATGGATTCCTCTTCCCTCCGAAAGTCCCCAGGCGTTCCAGAAATCTGCTCTGGGAACTGGGAAACCAACCTATTGTGTTCTGATGCCTTAAAAAAGTGAATCCTCTATGGCATTTTTAAACCCTTGCTTAGAAGAAAGTGTTGCACTGATTTTATATGTATGCTGGAGGATGGGGAGGGGAGTGTTAGAGAAGTAGCTTAAGTACTGAGGCCACAGGTCATGAAAAACTTGGAGAGGCAGAGACATAAAAGACAATTCTGCACATCCATACATTTGGAAGGTCATTTGACTTTTGTTTTTATTCTGTAAGGGTGGAGTCCTATTGCCTTTGCAGCAGATGCTCATCAGCCTCAAACGAGTTAATGAGCATCCAGTGCAAAGTTCAAGGTATGGCAGTGGTAACAGCTGCAGCTGCACCTTACACCCTGCATATTTGGCCTTTTTGATTCAGGTTAGCAAGGGGGTAGAAATGCGGATTTGGTGCAAAACTGCACCCCCAGCTTTCTCCCTGTCTTCAGAGTGCTCCCATTTTTCCTTGCGGGCCACTTTGATGCCAGTGGGGGAGGCAGCCCACACAGTTCTTGTGTCGGTGCTGAGGGGACACAGGAGGACTTTGGTGTTCTAACTCCAAAAACCATGAGGGTCCCCCAGATAAGGATGGGGGGAACCACAGGATTGCTCCCTATTCTACTGTGAGAAGTTTTGGTTTCAAGATGGCCTGCAAACTAACAAGCTGCTATTAATTTATTAATTAGATCTTTATATAGTGCAATGAAGAAATGTGCTCAACAGCAGCTGATGAGTCACTGCTGACCATAAGAAATTGTGCAAAAAACACAACACCAAGACAAGACAAGACAAGACAAGACAAGACAAGACTGAGCCACCCTGTGTTTCACCTGTGTTTACATGGCTGTGGTTCCCTAGATCATACACTAATGGGTGGAGGTATTCTTGTTCCAGCCATTGCCTCCATACATATTGCAAGTGGATCCCACCAATAAATCATTTAGTATTACTGAACATGCAAAGCAAGGCATGAGCATTTAATGGGAAACTGCATGGAAACAGAGATAATTTTGCAAAAAAAAAAAAAAAGTGGGGGGAATCCAATTAGGCAATGCCTACTTCAGAACAGTTGAGCAGTTTCTGTAGAATTATGAACAAGCCAAACGCAATTAAAAATATGGGGCAAGTGGGATACATGATGCAGTCTGTTGGGGTGGGGGAGGGAGCCACTTATTCTTTATTGAGATTTGACAGAAAGGGGATATGGGACTTCAGGGTGTCCTTATCAATGTGATTTTCTGCTCTGGTCAAACTTGGTTGTGTGTGGTAAATTTGGAAGCTCGCCATGGCAGTCTGTGTGGCCCTGCATGGCCACCAACGGTGGCCCATAAATGCAGGCAGCTGTGAGGATCCAGATCAAAGAGCTGGTTCCAGCAGCTTCCATCTCCACCAGGAGATGTAATGCCACTGAATCTTGACTGTCCTGCCAAGACCAAACACTTTGCATTGTGGCCGGGAACAATAGATTGTTGTTGGGGAATTAGTCACAGCTAAGCTCAGGAGCCAAGGGAAGGCTGAGAGGGCAATAATAATAATAATGAGTCACCGGTCCTAATGATGTTCTCACCAACTAATTAAAAGCGATGTCTTCGCTACATCCCTGTGAATCCTGCCTCCACCACATTGCCGGCCAGAGCTCAGCAGGAACACTTTGCCCAGTTCTGAGCATCTCAGTTCATGCAAGCTGTTTACAAACTGGAACTTGTCCACAGGAGGGTGGTAGAAGTGATGAAGGAGTGGGACACAAGGCCTATAGCAGAAGGCTGAAGGAAATGGTTGTCTGGCTGAGGGAGAGACCTTATAAAGGCTGATATGAGGTGACTGGAGAGGGTTTTTTAAACCTGGATGTTTCCACTCATAGTCCAGCATTTGAACTATTGGACCACACATGGTCAAAACAGACATTAGTTTAAATGTGTATCTTGAGGCGACATTGTTTTCTTTTTTAAAAAGTTTACTGTAGAATAGATGATAGGGCTACAAGATTAGTACCCTATCACAATGAAAGAAATTACTTTAGCATCTGAACTGGCTGACCAGCACTAATTCTAGAGTAGAATTAGAGTAGAATTAGTGGGGAAAATGTAAAATAATATATGTGACATTATAAATGAGACACAAATATAATATATGCAATACAGCACGCTCTCATTTGCAAGGGCAGCTGGAAGTTATAGGGTATTTTCTGTCTAAATATGTGTAAAATCGTGTCCATAAATTCAAGTGTGTCCTTCTCAACTGACAGAATGTTTCATCTCTCTTCTTTCTGTTTGTCCGCCTGTCCATCCATCCACGTATTTATATGCTGCCTATAATAGCCAAAATGGCCTCCCTAGGCAGCTCTCATAATAAAAACATTAAAACAGTTAAAAAAATAAAAACATACAACATTTTAAAAATACAAAAACAAATATAAAAAGATTCACCAGTATAGAGGGCTTAGGTATTATTTTTTAAGGTATGGATAAATAAGAACTGTGGTTAGTTCTTGTCCATTCCTGTGCCTGAACATTTTTGGTAGGTCTGTTATTCTGAACATTATGCTGATATGAGCCTGAGGTTCAAACCAAAACATCTCCAATTGTATAGAAATTCTCTGCTGAAATCAGAAAATGCTGTCCGCAACAAGGAAAATTACCAGCCAATATTTTACAGGATTATCCACTTGTTATGGTCTAAAAATCTAGGAAGAGATCATCATCATCATTTATTATTTCTAGAGCACTTAACATGTACTAAGCATGTACGTGATGAAAACCAATTATTCTTGGTGCTTTTTACTCAAAAGATTTCTGTGGGAATAGATGAATACTCACTGGTCTTACAGGTTGCAAAATCCTGGGTGTTTCTAGTCATAAAACAGTTCTTAATCAGCGCCTCAGATATCTGAGTGCCACTAGCACCTGAGCTTGAAAGCTGTTATCTGTACTGTAACATACAGCAGTATTGCTTCGTAAACAAGCAGCATGGTATAGTGGTTATGGTGCCAGCTGAACCTCCATAGACCTGGGCTCACATCCTCAGTCATGAAGCCAACTATGATGCCTCAGCCAAACTCCACCATAAGGTTGCTGGGAGGATAAAAAAATAAATTAGATAGAATCATATGTGCGAGGATGGAATCAGGATCTCCTGGTAGGTCCTTTTCATACATAGATTAGAATTTCTGACTCCCAAGAGTTTAACAGAAGCAAATGAAATTGTACATCGTTGTTGTTATTTTAATTTCTGTCATGGCTAGCCAATCTCTTAGTGTTGCTCCCTTGTAAAATGAGGTCATTGTTTGCATCATGCCAAGTTTTGTGCAACTGAGAGGCAACAGGACAGTTTTGGGTTACAATCTTCAATCACTCACGTAGAGGTCTGCACAGGTAGGGTTCATGGGCTGTAATTGGCTCCACTGCCCACCCTCTCCTGCTTGGCTGACCTGGCTCAGTAGTTCAGACTGGAGTGTATCCCACAAGCTCTGCCCACCCCAAGGACCTGGCTTTAAACCCAGTGACAAACTTCTCCCTTTAATATAACTCAGGGGTGGGCAATTAATTTTCCTATGGGGCCACATGAGAAACTTTGAC